>NC_092805.1:174323623-174670371 GCF_040954645.1 Diabrotica undecimpunctata
TAGTGTACTCAGGTATTTTATAAAGAGCTTTGCATTTCAATTCCAGCTACCACAAGTTTTCCTGATGCGAGTTAGACCCTCGAAACACGTGTAGAACAATAGTAAAGGACGAATTGAAAAGAAATGCAATCAATCGTTCACTTTTATTTCAACGTTTTTTCTGTACGTAGAGAATACAAAAGATGGTGTTTTTCAAGGGTAAGCTGTCGGAATAAAAAACATCGTCCACTTGCTTCCAGTAAGCTTCTGACTTCTTGTTGCTTTTTACACTCTTATTAAAATACGGCTAAATAAAAAAATTATTAAAAGACAAAAAATTATCGGTAATTCAAACAGGGATGCAACTTTCACCATTACCCTTTATCTTTAAGATTAGAGCCTTATATTTCAATAAAAAAATGCTTAAAAACATATCCTACACCTATGCTTTTCAGATCTTTGACCAGGTAGAGACAAGGATTCAGTATCGATCATTTTATTTTAGCGATGGTATGATCTAATCAACTGGCTTTTAATACTGTTGCGGGTTATAATTCAACAAACTGTCGACGTATGCTAAAATATCACTTTTCTATTTTTGGCGAATGAGCCGCAAATCACATGAGCCTGTCTTCGATTCTTATTGAATAAATTAATTTGTTTAGTCAATTTATTTATTCAAACACACGCCTACGCAGATCAATACGGTGTTTAAATGTTTAAGTACACGTGAAAAGAAAGTCGGAAGGTCAAATTAGTTAATACATTTAAGTAAAGAAATAAAATGACAAAATTTTTGTGAAACGCTTGTTAAAATTATTGGAAAAGGATTTGAATATATTATAGGCTTCTTTTGTTGATTCTTAGAACAATTCTTCGAAGTATGTTTCTCATTCTTTGGTTTTGATAGTTGCATTGATTATCCTTTTTCGTAGATATTTTTTTTAATTTGTGAGACATTTTAAACCAGTGTTTTCCAAACCATTTTTTACTATCTTTACATCATTGGAAAATTATTCTGCAAAGCATGTAGTAAAATGGTGAGTTTTAAGATTGCTTTCTTTCTCTTTTTTTAATAAATAATATTTTACTGCTTCCTCAACATTTGAAGTTTAAACAGTTCTTGATCGCCGTTTTTAAGTAAACCTTCTTTTCGATAGCTTCTTGGTATATGCTTTTTGGCCGTGCTTATTACGAATCTTTTGTAATTTTTGATGGTAGGGGGTATTCAGCCTAGAGTCTTGTCCAGTTCCGCAGAAAACCTATCCCACATAGCTTTCTTTAGATTCCACCGTGGGCGAGGGCTGTATGTGATTATAGGAATTTGGGTTCCTGCCTTTATGATCACTGGGTGGTCTTGGCTGTGTAGGAAGTCGTCCATTACATTTCGAAAGACTGCTAGAGGTTGTCCGTTTTTATTAGTAGAGACAAAATATAGATCAGGATTGTACTTCTTCTTCCAGGCCGCTGACGTGAATGTAGGTCGGTCTTTAGCATCAAACTTAAGTGATAGATTTTCATCCTCCGCCCATTTTACTAGTGCATTCCTATTGCTGTTGCATTGTTTATATTTTCACTGTTTATGGTGACTGTTGTAGTCACCCACGTGTATTGACGGGTGCGGATGTGTGTGGATGACTTGATCTGGCCAGGAAAAAAGCTGGTGGTTTGTAGGTGTTAGTAACAGTGATGTTACCAATTTTTACAACATTAAAAATTCCATCATTAGTACACGTGGAAACAAGCACGGCCGTTTTCTATGTTTTGTTTAACGTACTTTGCTGTGCCGTATGATCGATGGTACGTGGCACCCAGTAGTTCGAAGCAAGGTATTTTTCCCCTTTTTTACCAATGAGGTAAAAGAACAAAAAATTAAAAATCGACTTTTTACTGGAAAAATCTAGATTTGAAGAGAGCTGTGGAGCGTAGAGCTACACAAAAGGGCATATTTCTTGAGGAAAAGATGTTTAGAATGACAAATGGAAAATTGTATGTTGTATGTGATAGAATTGACTGTCTAGCGGCAGCCGAGTTCTAGTTACTTCGTACGAGCGAACGAACGTAACGAATACCGCTAGGATGCTGGCCCTACCAGTCGTAAGTAGTGAGGCGATCAATGGGATTACATGAAAGATGGTAAGCCGTCGTTTAAGGTGTAGGCATCGCAGCAACGAGCACAAGGCGCGACCTAGCACCTACGTTCCGTACGTAGGAACAGTAATGTGGTGATTGTTTGAGGTGTCGATAGTAGGTATGGGGACTACTAGAAGCGAGACGAGTCAATAAGTCGCACTGGTCAATGGGTTGCATTCCTAGTATCCGAGGCAAACTTATGTGGAATCACTCTGATTTCAATCCGCAGAACCTCTGTAGGGAGTTTTGTACGACTTCCCTTCGGATGCTGGCCATACCCTCTACGCGTCTACTCTACCTTAACGGGGCTTATTGGGTCTTCAGGTCGAGGGCCTCTTGATTTCACTCTTCGGGGAGGAAACCAATTTTATCCATTTGTGTTGATTTGGATTCTTTGCTGGGTATGAGGTTGAGGTTTTTTTGTGTATAAGAGTCATAGTGCTCCTGGAAATGCACTGGACTGGTGTAACCAGCAAGGGAATGGAAGGGCGTATTTGCCAGTAAGTTGAAAGTATTAGAGTTGATTGCATCCAATTGGATAATTCAATTTTGTGCTCTGGAGGGCTAACCAGCTTTCCCTGGTGCGGTCGTAACTATGACTATTTTAAGGTGGACTTTCTTAAGGTGCTTCGTTTGATTTTTATCGATATTTGTATAGATCTATTTATGTATGTTTTATTTATTATAGAGATATAATTATATATTTGTTAGTTTATTAATTTATTTAAATGTTATCTACGTGTTCTGTTTAAGGTTCAGATTATTTGTGATGGTCAAATCACTTTAAAATGAGACTATTTGTGATTCGGCTTTCGGTTCTGAAGATATATGATAAGTTTTCAATGAAGACAAAACATGTTGTGCTTATCTTGGTGTCTTAGTGTTCATGAAGACAGATTCTTTGAGAGATGTATATGTTTTAAGTAAAAGTAATCTTCCGTTTTTGTTGTGCTGTGTAATTTTTGGTAAAGTAAAAGCAATCTTCCGTTTTTGTTATGCTGTGTACTTTTTTCCACGGATTTTACCGCTCAAATACCACCTTCAAAGAAGACGCATTTAAATATAGATATTTTAATTACACTGTACATACAATAGGAATTGTTCCTAATATAAATTATTTTAATACTAACGTTATAGCGTCCTATTGAACTACATATTAATTCAACCGGTATTCTAAGCATCTTCCGCTTTGTTTTAAAGCTTGTATAAGAATCATTTCGCAATTGTTTCTTACGATTATCTTAACATGTTCTTCCTTGTGACCATTCTCATGAGAAAGTGAATGTTTTCGGCAGTTGAGATTTATTATTTATGCTATATTAAACACATTTCCTGAATAATGTATTCACAGAAATTATCATAATAACCTTGTTACTACTAACATATTGTATAAGTAAAATATTAACAATTTGTGCATCATAAAATTTAGAAGAAAGTAATAGAGTGTGGGGCACTTCAAGCTTTCCCTGATTTTCTGATTTTATTAAATGTATTATGCTCTGTTTTAATTATTGATAGCTCCGTTTTTATGACAGTCAAAGGCCCAGCTGAGATATGTATGACATAAGATTCGAGGCAGTCATTGATCCATCCGTTTTAAAAAGTATGAAAGGCTGTATATTATTTATCTATATAAAGAGATAAAGGCAATAAGACATGATATAATACCTATGGTAGTTTGGAAGACTCTAGGAGAGGAAGGGGTTGATATTTTGTGGCAAATGATGAGTAGGATAAATGAAAAAGAAAAAATGCCCAATGCATGGAGAGAGACTGTCATCGTATCATGGTATAAAGATAAAGAAGACATTCAGTAGTGTAAGAACTAGAGAGGGATAAAGTTAATGTCTCACACAATGAAAATTTGGGAGAGAACTGTAGAGCTAAGGTTAAAGAGGTATACATCGATAAGAGAACGGTTTGAGTTTATGCCAGGAAACAGCTCTCGTACAACACAGTTCCTAGACTAGAGCTATGGAGATGGATGAGAAATAAATGGGTTCCTGGGAAGTACGTAAGGCTCGTAAAGAATATGTATAAGGTAACTTAAATTAAGCAGGTCGAAAACGAAGTATATGTGGTTGGGAGAAAGAGGAACGGTGGATGACATAGAATTGCTTGGAGAAAAACTAGAATGAGTTGCATAATTTTAACACCTTACATTAACGGCTCCTACATTAACGGAAAATGGGCCACAAGGTCGAGAAATTGCCCATAGGATACAAGCTGATTGATTTAACTGGAAGCGAATGAGTGTTGTGAGACCGGCGTCGGTATACGGTGGTAAAATGTGGCCGGTCAAGAAAATTCATAAAAAGAAGATGGAGGTAGCTGAAATGAAAGTGTTGCGGTGGTTGTTGGGTAAGACTAGAAGGGGTAGGATCAGAAACGACTTGATTAGGGAAAGAGTCGGGGTGACTACAGTTTCAAAAAAGATTCAAGAAAAAAGGTTGCAATGGTTTAGTCATGTTAAACGTAAAAATGAAAATTATGTGGGACGAAGAATAGAGCTGTTAAAACTTGATGAAAGGAGAGGTAAGGGCAAACCGAGAAAAAGATGAAAGGATTGTGTGGCATAGGATTTGAGAGGGAAAGGAACAGCAATTCCTGAAAAGCGAAAAGCTAAGGAAGATTATTTCTATATAGATGTAAAAGTAAACAACTAGGCGCAAAAAAGTATGAATTAGTATTTAATTAAATAGTGTGCTGTTTAGAATTACATTAATTTTAGCGAATTTCTTCTGTTTTGTTCTTGTAAATGTTCCTGTATATTTCACAGTATTAGTAATATACCTACATATATGGCTCTATCCTTCCGAAGGTTTCTTTTAATGAATCAATTGCTAAATATGTGGCATAATACAAGTTGAATTATTTTCTTACTTTTTTTAATCATCCATCTTTTACATTCCTGTTTTATTACGGTTACGTGAATATCAACAAAAGTGTGCTAGATTTTGTAATGCATTTATGTGAATGTCAATAGAAGTAGATGAAACCGTTTATACTCAATCGCTCAGCTGACCTACCCAAGTGCCCTAAGGCTAGAATGATAAATGTTTGCAAACTGGAGAATGACTAATACTTTTTAAGTGTGCAGTACGTGATTCACACAACCGTATTTGTCGTGAGATTGTATTCATAAGAGTGGAGTACTTTCTTGGATTTATACAGGGTTGCCCACTTAAAACAGTCTACCCTAATATTTGGCAATATTCTGGGATTTTAAATGGGACATCTTTTAACGATACAGATATCCGGTATCTATCAACCCCTCCCTTCTAGTACCACAAACCCTTAATTTTAAATAGAGAATATACCATGAGTGGCACTTTGTTAGACAGAGGTGTTTCGCTGAAGAATTCAGGCACTCATAATTTTTGCACCATTGCTTGCCACACAATGGAATTCCTCCTTGTGTCTGTTGCACCTTACGAACGACCCATTCTAGACCAATATTAAATAGAAGTGGAGATAGAAGATCTCCTTGTCTTCAACAGTTATCGCAGTTAAAAACTTGGCTGATCTGATTACCGATTTTGAACCTGAATTAAGAGTTCCCGACACATGTTCTTGTCATATTTATCAGTTTTTAAGGAAAATCAGACTGTTTCATTATCCTCTATAAACTTTTTCTTTCTATATTATTTAAATATAGATTATATTCCCCATCATTTTTCCAAGATTTACCAGAAGCTAAAGATTTGATCTTAGTTTCTCTATTTTTTCTAAATCCACGTTGGTATTCACCAATGCTGTTTTCGACGTATGGTTTTGTATGTATCTTTTAAGCAAGATATATAAAAGTATCTTGTAGCTCGTGCATAAGAGAGATATATTTTCTTTCTTTTCCCATATTGTTACAACAATGAAGTCCATTTCTTTTAGTGAGCTTCTCTCCACTTTATTACTAATTCCAAAAATAAATCTAGAGACTGCACAAAAATAGTAAATTTCGAAAGAAATAACACAAGATCCAGTTCGGTACAACCTGATCTACCTCCAGACGAAATAAATCAATTTTTTATTATAATTGCAAAGAATATTTTGTTTAAAATTTAAATTATTTCGATTAAGGTTGACATGCTGATTAAAACAAACCAAAACACGTTGCCAGAAATTATGCACCGTTTTGCCGGAAAATCGAAAAAACTGTAGACCATTAGATTTTTATCAAATGTCGTTAATAATATTGGCGTGAATTTTGGTCCGAGAGTCAAACGAATACACATTTCCTACATAAAATTGGCTGCTCGTTCTTCTGCAATACTCAGAATTTTCCTACATCTAAGGGTTCGTGAGAAAAATTTCCACTTGGATGTCTGTATTTGCTGAAAATTTCGTGAAAATTAAAAGTGCATATTTTGTTTAAAATTTAAATTATTTCGATTAAGGGTGACCTGCTGATTAAAAAAATCTAAACACGTTGCCAGAAATTACGCTCCGTTTTTCCGGAAAATCGAAAAAACTGTAGATCATTGGATTTTTATCAAATGTCGTTAATCGGCTGTATTGGCGTCAATTTTGGTCCGAGAGTCAAACGAATACACATTTCCTACATAAAATTGGCTGCTCGTTCTTCTGCCATACTCAGAATTTTCCTATATCTAACGGTTCGTGAGAAAAATTTCCACTTGGATGTCTGTATTTGCTGAAAATTTCATGAAAATTAAAAGTGTATATTTTGTTTAAAATTTGAATTATTTCGATTAAGGGTGACATGCTGATTAAAAAAATCTGAACACGTTGCCAGAAATTATGCACCGTTTAGCCGGAAAATAAAAAAAACTGTAGACCATTGGATTTTTATCAAATTTCGTTAATCGGCTATAGTGGCTTCAATTTTGGTCCGAGAGTCAAGCGAATACACATTTCCTACATAAAATTGGCTGCTCGTTCTTCTGCCATACTCAGAATTTTCCTACATCTAACGGTTCGTGAGAAAAATTTCCACTTGAATGTCTGTATTTGCTGAAAATTTCGTGAAAATGTAAAGTGTTTATTTTGTTTAAAATTTGAATTATTTCGATTAAGGGTGACTTGCTTATTAAAAAAATCTAAACATGTGGCTAAAAATTATACACCGTTTAGCCGGAAAATGGAAAAAACTGTAGATTTTTTAATTCGATTTTTACTCTTTTCCGGCAAACTGGGGTTAAGGGGTCAGAAAAAAACACATGCTTGGAATAAGCTGGACCAAATGCATGTACCAAAGCAATAAACAAATTTTTTTTTTCGGAAAATTTGGAAAAAATATTCCAAGGGGGTACCCTTGGATTTTTATCAAATTTGGTTAATCGGCTATATTGGCGTCAATTTTGGTCCGAGAGTCAAGCGAATAGACATTTCTTACATAAAATTGGCCGCTTGTTCTTCTGCTGTACTCGGAATTTTCCTACATCTAACGGTTCGTGAGAAAAATTTCCACTTGGATGTCTGTATTTGCTGAAAATTTCGTGAAAATTAAAAGTGTATATTTTGTTTAAAATTTGAATTATTTCGATTAAGGGTGACCTGCTGATTAAAAAAATCTAAACACGTTGCCAGAAATTACGCTCCGTTTTGCCGGAAAATCGAAAAAACTGTAGATCATTGGATTTTTATCAAATGTCGTTAATCGGCTGTATTGGCGTCAATTTTGGTCCGAGAGTCAAACGAGTACACATTTCGTACATAAAATTGGCTGCTCGTTCTTCTGCCATACACAGAATTTTCCTACATTTAACGGTTTGTGAGAAAAATTTCTACTTGGATGTCTGTATTTGCTGAAAATTTCGAGCAAATTTAAAGTGTATATTTTGTTTAAAATTTAAATTATTTGGATTAAGGGTGACTTGCTGATTAAAAAAATCCAAACATGTAGCTAAAAATTATGCACCGTTTAGCCGGAAAATGGAAAAAACTGTAAATTTTTCAATTCGATTTTTCCTCTTTTCCGGCAAACTGGGGTTAAGGGATCAGAAAAAAACACATACTTGGAATAAGCTGGACCAAGGGCATGTACTAAAACAATAAACAAAATTTTTTTTTCGGAAAATTTGGAAAAAATATTCCAAGGGGGTACCCTTGGATTTTTATCAAATTTGGTTAATCGGCTATATTGGCGTCAATTTTGGTCCGAGAGTCAAGCGCATGGACATTTCCTACATAAAATTGGCCGCTCGTTCTTCTTATATAGTCAGAATTTTCCTACATCTAACGGTTCGTGAGAAAAATTTCCACTTGGATGTCTGTATTTGCTGAAAATGTCGTGAAAATTAAAAGTGTATATTTTGTTTAAATTTTGAATTATTTCGATTAAGGGTGACTTGCTTATTAAAAAAATCTAAACTTGTGGCTAAAAATTATACACCGTTTAGCCGGAAAATGGAAAAAACTTTAGGTTTTTTAATTCGATTTTTACTCTTTTCCGGCAAACTGGAGTTAAGGGGTCAGAAAAAAACACATGCTTGGAATAAGCTGGACCAAGTGCATGTACCAAAACAATAAACAAAAATTTTTTTTCGGAAAATTTGGAAAAAATATTCCAAGGGGGTACCCTTGGATTTTTATCAAATTTGGTTAATCGGCTATATTGGCGTCAATTTTGGTCCGAGAGTCAAGCGAATGGACATTTCTTACATAAAATTGGCCGCTTGTTTTTCTGCTGTACTCAGAATTTTCCTACGTCTAACGGTTCGTGAGAAAAATTTCCACTTGGATGTCTGTATTTGCTGAAAATTTCGTGAAAATTAAAAGTGTATATTTTGTTTAAAATTTGAATTATTTCGATTAAGGGTGACCTGCTGATTAAAAAAATCTAAACACGTTGCCAGAAATTATGCACCGTTTTGCCGGATAATCGAAAAAACTGTAGAACATTGGATTTTTATCAAATGTCGTTAATCGGCTGTATTGGCGTCAATTTTGGTCCGAGAGTCAAACGAATACACATTTCCTACATAAAATTGGCTGCTCGTTCTTCTGCCATACTTAGAATTTTCCTACATCTAACGGTTCGTGAGAAAAATTTCCACTTGGATGTCTGTATTTGCTGAAAATTTCGTGAAAATTAAAAGTGTATATTTTGTTTAAAATTTGAATTATTTCGATTAAGGGTGACCTGCTGATTAAAAAAATCTAAACACGTTGCCAGAAATTATGCACCGTTTTGCCGGATAATCGAAAAAACTGTAGAACATTGCATTTTTATCAAATTTCGTTAATCGGCTATATTGGCGTCAATTTTGGTCCGAGAGTCAAGCGAATACACATTTCCTACATAAAATTAGCCGCTCGTTCTTCTGCCATACTCAGAATTTTCCTACATCTAACGGTTCGTGAGAAAAATTTCCACTTGGATGTCTGTATTTGCTGAAGATTTCGTGAAAATTTAAAGTGTATATTTTGTTTAAAATTTGAATTATTTCGATTAAGGGTGACTTGCTGATTAAAAAAATCTAAACATGTGGCTTAAAATTATGCACCGTTTTGCCGGAAAATGGAAAAAATGTAGATTTTTTAATTCGATTTTTCCTCTTTTCCGGCAAACTGGGGTTAAGGGAACAGAAAAAAACACATGCTTGAAATAAGCTGGACCAAGTGCATATACCAAAACAATAAACAAAAATTTTTTTGTCGGAAAATTTGGAAAAAATATTCCAAGGGGGTACCCTTGGATTTTTATCAAATTTGGTTAATCGGCTATATTGGCGTCAATTTTGGTCCGAGAGTCAAGCGAATACACATTTCCTACATAAAATTAGCCGCTCGTTCTTCTGCCATACTCAGAATTTTCCTACATCTAACGGTTCGTGAGAAAAATTTCCACTTGGATGTCTGTATTTGCTGAAAATTTCGTGAAAATTTAAAGTGTATATTTTGTTTAAAATTTGAATTATTTCGATTAAGGGTGACTTGCTGATTAAAAAAATCTAAACATGTGGCTTAAAATTATGCACCGTTTTGCCGGAAAATGGAAAAAATGTAGATTTTTTAATTCGATTTTTCCTCTTTTCCGGCAAACTGGGGTTAAGGGAACAGAAAAAAACACATGCTTGAAATAAGCTGGACCAAGTGCATATACCAAAACAATAAACAAAAATTTTTTTATCGGAAAATTTGGAAAAAATATTCCAAGGGGGTACCCTTGGATTTTTATCAAATTTGGTTAATCGGCTATATTGGCGTCAATTTTGGTCCTAGAGTCAAGCGAATAGACATTTCTCACATAAAATTGGCCGCTTGTTCTTCTGCTATACTCAGAATTTTCCTACATCTAACGGTTCGTGAGAAAAATTTCCACTTGGATGTCTGTATTTGCTGAAAATTTCGTGAAAATTAAAAGTGTATATTTTGTTTAAAATTTGAATTATTTCGATTAAGGGTGACCTGCTGAATAAAAAAATCTAAACACGTTGCCAGAAATTATGCACCGTTTTGCCGGAAAATCGAAAAAACTCTAGACCATTGGACTTTTATCAAATTTCGTTAATCGGCTATATTGGCGTCAATTTTGGTCCTAGAGTCAAGCGAATACACATTTCCTACATAAAATTGGCCGCTCGTTCTTCTTCCATACTCAGAATTTTCCTACATCTAACGGTACGTGAGAAAAATTTCCACTTGTATGTCTGTATTTGCTGAAAATTTCGTGATAATTAAAAGTGTATATTTTGTTTAAAATTTGAATTATTTCGATTAAGGGTGACCTGCTGATTAAAAAAATCTAAACACGTTGCCAGAAATTATGCACCGTTTTGCCGGAAAATCGAAAAAACTGTAGACCATTGGATTTTTATCAAATTTCGTTAATCGGCTACATTGGCGTCAATTTTGGTCCGAGAGTCAAGCGATTGGACATTTCTTACATAAAATTGGCCGCTTGTTCTTCTGCTGTACTCAGAATTTTCCTACATCTAACGGTTGGTGAGAAAAATTTCCACTTGGATGTCTGTATTTGCTGAAAATTTCGTGAAAATTAAAAGTGTATATATATTTACATCCCTTCCGACAATTAATATCGATGTCTTCTTCAGTTATTAGACACTTACACAAATTATTCTTCTCCGAGCAAGTCCTTTTTTCGTCCCGTTGTGGAAGAAGAGATCTCCCAAATACTTAAGTCTCTTAATAATTCCTCAAAAATTGATGTGGTATCATTTTTCACTGCGAAATGGAACGCAAGTTTTTGAAAAAATTACGTGTGAGGCCATAAAACTTGGGAGTCCATTTCTTTGAATTTCATTAATTTAAAACACAACTTAAGCAGATGTACAGTCTTGCAGGTGGATAAAAATGAACATGTGGGACAAATACAATATAATACATACAACTCTGTAGATGATATATTATAACATTCATTATACTATCGATAAGAAGCTACAAAGAGCATTTATAATGGCGCCATCTATTAAATATCCATAAGATATCGATGTTGTCCGCTATTTCTGGTTTACCCCCCGTCCCCCTACATATTATAGCTCCAGAAGGGGCGTCGTCAGTTACGGCCAGCAACACAAAATTTCCTTTCTCTACTGTACATAATATAAAATTTTTCTGTATACTATTTATTAAATTATGATAATTTATAATTAAAAGATGAAAGTGAACATAATTTTACAGACCGTATAATTATCATAATGAAGTTACAGTCATTTTAAGGATCACCGTAATCACCTCTAAAATAAAATAAAAGTAAAAACAACAAGCTAATTAAATATTTCATAGTTATATAAAATTATTGTGGATTTTCATTTGTATATACATAATCGTTATCGTTGTGTATGGCAAGGAGACACTATTGTAACATCGAGTACTACCTAAATAATAGCCAATGGAAGAATGGTTAGAAAACAGAAGAAATAAAGAGAAACATATTTGCCTTGATTATTTAAAAATTCCTATTCCTACTATGATTAAAAGTTGAAATGAAAGTAAAGAAATGTCATAATACAGCATATTCTCAACATTGAAAACCACTAATATGATGAGAAAGATAGTCAAGCAATATAAATGAAAGAAAACAAATAAAAAAGCTACATCACCTTATTAGTGTAGAAAATTACGTATTACCCAAAAATGACAGTACCCATTAAAGATGCAGTAACATAAAATAATATTCGACACAAACAACCTCAACAAAATGTAAAGTTAATTCAGATACACCAAAGGTATATTGAGTTAAGTAATTTCTGAGAATTTAAGAAGCAAACAGTATTGGTATAACATTGGTATTACCATATTATCTTTGATTTCTTCATTAAGTGTAATATATTTTCTATATTCTTTATTTGTATTTATTTTAAACGGTTCAGTTTCTCCTGGATTTGTACTCTACATTCACCTTTTTCAACGGTTCTTCTTCTTAAACTGCCCTCTCCTCAATGGAGGTTGGCTACTACAATTTTAAACTCTTCTCTATCTTCAGCTGTTCTTATTAGCTGTTCAAAATTTAGCCCTGTCCATTGTCGGATGTTTCTGAGCCACGATTGTCTTTTCCTTCTTAGGCCTCTCTTTCCCTCGATTTTTCCTTTTACTATAAGTTGGGCATATTGGTACTTATTATTTCTCAGTATGTGGCCTAGGTATGATGTTTTTCTAACGTTTACTGTGTTAAAAAGTTCTCTTTCCTTGCCTATTCTATGCAACACTTCTTCGTTTGAGGTATGCGATGTCCATGAAATTTTGAGTATTCTCCGGTAGATCCACATTTCAAAGGCCTCCAATTTATTTACGGTTGATGTTTTAAGGGTCCACGTTTCAACTGCATATAGAAGAGTCGACCAGACGTAGCATTTTGATAAACGTAGTCGAATTTCGTTTTATTCGAGAATCACAAAGCAGTTTTTTTATTTTTTCGAAAGATTTTCTGGCCTGTTCTATTCTCGATCTTATTTCTAGATCAGGATTTAGGCTGCTATCGATCCAATATCCCAGGTACTTAAATCTATTGACCTGTTCTAAAATGTGCCCATTTATTGTGCAAGGTTGAGGTACGTTTTGGTTTTTTCGGATTGACATCACTTTGGTTTCTTAAATGTTTATTTTCATACCAAATTGCTCACAGGTCGAGTTGGTCTTGTCTATGAGTCGTTGTAGACCTAAGTCGGAATCCGCAATTAACACTGTATTATCGGCGTATCTGATACTGTTGATATTTACGCCATTCACATTGACTCCATCCTTGGAATCCTCCAATGCTTCTTTAAATAGAAACTCGGAGTAAAGATTAAACAGCAGAGGCGACAGAACACATCCTTGTCTAACTCCCCTCCTAATTTCTACTTCTGCGGATGTGGAACCTTTAATCCTAACTCTGGCGTTTTGGTTCCAGTACAAGTTTTTTAAGAATTTGATGTCTTTCCCATCTAAACCGACTTCTTGCAAACGTTCTAATAGTAGGTCGTGTCTTACTCTATCAAATGCTTTTTCGAAGTCTAAAAAGCATATAAATATATCTTTCTGTTGGTCGTAGCATTTTTGGGCGAGAACTAGTAAACTGAACAGGGCTTCTCTCGTTCCCATGCCGGCTCTGAATCCAAACTGATCGTCTCCGATGATTGTTTCGCACTTTCTATAGATACGATTATGTACGATTTTTAGTAGGACTTTTACTGCATGACTCAAAGGCTTATCAGACGGAACTCATTGCAGTGTTGTGGGTTTGGCTTTTTTGGTAGTGTGATGAATATTGACTCCAGCCAATCTTGGGATATTTTACCTGTATCATAAATGCGATTGAATAAAAGGACAAATATTTCGATATTTTCTTCGCTGATTAATTTTAACGTTTCTGGGTATATTCCGTCAACGGTTAGTTTAGTTAAATTTATTAACTGATTTTGTACTCCTAGCTCTTTCATTGCTCTGGGCATTTTTCTGTAGGTTACATTCTTGTATTCATCGTCAAACCAATTATTTTTATGGGCAAAAATTGCTGTTCCTATTTCATTTTTTGCTGATATAGTAGAAGTCTATATCTTTTTGAATTTCGTCATTTAAATTTTTATTCCTTAGCTTCTTGATGTTTTCCGAGTACCGTTCTATAATACTTGCATTTCTCAGCTTTTGCACGTGCCATTTTTTCTAGCCGTTTTATTTTTTTTTGCTAACGTTCGAAATTCTAGTTTTCGATGTTGAGATCACCAAAAAATGATCAGATTCTATGTTTGCGCCTCAATAACTTCTGCAGTTTATTACGTCTGTTCCATGTCTATTACGATGTCATCAGTCTGGCTCGTTGTTCTTCTATCAGGGGAGGTCCAGGTTACTTTGTGTATATTCTTGTGTTTAAAATAGGTTTTAACGTCTGTCATGTTTAGTGCTGCTAAGTTTATCAGTCGTATTCCATTATCACTACTAACGTTGTGTAGGCTATGCCTTCCTATGGTGGGAATGGAAACTCGCTCTCGACCTATTCTTGCATTTCACCCAACACTATCTTACTGTCATTGCTGAGACATCTTCTGTCGGCTTGCTTTAGGTCTTCGAAGAACTGATATTTTATTTCTTCTTGATTTGTCATCACTCGGGGCATGTGCATTGATCAAACTGTAATTGAAGAATTCCCCGTTTTAAGCGCAAATAGCACATTTTTTGACTGTAGGCTTTAAACTCAGTAATAAGGTCTTATATTCTTTGATTTACAGTAAATACCACTCCATCTGTGTGTTTACTTTCTTTGCCTTTGAACATAGTCGTCTACAAAGCTTCAAAATGTGAAGATCCAATTCGGTCAGCTTGGATTAGTCGAGGAGAAACTTTAAAACTTGCGCGGGAGCTTTAAAATATAAACTTGGGAAATATATCTCCGGTTCATGTTGATGGATTTTGAAGTTTTTTTTTATAATTTCTATGTACTCTTTGCATTCCGAATATGCTTTTTATTAATCAATTTAATGTTAAATTAACCATGTAAGTTAAAAAAAAATTTAACGATATTTTTAGAACGATTTTTATTCGAAAACATAAACAAAAAGCTTGTCAGATACCTGGCCGGGTTAAAATTCGCCAAGAGAGTTTTTATTTTTAGCTTATTTCTCAGTAATATAGCAGTTGTTCTTATATATTGTACAGTGTTCAAATATAACCAGAAAAAAATGAAGTAATTTTGTAAAAAAATAACAGTACTTAAAACATAATAATACTTTTAATATTAGTATAGTTAAACTAGATCTCATAAGCAATCACAATTTCTATCGATGAACTTCGAGGAACTTGTGTATCGTGCCACTTTCAAGACAATAATATCTCTTTCTAAAGAAGTAAACAAGCATGTCATCTTACATTCCTGCAACATTCCGTAATATGCTCACTTCCGAGTTTCTTTCTTCGCCTATCACTCATCATCACGCCTTTCGATTTTGTCAAACGATTAAGAAGATAAAAAGATAGACGTGATGGGTTTTTAAATGGAATTGCGGTGAGAACGCGAAAAATTGTGAATTCTCAGTGTTTATTTTTAAAGATAAGTGTCTTTATTATACGTCGTTTTGTGTTTATCAACAAATTTAGCAACTTGTGATGTAACAGATTCTTAATGTTTATTGGGAGATCCAAATATAATTTTTTTAATGGTTGGAAGGGTATAAAATGTTGGGAGGAAAGTAAAAGGATGATACAAAGTCCCCAAAGGTATCTAAAGATATTCGTTTATCTGGTTTTTTTCTTTTTGTATCATTTCAATTCAGGTTTTATCTGGCTCAGTAGCTTTATTCTTTTTTTATATCTATAATTTCCTTTTTAATTTCTTCTCCGGCAATTGGGGATAGTATTTCTAAAATATACTTTGTTTCAAGTTTTTATTCTGTGGTTTAGAATGTTTTTTTGTTTAATTAAAGAGATTACTATAATATTTCTTTATTATCTTCGTTGTTTGGGTCGTGCTTTGTTTATATTCTATTAGTTATCTACAGAGTGTTTAAAAATCGACATGCTCCTTGAAAAAACGAAACCAAGTTTTCTGCTGGAATCTTTTTGTCTTTTAGCTGGACTTTGGTGGCTTATTTTTCTTAAATCTCAAAATGACGACCCTTAACTAACTTCTCTCTTCAATCATTGTTGATTAAAATATCACTCCGCCTATCCATGACAACCAATTAACGATGATTTACATTTGTTTTTTTAGTATAACTGTAGAAATACACACTTTTTCTACATCTGGAAGGGATGTTTAACCGCCAGGTGTGAAATTTCGGTGCATACACTAAACACGAGATAATATTTCATTGGGGTGGAACACCGAATGTGAGAATTTTTATCGCTTACATATGTTGCCTACTTGAAATTGCCGCTTCCGACCGTTTGTGGGTGGTACCGGAAGTAGTTCACCAGGATTCGGTTTCGGAAAATGGGCCACTATTATCTCGTAATATAAGCATAGAAGTAATCGTTTTTAGTTTATTTATATTGGTGGAACGGTTTTACGTGATCAGTTCTGATGGTAATAATCGTTTTTATGTTAAATTTTGTATAAAAAAGTTATCACCACTAAAAAGTGGTCATACTGTGATTATAAAATAACTCTACAAGTATCGCACTCTTTTTCTCACATCTGTTTTATTGGTTGTCTTCCAGTTTATAATTTTCTATTTACCCATAAACTTTTTCGTATTTTTACTCCATCTAGGTTCTTTGTTTTTCCTGATATATTAATCGGCATTAAATGCGTAAATACACATCAAAGGATGAATTTCTGGTGGAGTAGTCATGATTAGGTCTTGATGGAAAAACATGTAGGTGTTTACGAATTAAACAAACAGTTTCTAGAATATATAGAGAGGGAAGAGTTAAAATCCCGTGATTTTTGAAGTAGCTTATGCAATGGGTTATTCTACTGAGGCCAAAAAGATACCATATTGCTTTTGTTTGTAATTTAAAAATAACATCAGATTGGGCAGCTGTAGAACCCCAAAAAGGAAGACCATATCGAAGATGAGACTCGAACAAAGAAAAATATGTTATTTTGGACAATTCTAATTTAATTTTTACACAATCAAAAGCTTTGGCATGGTTTATACAGTTTGTTCGAAGATAAGTTCAATAAATTAACTGATTTAATATCTAAGTTATCATATAGATTCGTATCGATTGAGGATTGTCTCGAGGCCTTGGAACAATCTTCTCAATCTAGCTCAATGGAGTTCGACGACTGTTATAGAAGCAAATGTTCGTTATTAGAATTCGTTTAACCTAATGTATGTAGGCGGAGTATGTGTTTACTTTCATAATGGCTTCTTTCAAAAGTCTAAGATAAGTACTGTAGGCCATAATCTGGAAGGTATTGAATCTGGTATGTTAACAAATTATCTTTTCTAATAAAGTTGTTATGCACCTTCTTGTTATCTATTAACCAAATATTTCTTTTACTCTCACCAAATCAATGTGTGAATTTATTGAAAAATATAGCAGTGAAAGACAAAATTTAATCATTTCAATTTTAAGGATTTAAAATAGCTAGTTCAAACTCAGCTTATTGGAGATCATCACAATGTTCCATTTTACAATTTATTTTTTAAAACTAATCTGAACAGATTTGTTACACAACCTACTATATATCGTCAAGAAAACCTTCAATTTTAGACTTGCTAATCACTTATAATGAGAAAGGAATTATCAGTGAAATTCATTATCTTTCACCAACAGGTATTTTGGACCATGTAGTTTTTCAGACACAAGCTCAATTGGACATTACTGGTACAATCAATCAAAAATAAAGGATTTAGTAAAATAGATTATAATAAATTAGATCAGTATTTTAGCGAAGTAATTTGACCTATTTTTAGATGGTTATTCATTTAATAATCCTTTGAATGACTATAAGGAAATTATGTGTAAAGGAATAGATTCATGTTATTCAAGGTACACCCTTAGGACCAATCCCAAAAGTCCTTGGATCGATAATCGACTGATCGCAATGAGTAAAGAAAAAAACATTTTATGAAAAAGGGCCAGGAAAAATCCATCTGAGGAAAACATATGTATTCATAGACAATTTTTCAATATACTGACAAAAGGGTTAAGATTATCGAGAAGTAACTAGCAAAGAAAAGTTAGTTACAGAATTCTTAAAGCATTTTACAGTTTAGTGGCTCCAATAGCATCTTTACTGGCCAAATCTTTGCTAACAAATTCAATCCCAACTTCATGGAAATCGGGTATAGTTCTTTCTCGACTAATTTATCGACCGGAAACAGTTCTATTGAAAAATCAATAGCTAATAAATTAATACCATTTTAGTTAGCGCACAACGTTATTCCAGTCTCTTAACTTCGATTTCTGCCAAATCGTTCTGTAACTAGCAACCTCCTTCTTGCTCTTAATAAATGGACTTTATCTTTGAACCAATATGAGCCGATTGATATTATTTATATAGATTTTTACCGTGCGTTTGAAAAGGTACCTACAAAAAATTAATGCTGCAGCTAGAACATTACGGCGTGAATGGTGAGTTGCTATTGTGGTTAGAAAACTTCCTCTCTGAAATAACTTTTTCGGTCAAAGTGGAAAATTACTGCAGTGTTCCCAGTACAGTTGCCAGTGGTGGTCCTTAGGGATCAATATTAGGATTCTGTTTTTGCTGTATCTGATTTAACGTAAAGATGGCAGTCAAAATCGGTTTCCTATGATGATTGAACGTTGTATTACTGTCCAGATATCGTTAATGCTCTTCAGAGTGACTTTAATCAGTTATCAGAATGAATCATGAAATGCATAAGTGTTGTGTTATTCAATGTGGATATAATAATCCATATATAACATATTTTTTGGATGGAGTTCCTCTGATAGGTAGATAGATAGATGGTTTATTGGTGAGAATGTATAGAGTCAAAAATCTGAGTCTGAAATCGGTACATAAAGTTGTTGATCTTGGTGTTACGATCAACCAAACATTGAGTTGGTCTACTCAACCAGCAAAAGTAGTTAATAAATCGAACTCTACTTTATATTTTATATCAAAAGCTTTTTATAGAATACATCCAGATTTGTTTTTGAAACTCTACAAAAGTTATGCCAAACCTAGAATTCGCAGTGTCAGTTTGGTCATCCCATTTGCAAAAGGACATTAATTTATTAGAAGGAGTACAAAGAAGAGCTAATAAGCTACCTTTTAATTATGGAAAGTTAAACTATGACTATGAACCCGACTAAGAAAGCTCAAGTTGTCTTCATTAACTCAAACAGCCAGAACTTCCAAATTCTAATTATTTCCGACTCCAAAATTATATTTTTTATGTAAAACCCTTTCAACTGTACTAAATACTTGTTCTTCGAGAGGGTACGTGACAAACGCCGGCATTTTCACGCTCTACATACTCCTCTGCATTCTTGAGACATATTTAAAATAATATTTTAATACAATAGACAAGGTAGACTTTTTTTGATTGTCCTTATCTATATTAAAATTGTATTTCACTTTCTTTTTACCTTGAATTGCGTCGTGCTGTGACAAACTACGAAATTGTTATGGTTGACATACATAAAGACAATAATTCATTATGCTTAATGATAGATTAGAGCCTAGTTTTAGTTTAATATCCTTTCTTCAAGACAGCTTAATATTTTTGTTCAGGATGAATATATATCACAGGTATATTTTTTAAAAATGTGTCTTTGTATTTGTTATTAATTTTTTTCTATGTTGTTTTTAAAGAATTAACGGTAAAATGAAAATATATTTTATATATTATAATAATCAAAGAATAAGAATAATCAAAGAGAGGAAAATGCAATACTTGGGTCATGTGCTGAGAGGCGAAAGATATGAATTACTTCAAGTTATACTGGAAGGAAAAGTACAGGGCAAAAGATCAGTAGGAAGACGCCAGAACTCGTGGCTGAAAGACCTGAGGAGATGGTTTGACCGCTCATCCGCAGAGATCTTTCGCGCAGCAGTTTCCAAAACTACAATTGCCATTTGGATCGCCAACCTTCGAAAGGAGACGGCGCAATGAGAAGAAGATATTTTAATAACCGTATCCTTTAATTAAATTGTCTTAATTATTTCCTTTTTGAAAGATACCAACAAACGTACATTTGTATGCCAAAGGACAAATAATAGAACAGGTAACACCCATAAAATATTTGGGAGCAAATATTAACAGCCAGTGTAACCCAAAAAAAAGAAATCCTGTCAAGAATCGAACGAGCGAGGAAAACACTCATGAACAAGAAAACATTTTTTACAAGATCAAACCTTAGTCTAGAGCTCAGAATTTGAATGATCAGATGTTACGTTTTCTCTGTTTTGCTGTAAGGCTGTGAAAGTTGGACAATGGATTCGGAAACAGAAAAAAGGATAGATGCCTTTGAAATGTACATATACAGACGGATGCTGAGAAGTCCATGAATACAAAAAGTTACCATTGGTGAGGTACTTTGGTGCATGAGTAAACAAAAAGAATTACTCAGCAAAATCAAAGCAAGATAAATACAATACTTGGGTCATGTGTTGAGAGGCGAAAGATACGAATTACTTCAAGTTATACTGGAAGGAAAAGTACAGTGCCAAAGATCAGTAGGAAGACGCCAGAACTCGTGGCTGAAAGACCTGAGGAGATGGTTTGACCACTCATCCACAGAAATCTTTCGTGCAGCATTTTCCAAAGCTACAATTGCCATTTGGGTCGCCAACCTTCAAAAGGAGACGGCGCAATAAGAAGAAGAATTATTTCCTGCTTTTTATTTTCTCTTTCTTAATTTAGGTCCCATAGGTTGCTTTTTTTTTCGGAAAAGTCAGAAATTATTTTAGCTCGAAGACCAGAAAATGTTTATTGAAAATTCAGTTAGTTCATTTAGTATATGTACAAATACTGCAGTTTATTTCCCAACAACCTATACGAGTTGCTTCATTAGCTACTTAATGTCTCTGGATTTGCTCTAAATGGTAATGAAACTTAAAATCTCCCATTCAGTTAACTCGTGCGAGTTCATATGAAGTATTCTTCACAAACTACTTCATTCTTATTGTATATTGGAATATACAATGAACATTCTTGAATTTTCCAGAAATTATTAGCGGATCATGTAAAGTAATATTTGAAGAACAACAGATAAATGATTTTTTGAATTAAAGAACTTAACCAGATAAAATTCAAGCTAGTTGTCATTTCTAAAGGATGGGAGATATATTGCTTATTTTTATTTGTTCACGACAAATCGATTGCCAGAAAATATATGCTCCTAAAAGAATATCTACCTTATCAATATTGTTCTGAAGCTATTTTCTTGTGTCATTTTAATGCAATTACTATCTTTATTGGGAATAAGCCATAATTTAAGGTTAAAATAAGTTTATTTATTAGAAGTAGAAATCGAAACGTCAAAAATAAACTTATTTTAAACTTAAATTGCAGCTTATTTCTAATAAAAATAGTAATCTACCTTATTAGGCTAGTAGTTATGAGATGAATCGGCTATTGGAATACCCGCAATATACCCGGCTGTCTATAAATCCGTTATTTTTGTGCACCTTTAAATGCATTTTTAAGGGGTATTTTGTTTTCTAAATACTTCTTCTTCTCCTTCTATAAGCAATTCTGCTTGTTTGTCACTCTATCTTTTGCGAGGTCGTCCGATCTTTTTTCTGCCGATTGGATGACTTATTTGACGACAGATCGTAAAAATCATGTTCCATTTCTTTCGAAAAGCATTCCCAGTGATCATTTTTATTTTTCTTACAAGAGCATGTGTTTCGTTTCTAATTGTCTTGTAATTATGGCATGCCTCTTGTGTTTTGGTTGACATTTATTTCAGGTAAGCTTTTTTCTTTTCTTTACATTTTTTCTTTACTTCTCTACAAAACCGTGGAGTTCTTCGCCTTGGGAACGAAATATTTTTATTTAAATTTCTTTCACCAAAAACTTCCTTGGCCAAGGCTAAGATATTAGACTTAATTTTTGCTCAGCTTTCTTCGACTCCATCACTTTCGGTGATATATGTATTTCTGCTTTTTTCGGTTATACTTTTTTGGAATAGGTATTTTGTGGAGTCATCCTGTAAGCTTTCGACTTTTATCTTTGTGGTGTATTCTGGTGTTTTGTTATAACATATATGTGTTTGGATTCGGATTTTGCACAATGCCAATTTATGATCGCTCCCTATTTGTGCTGATGTTAGTGCTCTTACATCCAAGATTTGAGAGGCCTGTAACTCTCTATTCGACAGAATATAATCTATCATAGATCTTTGTTCCCTACTTTTTTCAAAAGTGTATTTGTATTGTTCTTTGTGAGAGAAAAATGTATTATTACGTATCTCGTTTATGCTGCAGAGGTCCGTCAGAAATCACCTATAATGATTAAATATTCATCATTTGGGGTCTCGACTGTTATTACAGTCTGAAGGTGTTCGTAGAGGTTTTTCCTTGTGGTGGTATCTCTGTTGTTCTCTGGTGCATAGATTGCTATCATCCAATTTTTACACTTATTATTCTTTCAGAGGTATATTTACATTCTTGTACTTTGTGTAAAAAATTTGGGTGTACCAACAGGCGACTCCTTCTTTGGCTTTGGTTTCTTTCGCAACAGTACTGTAAATCATCAGGTAGTCATCTAGAATAATTTGACCCTTTCCTTTCTTCTTCGTCTCTTGTAGCGCTCATATGTATTTTTTTCTATAAGCTCTTTTGTAATTTCCTGCTCTCTTGCGAAGTATATTTCTCGTTTTCCATTAATTCGTTGTCCTCTTTCTCGCGTTAGTCGTCGTAATGAAATCATTCCTGTTCCGAGGCATAATACTGTTTCTATGAGCTGTATGGTTTTAAAGTCTATCAGTAGAGTGCTAACCTGGCTGTAGACCCCCTCCTCCTTTATCCGGGCTTGGGACCGGCAACAGTTCTGTCGAACTACTCGATCCATCCAACAAAACTTCAGGCTTTAAGTTGTTTTCTAAATTGAATTAGATAATTAGAAAAGAGAAAATTATCTAAAATTTGTAAACAATCTTTTAGGAAACAATCACATAATGGTATATCAATCGATTGACTATAAATCGTCTATTTCTTTCTAGTGATGTCTGGAAGTTTTGATCTATATTCCGGTTTTTTAAGCAAACACGCTCGTTCGGTAGGAATATATGGATCGATGGACCTCGTGTCCCTATCTCTTAAACTATTGCTCATCCATAGATCAGCGTATTCTAGACTAAGTAACAGATTCATTTAGAATTTTAAACTAATACATTATAAACAAAAAGAGAAATCAAACGATTTCTACTTAGCGAAACCGAATTCAAATCTTAACCACTGTGTTTCCTAAAATTTGCGAAACAAACAGCTGGATAAATTACTCGGCATGGGAATCTAAAATTGCATTCCACAAGCCGTTCATCCTGGTCAAAATTCGTAGTGAATTCAGTTTCTGGTACTTCAAATGAAGTAAATAACAAAACAGAATGACGGTATTAGATTTTTGTTTTGATACAGTGCAGCGACAACCGCTGCTAGAGCAGTGACTATACCGTTCTGACGAGACCTAAGGAGGTCGAAATACGTATCAGCGGTTGTCGCTGCACTGTATCAAAACAAAAATCTAATACCGTCATTCTGTAATACATTATACTTTTTATTTTCTGGCCAGGGTTTGAACCATCTTATAGATGATTTACAGTGAAATGAATGTGATTCATCCGCCTGGTTCGCTTGTTTATCGGACCGACGAAGATTTTATACAATTAAAAAAATTTATATTGGACCCAATCGTTTGTAAAGCAGACGAAACACGTCTGTTCTTCAGTAATTTGCAAGTCGTTGATAGTTGTTAAGCTTCTTTAAGTACCTTCTAAAATATACTTTTCTCTTGTATCAAACATTCTATAAATAGTTTTCCGTATTCACTAATAAAGTTTTCTTATTTTCTTTCAGTCACTCGAACAAGACCGCCACATCCTTCGACGGAAACTCCACTCTAAAGAATCCGAACTAGATGCCAGAATAATAGAACTTCAAAATGACGTTGCGGAACTCACATCAAAGCTTCAAGCCAAAGACAATCTTCTAAAACAATGGGAACGGGACAAGAGCGGCCTAATGGCGGAGTTGACAGCTCAAAACACCAGACTGACGTCGCAGCTGAAGGACGCAGCACATAAAGAACAACATCTCGCGAGAGAAATCGATGAGTACAAGGAGAGGTTGAGTTTAGGAAAGAGCAGTTTACAGGTAACTTTTTATGTTCATAGAAAATCTTTTCTAAAATAATACTGAAGTAAGTTTGAAGCACATGGAACATGTAATTCCTCAATTTTTTTGACGTGACAACGTCTTAAATTAGGTTGTGGCTCGGAGTCATTCATGAAAAAGTGTAACGCCCGCTCACGTCTGTTACAGTGAGTCACCGAACGAGAGAGAGGCCCGCCGGACCGGCGAATGCCTTGCGTCTCTCTCCCACTCAAACATGATCGGTCCGCTGCGCGCGCAGCACTAGAGAATTAGGCGCGTTGAATCGGTGCGTGCTTCCGTGCTTGTGTCTCTGTCTTTCTCGAGCGTTCTTGGCGTTAAAGACACATTACAGCAGAAACACTTCCTTTCATTTCATATTTCTCCTATCATCGTCCTATCCTCAACAAAATCACTCAAATAGAAATTAGTTAAGTTTAAGTTTACATGTACAATGTTTTAGTAAACAAAATATATTTCTATAGTTAAAATTTGTGCAATTCTTATTTTCATTCAATTCTTTGTTCCTATTGTGCAATTTAATAATATTCATATCAATAAATATTCTACCGAGAAAAAGACGTTGTCACGTAAAATCTTCGCCCGTAAAACCGACTTTACAGGCAACTGATTTTTTTTTTAAATCTAGTTTGACATCTGAAAACTATTATTAACAAGCAGGAGGTAAATTTTATTAAAAGTTTTAATAAAAAAATTTTTATAAAAAGTATAGAATTAAAAATACCATTTCGGGCTATCGTTATATAGAACGTTTTCATCTAAAAAGGTTAGCATCAGAGTAGTATGTTTTTTAGTCCGAAAACTTTCTGTGATGTAGCCCGATAGGGTTTTTATATGAATATACCTTTTATAAAGGTTTTTTTAATAAAACTTTTGTATTTCATGGTGTACAGGCAACTACAGGAATTTCATTTTAATTGTGGATTTTAAATTTTATTCGTAACAAAGTTGTTCACAATTTTGTACATTTCAACGAAAATCTTTGTAAAATTTTCGTTTAAATCTTACCTGTGGATGTTCTGTATTCATGAATAAGAATATTTTTTCTTCATTCATTGTCACTTTCAATTTCTAATTGTTGTAGTCTTCGATTTATACTTCGCACCTTTTTTCTTAGTTGTTCTACCCCTTCTAACATTTCTAGGTTTTTTGTTTTCAGCTTTTAGTTGTTTCTTATATTGCTGCTGCTCTGCTATCAGTCCTTTTATCTGTTTGAGTAATTTTTATGTCTTCACTTTGTTTTTTCTGTTTGTTTTTATTTCTTATGTAACATCACTGAGATTTTGTAGTAGTTTTATCATTTAAGCAGCACTTATTGCTTAGTACAGCTAGTATTTTGTCCGATCTCCCAAATATATCCGCCAGATACTCTTTGGCCGTATCGATCATATGTACATAACATTATAATTTTTTAAAATCATTTCACTATGCACATTTACCGTGTTATTTAATGTATATTTGTATGCGGCCATCACTTCGATAACTTAAATGTTAGAATATTTCTATACCACCTTTGTGATTACTCTAAAGTTAATTTTACAATTATTTAAGTCACTTTTCTTCTAGGAACACATGAATAGTGTCAGCGGTCTTAGAGACGAACTAGAAATAGCCAGTGAAAAAAACCAAGAACTGGAAAGGCGCCTACAGGTAGCAGCATCTGATAGAGACAGCATAGCCCTAGCATTGGAGGAAGCCTCCGATAGAATTCTGATGTTAGAAAGGCACGCCAGGGAGCAGGATATGCGGTACCAACAGAGTCTGAAGGAATACAGCTTGCCACAAGAAAAATTATCGATAGAGGAAAGGCTTAGTGGTGAGTTTTTGCATAACTTTGTGTTAATAATTGTCTAACAGCTAGAGAATGCATTCATGATAATATTTACTGCATCTTTTTTATAATTTGTCTTCTACTCTTCTGTACAAAGTTATTATTAATACAAATGTAAAAAAACAAACCATACCGCATAAAGCTATGGTGAGTCTCAGGTGTTTTTAATTAACTAGCGTGCTAATTTTTAATCTAATTATGGTTAAAATCAGCACAAATTTGTTATACATAACTAGTGTAGCATCAGTTAATACAGCAGAGGTTAACATATTTGAGATACGTTCAACGCCAAAATGATAAATATAACCCGATATAAGTAATAGCAGATTTTACTACAGTCATTGCTTAATTTATTAGACTCACTTAGCAAATTCTAGTTTTCTGTGTTTTATAATCGATTATAAATATGTTAGTTATAAGTAAGAAACATAACACAAATGATAGTAGTAACAAGGAAAAGACAGTTAAGATTTTATTTCACGTACAGGGAGCTTGCGCATCCGTTTATACGTATTTCGGCCCAATAGGCCTCATCAGAACGGCTTTCGCAAACGCTCTGAACGTGAAATAAATATGTTCTGTCTTAGGAAGCAACTCTAACATGGCTTCGTATAGACGCAATGTAGCGACATCTGATAATAAAATCGTAGACTAATTTTCGAAACCAAATTCAAGAATTCCGCTTTAATCTGTGCCTTCTAAAAATTGCAAGGCAAAACAGACGTTGATAAAGATGTTAAGAGAGACATGGGGAATACCTATATGGGGATGTAGATCTTTTTGCATATTTACTGAACAAAAACAACGTAAATTATTACAATATTTTAATATAATATTTATATTTTGTTAAGCCGCCATTGGCTTTAAGCAGTGCAGCCACTCTCCTAGGCATGCTGTTTATGCCTGAGATTTTCCTGAGATTTCTTTTAAATTTTTGGTGTGATTCCAATGAAAAATGATTCTTTCTATTAACTGAACCTTGTTGGTAATTATTTCCTTGGCTAACTTTTTTTTAGGCACTCCCAGGCCTTTTTGAATGGGGTTCATGTCTAGTAAGTTTCCGGGCCATGGTTAGAGCGGAATATCTTGTTCTAACAAAAAATGTTTAATACTTTTAGCCATATGGCAAGGTGCTTCATCCTGCGTAAATATCTTATGGCTGTTATCAAACCATTTGTTCACTTCTGGAACCTATCTTGTCTGCAAAACCCTTTTATATTGGTCTTGTGGCATGGTTTCTTCTACGACATACAAACGTCCCATACCTTTGCCACTAATCATCGACCACGAATCATATAATTTAAAATGTGGCTTCATCGCTGAAGCAAACCTGTGAATGTGAATAACAATTATAAAGCGCGAAAATAAAATGATTTATAATAATTTATCTTACGCCAATCATCAATAGACCAGTCTTTATGGCTTCTTAACATGCCTGCGACACTAAGCCCATGCCATACAAATTTCGAAAGGGTGGCCATTGATACTGAGCATCATGCTTTTTCCAACTTATTTCTTAAATCTCTATGGGTGGCCCTTCTCGCACGCAGGCGCTAAATTTTAGGGGCGCCAAATATTTGTTTACCATTACAAAAATATTCTCACTTCTAAAACAAAAAAGTCAGTGTTCAGTATTTCCCCGGTAAGCGCTAAAGCAATCACTTCATCCGATTGCTATTCCCTATTTATCTAAATTACCACCCTACAATTTTATTGGTGTCAGCACACGACGCGCCGTTTAATGCCGCTCGCCGCGTGTGAGTAAAGAATGTACTATTGATAAAGAGCAACAAAAATATTATGAAATTGAAAAACAGCGATGGCGTGAAATAATTAAAAGAATGATTTGTATTGTGCAGTATTTAGCTGGCCAAAATTTAGCTTTTAGGGGTGACAGTACGAATCTTTATGAGACTAATAATGGCAATTTTTTGAAATCAGTTGAAATGATTGCTAAATTCGATCCAATTATGATGGAACACCTGAGCAATATTCGAAGGTCTAAAGGGTTGTGACGAAATATGCCTCATTACCTGAGCAATCACTTTCAAAATGAATTAATTCATTTATTGTCAAGACATATTTAGAAAGACATTCTGAGTTGCCTCAGAACAGCAAAATATTACTCAATTATTTTGGATGAATCTCCAGATGCTAGCCATGTTGAGCAGCTGACGGTCATAATTCGCTTCGTTTATTGTTCTCCATATGAAGTCGAAATTAAAGAACACTTTTTGGGGTTTTTCAAAGTTTTAAATACTACAGGAGAACGGCTCTTCAATTTTTTAAAAGAAGAAATATTATCAAAATTTGAAATAAACCTTGATGACATGAGAATTCAGGGTTACGACAATGGGGCAAATATGTCTGGCAAGCATGTGGGCCTTCAAATTCTCAAAATTAATCCCAGAGCAATGGTTTTACCTTGTTCAGCTCACACTTTTAATTTAAGTGTCAATGATGCAGCTAAAATTTCATAGGAGACTGTAGGTTTTTTTTTTCAATTATTCAGGAGTTGTTGAATTTTTTTTCTGCTTCACCCTACAGATAGGACATTTTAAAAAGGAATGTACCAAACTTAACTTTAAAATCAGTAAGTGAAACACGATGGGAAAGCAAAGTCAAAGCCATTCGCCCTCTTAGGTTTCAATTCCTCGAAATTTGTAAAAGTTTACATGATTTGGTGGAAGATAATTCAAGAGATATGAACACGAAACATTCAGCAAGGTCACTATTAGACAAAATTAAAATGTTCAAATTCATTTTTTCTATTATAATTTGGCATGATGTTTTAACAAAAGTTAAACTATATTAATATAGTAAGTAAAAAGGTCCAGAATCCAAATACAACTTTAAATGAATGCCATACAGAAATAAAAAATCTTATTATTTATTTCACTGAAAAAAGGTCAGACAAACATTTCGAGATTTTCATGAATGAGGCTGTAGCAGAAGCAGAAAAAAGTGATGTAGAGCAAACATTTCCATTATTAAGACAAAGAAAGACGAAGCTTCAATTTTCGTATGAAGGTACAGATGATCAACAATATTCGATCCACAACAAAAAGTTTTTATTTTCAAATTTTGGACACAACAATTCAATCCCTACAAAGACGCTTTGGGGGAATAGATAAGTGCCACGATTTATTTGGATTTTTGGGTAATTTCCAACAACTTGACTATGATGTGATTAAAAGATCATGTATGGATTTGGATTTAGCTTTACAAATTCAACATGAAAGAAACGTACGCAAAGATATTGATGGTCTTGATTTGCATAATGAAATTCTGTCATACAAAGTTCTTAACCCACTCACAGACTCTAGCAAAATTTCGGATTCGTCCATAGATATTTTAAATTATATAACAAAGAAAAATTTACAATCCTTGTTTCCAAATCTATTTATGGCCTTGAGAATATTCCTGACCCTTCCAATTTCGGTGGCATCTGGCGAAAGGAGTTTTTCAAAGCCAAAGCTCATAAAAAATTATTTAAGAACGTCAATGTGCCAAGAAAGGCTATCAGATTTGGTAGTCATTTCAATTAAAAATAAAATTTGTGAAGCCATTGATCACAATGAGATGATTAATGAGCTTGCATCTGTGAAAGCACGACGTGTCATGTTGTAATTCCAATATTTGTTATTTAATTATTTTTCACTTGGTATATATGTATTATTTAATAAAGTTTTTTTGTATTGAGAGTATCTCCTTTCCGTTATTGTTTCATGTTGTATTTCAGAATGCTTTATTAATTTGCGAATTGAGTGTTTTCTTTCTTACTGTTAACTTACATAATAATATTGTTTTAAAATGACCTTTTTTCTTCATTTAATTTTGAAAATAAAACCTTTTTTCAAACATGGTTCATTTTATTTTTCTTTTTACATTCATATCGTATTTTCAATCATATCACAAGAACATGTTATGATATGGCCCTTCTGTGTGTTACAGATAATTTTTTTAAAATCCGTTACCCCCTGGGGTGACCGAAGGTTTTTGCCACACCGGTCCTTCCGAACTGGCGTTACAGGTCTCTTTGAGTTTTTGACTCATTCTTCCCACTGACGACTGGAATACACCACATTTTCGTGCTATTTCTCTCTAAGTGCTGTATTATCTAAAACAGCAGTAATGGATGAGATTTTCTCAACCCAAAGATCTTTCGATTTACCTATCTAAAAATTCCAATCCAAGATTAATCGTTTTGTTTTATGATTAGGAAGTAACCAAAATCAAAAGTAACACTATTATGTAGTAATGTCAATACTTACTAGTGCAAATTTTAAATAAATGGACCACAAATGTATGTTTTAAGTAAAAAAATTAAATTGTAAAACAATTACTTACTCCACAATTTGAGCACATTCTGCTGTCATCTGTAAATATTTGAAAATTATTCAATTCTAAGAAAAATTTATACCATTTTCTACCTAACTATGTACTCAATAGTTATGCAACCCATTCAACACCTTAGTATCCAAGTGAACATAGTTTCAGTACGATTGAAATAAAAAAAACTGAAATTTTTATGGTGATCTAATAAATTGAGCAGGAACTGTAGTTACTCGAACCAATCGGAGAGATAATTTAAAGAAATCATAATTGGAAACGGTTAAATAAGAAATATCTGAATAGGAATTGTTATAGAAATGGCACAAAATGTCTGTGATTTATTCGAAAGTTTATCGAGAGGCCAACTCATACCAGACTACCAGGAATACCCTTTAAAAGACGGCGAGATAGCTGTCAGTTAACGTCACAAATAAGCCTTAAGATCCGACACGTATAGACCTAAGGCCTAATATAAGAGCAGGAGACTACCTAAAAGAATATCAGTATTTGGAAAGCTCTGCAGTTATATCATCAATTTCCGATCTTGCTCTTGAACCGGTTGAGACAAAGCCCTATGGATATCATCATAATTAGCCGTTTAAAGTGTATTGCTACTATTGTGTATTGCGGCTCATGTCTATGGATATGCTGTTTTTTTAATTCTAGTATCATTATATTATCTATAAAATGTACATATGATACGTCAAGATCGCTGAAATATACCATACTCATGTTTGATCCTATAACAAATTGCTTAACGAATAATAGTTGCATATTTACCTTTTTTGACTTCTAACTAATTGAATGTCCACCATTTTATCATGTTACTAACACCAGTTACTAACTCTTGAATGTATATTGTTCGATCAGCTGGTGAAGAGCGATCTCTATTGTCAGAAATGGACATCTCGGAGCCGACTTTGTCTCAAGAGTGTATGTCTGTCTACCGCCAACTTAGATCTCTTGTTCTGCAACTGAAGTCCCATTCCGACGACGATAGCGGTCTACATTCCGATTGTTCAACTACGTCAATGGAAGATTCTTCGAGGTGAGTATTCTTTGGTACATTTTTTTTATCCGTAATACAATCTGTACCAACGGTACGAATTTGACAAATGACTAACAAAAAATTAAGGGACAATCCACTGATATTCTACTTGTAGTTGATCTTATAACTGATCGGTTACTAGTTCATCTGTTGTTTCTATTGGAGCATAGATATTAACAATTGTAATCTTATGACATTTCTAAATTCATCATCATCATCATAAGTGGCTCGACAATCCGTTGTGGATATTGGCCTGCTCACAAAGAAGTCGCCACTCCTGTCGATTCCTGGCAACTTCCCTCCACCTTCTGATCCTTAGCATCTGTAGGTCTTCTTTAACATCATCAATCCATCTCCTTTGTGGTCGTCCTCTACTTCCTGTGTCCTTTGGTTTTAAAAATGTTAATCTCTTCGTGAATTCGTGATTTGACATCCTAGCAATGTGTACAGGCCATCTAAGTCTCTGCACTTTAACAAATTTCACAATATCTTCTGGAGACCGTGAATAGTTTTGTTTACTATTACTATGCGTTTTTTTATTTCGTCGCTTGTGGTGTTTGTTGCGTTTACTAGCGATCCAAGATATGTGAATTCTTTGACTTCCTCAAAGGTATGGTTTTTAATTTGAATTCTCTGTTGGATATTTCGGGGATTTTTAGAAACCAATATATATTTGGTTTTTTCCTCGTTTACCACAAATCCTAGTTCACTTGCCGCATCCGCAAGCCGTGTAAAAGACTGCACCATGTCTCTCATACTTTTGTCCATTATAACTATTTCGTCAGCGAATGCGAGAATTTGCGTCGATCTATCAACAATAGTTCCATTCATTCTAATATTTAATTGTCCGATTGTCTTTTCCAAGGCATTATTAAAGAGGAGACACGCCAGCGCGTCCCCATGTCTTAGACCATTAATAATTTCAAAAAACGTAGAGTTTTCTCCTTCAATTGTAACTTATGAGCTTACGTTTTGCATTGTTAGTTGGGTCTACCTAACTAACTTAGGTGGCATCCTAAAATCTATCATTGCATTATATAATGTAGTTCTTTTAACACTGTCATAGGCAGCTTTGAAGTCGATGGAAAGATGGTGTGTATCTATGTTATATTCTAGTGACTTTTCTAGAATCTGTCTATGTGCTTGAATTTGTTGTGTAGTTGACTTTCCAGCAGTAAATTCGCATTGATATTGACCAACAATTTCCTTTGTATAAGTTTTTCAAACATTACATTACCGAAGATTTTATACGCAGATGCTAACAGAAATGCCTCTGTAGTTCTTACACTCCAGTTGATCACCCTTTTTATGCAACGGACATATTATTCTCTTTAGCCACTCTTCTAGTACCAATTCATTCTGCCATATAAGTACTATTAGTTTAGGGATTGCTGCAAAAAGTTGATCCCCACCTTTTTTAATACATTTCGGAACAGATTTCATCGATTCCTGTAGCTTTATTGTCTTTTCTTCTTCTGACACTTCTTTTTATCATGTAGAATTTCACCGTTAGTGTCTTTACAAATTTTTAATCGTGGTTTAAATTTTTGACGGCTAATATTTAAGGATTTATAGTATTTCCCCGTTTCATTTTTATCGAATAAACTTTGTATCTTATTGAGAGTGCTCTGTTCATATTCCCTCTTCTTACGTCGATGGATACGTTTTTCCTCTCTTCTAAGACATCTATACCCTTCTTTTTTTCTCTGTGTACAACCTGCGTCCATGGTTTTTTGATATGCTGCGTTCTTTCTATTTGTGGTCATTTCGCACTCATGATCTAACCAATGCTTTGTTTTTTCTGACTTGGTTTTGCCCAATATGTCAATCGATTTCGGTAACACAATATCTCTTATATTTGCCCATAGTTGGTTAATGTCTTCTTCTTCTTAAGTTTTCTGTCCTTATTTGCTGTCTGTATACATTTGCAATGTCGGGATCTTTTAGTTTATTAATGTCGATTTTTTCTCTCCTTTTCCCGATCTCCTTTTTTAAATTGGATATTCTCTCTTTAAATCGTGCTTTAACTAAATAGTGATCACTATCTATGTTGTAGCTATTACCATGGTCTTAGACATCGCAAAGTTTATGATGCTGAGACCGTTATCAGTAGAGTCTACGTGTACATTTCTAAATTGCTGTTTCTAAAAGAAGCAGTAGAATATTTTTAATTTTCATAAAAAATAATAAGATTAATTAATCGCATACTCTGTAACACTAAAAGTAAAGTTATGATACAATGACATGTCTCGGACAGAGGTCTACGACAAGGTGTCCCTTTATTCACACAGAAATCAAAATTTTACAAATTTGAAATTGTATTTTGAGAACGATTTTCGAATTGGAAATCGAAACATTCAAATAAACGTGTTTTAAACTGAAATTGAGCATAATTTCCATTAAAGATAGCAAATAACATTAAAATTCTACAAGAAAATAGCTTCCAAATAAATTTACCAGAACTATTCTATTGTCTTTCCGTCGCTCTATTTGAATACTCTGCATTTAGGTCTATTAATACATAGACAAGCCACAATTTACGACTAAATATGTATTATATCAATTTGTAGATTTGCTCCAGGAATGCTCACGGAAGTTGCTCAAGATCTTGTCGGTTTAGTGTTAGATACGGACGTAGTGAGGATATTGGAACGGCTAGAACAAGCGCGAAGGGAAATACAAGAGAGGGACGAGGAACTCGCTAGAAGAAGCGAACGGCTCATGGAGCTCAACACAAAAGTAAGTATTAAAACAAAATACCTATCCGTTTATCCCTTTTTAAGTTAATTATACGAATTTTTCATCAAGGTCAATTTTCCTTAAAATCCCGGTTTGGTTTTTTACGTAATACGCTAACGAAAGACTTATTACATAATTAATATTTAATTATATATTTTTGAGTTATTTTCCTGTGCTATAATTCCTTATAGTCTAGGTCTAGGGAAATATGTTTTAAACGGGACTGAAAAAGGGATGTAAAATAGATCTTTTTAATACAAAATATTTCGTCTACGAGACATAGTTTATATGCTAAATGTTTAAGTTAAAAATGACAGTAATAATTCAAACATTGTTTTTCACATTTTTTTGTATGTTACTAATGATAGTGTTCTTCTACATGATAAAAGTAAAAAAAATTGCATTTTTGGTTGCTTCTTTTTCCTTTTTTGAATATTTCAATGGATATGTACAAAATACTGTCTTCTTTACTTATTTCTCTGAACTATTATGTATTGTTTTACTTTAATAATACCGTGTTTTAGGCTTCAGTGTGTGAGGTCGAACTAGCGTCTGCGTTGGAGCAGCGCGACAGAGCCATGCACGACGCTTCAGATTCTTCATTGGCTCAAGATGAGGTGGTAGCGAAAGCGCGCGAAGATCGAGACATTGCCGTTCAAAGGCGGATCAAAGTAGAGGTGGAGTTGGCCAAAACTAGAGTGGAACTTATGCAAGCCAATAGCCAGCTGCTCGAGACGGTTCAACAGAAGGTGGAGTTGAGTCAACAACTTGAACAGTGGCAGGTAAGTAATATCGTTGCGTATCAGGAGTAAACACACAATCATCAAACTGACAATGCCATCACGAGCTTTCGATTTCACTTCTAGAGCCTTCATCAAATGGCAGAGACTTTAGTACCCACATAACTTCACTCTTCACTATACTACTGCCGTTATTTATTCGATACTATTACTTTTATACTGTTGATGATGTTTAGGCGAAGCTTATTGACAGTGATAATAAAAATTCTGATTCCCATTTACCACTTAATTAAAGCAAATTCATATTTATATTAGAAATCATTAGAAGGGTGGTAGCAGTGACTCTTGGTATTTATAGCCAAAAGTGACAGTCATTGATTACAACACAGTAATTACAACAACACACAATACCAACACAGAGGTATTAAGACGAATGGGTAAAGAGTTGGAATTGTTAACAACTGTTAAAAGGAGGAAAGCGTCATACCTGGGCCATGTGTTCCGTAATGATAAGTATAGTCTGCTACAGCTTATCGTGGAAGGCAAGATTGAAGGTAGAAGAGGTTTGGGCAGAAAGAAGAAATCCTGGCTGAGAAACTTGAAAGAATGGTTTCAAATACCAGAAGCTGCGAACAGAATACATGCGGCACAAAACAGAGAAACCTATCGTTTGATGGTCGCCCATCTTCGGTAGAAGACGGCACATAAAGAAGAAGAAGTAACTCATTGTGTGTGATCGTAAATGGTACAAAATTGCTCTCTCTTATAAAATGATGTCACACGATATGTTTTGTTTTTCTATGCCAAATCAGGATCGAGGAAGTTTTTGTGTCCCTTTAGTTAATTAAGATAACAAACCTGAATACTTTTCCTTCCACTAGAACCGATCCATCTCCACACTTCCCGAGAGAATTCAATAACAATAATATGGATGCCTTCTCATATCGGCATCCAAGGAAATGAGATGGCTGACAGCGCTGCAAAAGAAGCATCTACATCCAACTTACCCGTCTACAACATACAGCTCCAAGGAGATATAAAATCAAAATTCAAAAGGAATATCCAAGACAAGTGGCAGGAACTTTGGATCACCAAAAACACAAAGCTCAGAGAAATACAACCTAATGTTAACAGCTATTTATCCCTAGCAACTCTGAACAGAAAAGAGAAGATACCAATACGAAGATCGAGAATAGGACACACACGTTTGACACACGGTCATCTTATGTCCTCTACAAACCAACAGTTATGCAACGATATTCCTATTACCCTCGAGCACATTCTCACAGAATGTAAACAACAACCCGCAGTTTAAAAGAACTTCTGAACTGTTCAAGCCGACTCAAGAGCCTAATAGACTTTTTAAAGACTACACAATTGTTTAACAAATAAAAAAAGTCCATTGTTTTTCTAATACTGTCATTTATATATGAATTAAATATACTATTTACACTTCACTTGACATTATACCAAAACACCCACAACTCCTAACTTGCACTTACTAATGATTGTACCGTTTCAGATGGATATGCACGAACTGCTCGACGAACAGCTCAAAAACAAGCTGTCCAACCAAGAAATAAAAATGAAGATGCCCAGTGAACCCGTCGCTCCACCGAGGAGAAGACTCCTGCTACGGTTCTTCAATCGATAGCATACATATTATAGCATAAAGCTAGACCAATTAGGGAAATGACGTTGTAGACATTGTAAAAACGTGTTATGCCCTTTTTTTTCGTATTTTTTTACCGAATTAATTTTTATCGTTACTTAAATTAATTTAAGGGAGGAACAGTAATTGTTCAATATAGATTCGTTGTTGATAGTGCCTTAATTACAGTGTCGGAAGCGTTTTAAAATTTTAAGCAATATTTTTCGATTGGGTTATATGAATAATAATATTGTTCTTGGCCTGAATACGTTAATTTGAACATTTTGTAGTCTACAGCATTATTAGTATCAAAATTTTGATAATTTCGTTTCATAGACCATTTCATCATAAAATAGTGTCTGCCATTTTTTTCGTACAGTTTTTATAATCAAACATGTTAGATTAGGTTAGTTATATAAATAACCATAGACATATAACACAAATAGACTGACTGCTTCAATACAGTCTCGTTCCCCCAGTGAGATAGAGAAAACTGACGTGAAGCAGTCCCTACATCTCTATCTAATGGGCCGGGTTTATCGATCACGTGACCTTCTCATTGGTGATTTAGATTACGTGGTTGATAAACCTGGAAAATTAGAAAGAGATACAGGGATTGCTTTGCGTCAGTTTTCTCTGTCACACTGGGGGACCGGGCATGTATTGCAACGCTCAGTATATTTGTATTATATGTATATGTAAATAACAGTGCATTAGAACACATAATTAAGATAAAAATACCAAAGAAAATCTTGTTAATGAAAAAAAGAAATATGTTAATAAAGAAAAAAGTGCCTCAGTTAGCAAATACATTTTTTAATCGGTGGAGAATGTAAGAGTGATACACGCTGTATAAATTATTTAAAGCCAATACCTAAGTATTATTTTTTAAATGAATTCTATTTTGTTGATTATACACTATAATAATAATTATTTTAATTAATATATTTCGGAAAGTAATGATTGATATCATTAATTAGAGTAAAAAATTATTATAGATATTATTTTTATGGTAAACAAGTAGTCTTACCTAACCTCTCAATTGTCGATCAAAACTGTACGAAAAACATGGCGGCTGCGCACGCGCTCGTCGCTTGATGAAAAGGCCTATACTGGCACGGAACATCAAAATAACTTAATGACAACGTTAACATTAGTAAAAATAAATAAAGTACATAATATTATGTGGGAGCGCGTGAGGTAGGGGAGACCGGGGTTAGTTGTTACAATTTTTACATTTTATTTTTTTGTGCATTCAATATGTAAAATAGGCACCTTATAAAAATTGGTGTAAGAAGCACTCACTTCGATATAATCCTTTTAAATATTATATAAAAAAATATATATTTGTTTAGTCTTGCAAATTGTATCAAATTAACCCCCCAATTGGGTAAGTTGTTATATGGCAGGGGCAAATTGTGACACTGGTAACTTTCATACTTTTCAAAGAAATATTTTAATTTTCTTAATGAAAAAACTTTAAATGAACTTTATTTATTTATTTTTTATTAAAATACAAACAATTGTGCGACATTTTTAAAAATTATTTAAATGTATTATTAGACTAATCAGACTGGCAATCTATGCATACAAAAATTGGAGAACCGTCACTGCAAAGTTCATGCCCCCACCACTTACAGTCTGCACATTGCACCCATTTTTCTTTTGATTTTGAGTTAGTGTACGAGTTACACCATATAATGCAGAAACATTCTTCATTTTCTTTATCGCTTTCTTTCGAAAAAATTGTCTTTTGACTTTTTGTTTTCCTTTTTTATTAGCTTTTAAGTTTCTCAGTTGCTCTTGCTGTAATAATGCTTGCTTGTCAGGCGTGTCCGTTAAAATAACAGTATGTCTTCGTTTCCTATTTTGTGCAGTATTTTTCTGGGTTGAGCTTTAGGTATAGGACGACTATCTTTAGGACTAGTAAATCCTGTAACTAAAGCGCGAGAAGTTGAAGGTTGTGGATCTTGGTCTGGTTCCTTGTTGATAACTTGTGGTGGCGTACTTGGTGGTGTTCGTATATTTTGTGTGGCCGCTTGTGACTGAAGTTCCATATTTTCTTGCAACTCAGGTCTATTTGTAATGGATGATGGCAGAAAATCTTCAATCAGTAAAAACGTCCCTATTAAACGGGAAAATGCCAGTTACATGAAAACCAGGTTGTACATTTTTTGGAGTTACAGCTAACGGCAAAGAATTTGCAACAATTGATGGAATAATATAATTTGTCATTGTAACTCCTGGATGAGTTTTCATCCAGGCATCCATCTTACGGCTAATACATTTTTTTAGGCAATGCAGAGGCAAGGTCAAAAGAACAATGTACTTTTTCTTGCAATAATCTATTACCTCAACCGACAAATGGGAATCGTGATTGTCCAGTATGAATAATACTGGACGTTCCTTATAATATTCTTGGAAAAATGTTTCACATAAACTAAGAATTCCACTTTCGTCATCCATCCAGAAGCATTGTTGGTTCCTATACATTATGGTGGTCCACTGGAAAAAAAAAGTTCTCGATAATTTTTTCGCGGAAAAATACACATTGGTGGCACTGAGTTTCCACTGGCATTCACTGCCAGACACTCTGTCACCCCGATGTTCCTCGTTCCCCCTAAGTGACCGCCCCCACTTGCTTCACACCTTTTGATGCTATTATTTTTGCAGGTTTTTGAACTGTAGTTACCCCGGTTTCATTTAAGTTGTAAATATCGTTTGCTCCAAGATTGTGCCTATTTAATACATTGAAGAGTTTGTCAAAGAATAAAGTTTGTGGCTCGCCCTAAGCTCGTAGCCTGAGGGGTACGGATGGATAACTCATTGTGGCATTTTAAAACGTTTGTTAGCCAGTCAGCAGATGCAGTCTCAAGTTTGGTCCAGTTCATCAGGAACAGTTACGTTATTTTTTAAAGCAAGCTGTTTAAGATCTTTTGGGGAAAGACCATCTGTGAACATTTAGTAACATAAGAACCTAATTCATTTTCTTGTAGATCAGAGATCTTCCGATATTTTAAATATCATGTGAGCATGGTATCAGCATTTGAAAAAAAAAACAAATTTTAACGAGGCATGTGCTATACTCATTTATTTTACTACACTCACTATGAAGCCTAATTTTCTGGATCTTTTTGACGTATCTCTGAAGCGTTATAAAATAATTAATCCCGTATTCATCAGCTACTGGTCTAAGAGATCTTTCATTTTCTATCACCTTCTTTGCTGCAGCAATAATGATTTCCTCTGGCGTATTATCACGCTTAGTTTTTTTCCTATAGATTCTCATTTTCATCTATTAAAAATTTACAATTTTATCTACAACAAGATCTAGGTTACTAATCAACCTAGGCACAAATTTCTTGAGATGAGGCACGTTGTTACAGTAACAACTTCTCCCTTGAAAATAGTAACAACCTGCCCCTGGACGCCATATTAAAAATAAATTGTAATTACTCATCAATCCCAAATATTTAATCTTGTACGTATAGACAATAATAAAGCTAACAGTCAATAAAACATGCTGTGTGAAAACAATAAGTTACCTTACCTTGTAAAAATAGAACCAGCAAAAATTGAAACAATGTCTGAGTGCTACTAAAAACACAAAAATGTTAGAGCCTTAAACCACACTAACCAAACTTCGTTAAGATGTAGTGAGGTCTGCGCCGCATTAGCTACGTCGAGTTAAAGGTGCTGCCATCTCGTTAAGTTGATTAAAATTAAATGTAACAACCTGCCCCGTGTAACAACTAACCCCGGTCTCCCCTACATAATTTTTTAACGTATATTTTAGATAGCGTGCATCAGAGTCGCCATATTAAAGAGATTGTGACTTACTCGTAGATATTGGGTCGCCAAATCTCTCCTTGTTTACAGATTGTCTTTTAATCATCTGTTGTAGCTGTTAGGGTGCTAGATAGTGTCTTTAACGTTTTTAATTAACAAAGAACGGCATGGAAACCTTAAAATATGAAAACGCCTAATGGAATATTTTTAAAATTCTGTAATAATATTGTATGCATAGGGCCTAAATATAAAAATACTACCCTTAAATGACGTTTTTATAATCGAAAAATAAGTAAAATAAACAATATATGTATAAACGTATAATGTGCGTGACTTTGATAACATATATTTTAAGCAATGTGCCTCATAGTCGCCATATTTAAAGATTAGTGGCTCACCTGTAGATGTTTAGTCGCTAAATCGCCAAAAAAATCGCCACGCCCCTTTAAATATGCTCACCTTGTATCATTCCTTTCGTTGTTAGCGAACATCCTTCCTGTGAATGTTATAAGAAGCAAATATACACATTAATACAAATTTAAAATAGTATTTTGAGGCTTGCTGCTATTATATTTGACAATTACTGTTTTTCTCTTTCAAAAAGTGTGATTGTAGTCTATACTTAAAGTGTACTTACTTTAGTTTATCTAACTTATTTCGACTGTGCATTTAGCGAAAAAAATTCAAATTTTTTTATAGTAGGCCAGTTTTCACAAAAAAAAAAAAAGAATTTTATAGAAAAATCATCACAATTTTTATAATATTCAGGTTATTCCATTATTATAAAAACACAATTGATCCATATAATTGTCAACTGTTAATATTAGTGATCATTATTTTCTTTTTATCAATTGCGAATCGAATTTTACGAAAATTAGTACAAGAAGTTATTTTATAATAATGGCCGACCCTGTATATAACTAAATTTTAATTTTTGTTAAACGTCTTGGCTCACAGACCGATCGTTGATGCATGTAGATATTTAAAGCAATGTTAAAGTATTTTACTGAGCAGCTGTACCTCTGTAGATTTTTAATACTAGGAAATAATTGGAAAAAGTTAATGAATAGGGATTGTAGCTTCATTTTTGTATTATTTTGATTTGTTTGCTGTTTTATTTTAGTCCAAGGGCAAAACACTTTTATTGGCGTTCGAAGACTCTCAGAAAAGAAAAATACTACCATAAATAGTGTTCTAAGAAAAATCAACAGAAATTAATAACTTTGGAACACTCTGTATGCATGTCCTTAGTTTTATTTTGTATCTGCTGCTTCTTTAAGTAGATATATTTGCTAACGAATATTGTCGATTCTTGACCAGCAGACTTCATTCCGTAAACTTGGTTCACCCTGTAGATTCCGAATACAAGGAAAATAGTACAGAAGCGAAAAGGCATTGTCGTTTTATATCTTATATCGACCTTATCAATGTTTTATCGAATAAGTGCCTTATATTTCTTTTCCTTACATTTTACAATGACTTTTATTGTGTTTTACAATATTTCAATTAATTCATTAACTTTGTCCAGCTTTTTAACTTAATAATTAACCTAAAAACTGTGATTTTAATACGAAAGGCTATACACCTGCACTTATTTAATATATTGTACATTTTAATAAATAAAATATATTAATATTTTTGTATTTTGTTTTAAAAACACTTTTCCTTAAACTTGCCAAAAGTTGCATTAAAAATTGCATCGAGTTAGAAAAATCGTCTTCAATCTTTGTCTGCAATTTTGTACCTTAAGACAGCAACCACCAATACTACTACAAATATACGCATTCCAATACAAGTCGCCAATGGTACAATAAAACAGACAGAACACACATTACGGCTAAAATCTTAAATTAAAAGATCCAGTGACAAGTAATTTTTCAAAAAATTAATTCCTTTTAATAATTACCGGGAAATTTAATAAACGACAAATAAAAATAATCGATTAAGAACTGAGAATGAACGCGACTACAAAGTTAAACGTCTATATAAAAAAGAAGAATCTGTTTTTCGTAATTTCTTTGGATGCAGGAAGGACACTGAAGGACAAAAAGAAAACAAAGATGGTAAAGATTTGAAAGCTTGAAACTATATGAAAATCATCTGTAAAAAGTATCTATGACAGTTAATAGCCACAGAAATACAAGCCAATTTATCATAGGAAGCAATATAACAAACAAAACAATATGTTACGCTACTAAAAGGCTCCAAATATATGGCTTAAAAGCTATTTTTACGTAAAAACAACATCAAAATTTGTTCCCTACTTCTATTTCCTTTAATTTTGCGCCCTGAGATAGGCAACTAAGAATACAATAAAATTATGTCAAAATTTCTTCTTTTTTACCACTGATTTTCCATCTACCACTCAAATTTAAAATAATTTTTTTTATTCCATACAATTTCAATAATTCTTACCTCAAATTTTTATTAAACAGTACTTTGTGATTATAAAAAACTAATTTGTCTTCTCTTTTTTCATTACAAATTAAGATCTAACATTTAAAAACAAATAGAACGTGTCCCAGATTAGATAAAAATCCAATTTCAAAATTTTTATGCTTTTCAAAAATGATTATTAAATAAACAAAATGAGTATTGAACTTTTTTTGGAAAGTCCGCCATCTAGAGATAAGTAGCAAAATTGACAGAAACACGTAAACTATTTATGTGCTTTTAAGCTATTGGCTGGCAGAATATCCTAATGACTTCAAGCCAGTATGTGGACAGTTGTTCAAAGAAGGATGTTGAGGTTATGTCGCTTTAGTGATTAACGAAAAAATATGTCTTTTATTTTAGTAAAGATCACAAGACAGAGAAAGATAAAAGTCAATTTAGAAGTTTTAACATGAAGAACGGAACTGTGACCATTGTACTCAATGTAGTTTTATTTTTAATTGGCATGTAAGTAAAAAACATTAATTTTTACAGTGACAGTTATTGAGTAGTAAACATTTTTCTATATCGGGTGAAATTAGAAAGCTCTCTTCAAATAAGCTCCTATTGTTTTCCATAGTCTCACTATTATGTCTTTATAAATTATAAATAGCTACTTAAGAGATTAAATATATCAGGTTTCATTTGGGTGTTCCCTACAACTTGCAAAATCAATTGTATCATTAAAATATTTAGGGATTTGGGTATTTCCTTCGTTTTTGTAAATATTTTTACATGTTTATACTTTTAACGTTTGAATTTATGCAAAGTTATCAGTTATTATTGAAGACAAATGTATCTTGTGTGTTGTTTCTGTTTTTTTAAACAAATTTTTATATTGTAAACATATGATCAAATTGAATCTGTTTTTAAATTCTTTAAATCACCCCATACTGTGTATTCCTTTATTTGATTTCTTATGGTGCTTTTATTTTAATTTCAAAATATTTAAAATGAAGTGCTCCAAATTTGCATCTTATTATGCTTTTCTGAAGCAATGAATCTTCTGTTTTTGTGCAGTATTCTTAAAGTATGTGACAATAACAAAATTCTACAAAAGTAGGGACCAATTTGCATACATATTTCTAACATGAATATATTTTCTGTTATATTTTATATATTTTATGTTACAAAATTTTCTGTTCAGGATATTTATTGTTATCAAATCTTTAGGAGCATGATACTATAGTATTCTAACAATTTTTATCAAATACAGTTAAGAATACATGCTACAGCAACAGAAAGTATGTAACTTTAAAAAGCACATATATATTAAATCCTAAAATTATCTGTTTATTTAATCATACTATTTAATTATTATATGGATTGTAAATTAAAGCACTTAATGTGAGATTTTCAAACCAAACAAATACTTTCTGGACTGCCACTCAGATTGTTGACACTAAGATTTAAAACTTTGTAAAAGATGTGTTAGCATTTGTGATTACAAAAATTACTGTATCTTTTGTACACTAAGTATGTGTGATTCCAAGCCACAAAAAAACAAGGAGATTTCCAAAATTCTGCTGATAAGAAACAGTATTATAAAATTTAAACTTTTAGAGTGGGAATGCAAAGTGGTTTTGGAACTGTAGATAAAAAATTAACGTTCCATATAGGGTAGTGTCTACAGAGGTGAAACATTCTTAGAGAGGTCTGGAAAACTTACTGAGAGAATTATTAATTTAAAATTCAATTGAATCAGTAAAGAAAAGCGTAATAATAAAAGCAGTTTTGACAAATATTAATACAAAATCATATACTGTCTTCTGATATCTTCAATTTCTTTAATGTCTCACCTAATTTAAATTTACGTTATGCATAAAAGGTTTTGGCTTAAGTTTTTGGTCAAGTTTGCAACGAGATTATCCATCATCAATGGTATCTGTCTATATGAATGTTATATGCTGATCTTTTAATTTTTTATTTGTTTCATCATCATCAGTGGTGCTACAGCTCTAGTTGAGCCTTGACCTTCCCCAGTCTATTTCGCCAGTCGTTTCTGTTCATCGCCAACCGTTGCCAATTTGCCGCGCCGATTTTCCTTGCGTCCTCGTCCACACCGTCCCTCCATCTCAGTCGTGGTCTACCTCTACTCCTATTTCCCACTGGGACCGATAATAGAGTTCGTCTGGGTGGGTAATTTTCATTTGCTCTTGACACATGTCCAGCCCATCTAAGCCTACCTATTTTTATGAAGGATATTACATCTCTACCATTTACTATTTTTTTATACTTCTTGTACAATTCGAAATTATATCGCCTTCTCCAAATACCATTCTCACAGAATGCGCCCATTATTCTTCTTAGTATCTTCCTTTTGAAGACGAGCAGAAGATTTGCGTCTGTTTTGGAGATGGTCCATGTTTCTGACCCATATGTCAGCACTGGTAGGATGAGTGTTCTATATATTATTAGTTTGGTTTTCTGGCTTAAATTTCTGTTTTTTAGCTGCTTGCTTAGTCCAAAATAACATTTGTTTGCTAGCAGTACCCTCCGTTTTGCTTCTTCAGATGTGTCATTATCGTTTGTTATGAGAGAACCCAAATATGTAAACTTATTTACTACCTCAAAATTATATTGGTCAATACTGAAGTTTTCTTCGGCGTTTCTAGCTCTATCTCTGTTATTTGGAATAGATGCTAACATTTTGGTTTTTTCCTCGTTTATTTTAAGGCCCATATTTTGTGCGGCTGTCAAGAAGGTGGAAGTCATCTCTTTAAGTCCTCGTGTAGTACGTGCGATCAAATCCAGATCGTCAGCGTAAGCCATAATCTGCGTTGATTTATTAAAGATTGTTCCCCTATTGTGTAACTCGGCATCTCTTATAGTCTTTTCTAACGCTATATTAAAGAGAAGGCACGCCAGCGCGTCTCCCTGCCTTAACCCTGCATATGTTTCAAACGCTTGTGACATATCGCCTTATATTTGCACTCTGCAGATCACTTTACTCATAGTTGTTTTTACGAGCCTTATTAATTTATGGGGAATGTTAAGTTCATTCATGGCTTCGTATAATTTACCTCTTAGGACGCTATCATACGCTGACTTAAAGTCCACAAAGAGATGGAACGTGTCAATATTAAATTCATTGGTTTTTTGGAAGATTTGACGTAGCACAAAAATCTGGTCAATTGTTGACCTACCTGGCCTAAAACCGCTTTGATATTCACCAAGGATTTCTTCCACGTATGTACTTAAACGGCTGTACAGGGTGTTGGAGAATATTTTGTACATTGTATTCAGAAGAGTTATACCCCTATAATTTTTACATTCCAACAAATCTTTTTATTTGTTTGCTATCTGTAAATTGCTTAGAAAAAGTAAACAGTTTTATTAGTGGAGGTGACTTGCAGGAAAGTATCTCAGGACAATTGGCTATGTTTCCATACTTTTGTAACATAATTGTGAGATTTGGATCTACATAATATATAATTTAAATACATACTTAAATAAATAAATCAGTTTAAAAATTTTGCTGCAAAGTGTTGGGATATTCTCTTCATGAGGTTCTTTGTTAAACTGCTGAGATGATTTTCTTGTTGTGTACCATATTTTTGTGAGCACTTTGCAATATTTTCTTTAACAGTTTGAAGATCACTAGTAATTAAATAATTAAGTATACCTCAAGATGTATTTATAATGATGCGAAGAACTTTTGGTTGGAATCACTCTAAGATCTTCACACTAATTACCATATTTATCATCATAATCCAACACTAACTTAATGCTTGATATATTAACTAAGATTTTGTTATGAAGAATCAGTTGTTGTGGTCTTTTACCTATTAACCAGTAGATTCTACTGAGCTTGAGAGGCATTTGAGATACATACCTAGGTAATAGAGAGGGTCATTTTGTTGCAATAGCTGGTGTTTACATATCTTGCTGTAGTGATGTAATTGGACATGGGGAGGTTATCCTGTATATGTCGTTGATTTGCTTAATTCTTGTAAACTGATTGTTGTCTTACAAAGAACTGTCAATCATTAAGACAGGGCTTAATAATAGAGAAATAATATATTATTTTTTTACAGACCCTGCATTAACCTAGAAGATGTAAATACTGTGTTAAATCCCACAAATAGCCTAGTCCAAAATGAATCTATTAGAGATTATCAAGAAAGTGATAAAGTAGAAGAGAAATTAGCTAATATAGAACCAGTTTTAGAAACTATTTTAGAGCCTAGTGTTAATGTGGAAGAAAGTGTCAAAGTTGCCATAGATTCTGAGAGTCTCGAGGGTCAAAAGGGCCCTAATACTGAAAATGACAAGTCTGAAGTACCAAATAGGTAAGTGGAATGTTTTTTTAGATATATATGCATGCAATACTGTACATTTTTGTAAACAGAAAGGTAAATTTCAAACTTTAGAAGTAGTTATTTGTTATGCTTTGTTATTGGGTGCGAGTGAGTAAGGGAGGAATAAATCACTGTCAAGTGGTCATTCTGTAATTATAACCTTTTATATGCTTACAATTTTTGTAGTAATTTTACAACTAATATGTACTATAAAAACTGAACTAAATCATAAACTGACTATTTCAGAACAAACGTGTCGACATATACTTATTTCTTTTTTGCTAAATTAACCATTCCTAATAGATAATATACAAGGGTAATAATGAGAAACTTTTAAACAGGATTTATATCTTTCCACTACTGCATAATTCTCTAATTATGATTGTAGTCCATCCGACAACATTCTATAAAAACTCTCTTGGTTATTTACTCAGAGAAAAGACTTAAATTTCTGCCATAGAACATTATAAAGTTCACATTGTAGTGTTAAACATTAAAAATCTTCCATATCTATTCCATTTAAGCTTGTGATTAAATATGCCTTTTCTGTAAACAACAAAAATATTTTGTGCATATTTAGAGCGCTCTAACGCCAGAATATTAAAATGTCGATTTGTTTGTTGGAAATATGCTCAAAGATGACTGTAATTTCAGTTATTAACAATAGTTATTATTTAAAAGTTGTAAAAAATTAATTTGTTGATCCAAAAACTGCAAAAATAAGGCAAAATCGTTGTCTTGTAAAATTCGACCAATGATTTTTCACTTTTTGTGGTACATATGGCAAAAAACACATCGCGAAACTCATACTTTTATACCACAGGAACATTATAATGTTGTAGTAGACAAAAATAATAAATCAAACGGATATTTTTGTTATGTTTTGTAGTCAAGATAAAAAATGTTGATATTTATTAACAAACAATTTATTGTTTTTTGATTTTATCTATTAGCTTTAGATATGTGTTTAACGACAATAATATTTTGTTTCGTTCAAAATGTCCTTAATTTATATTTCGCTGTAGATACGTGTGTAGCTTAAGCCGCGCTTAAAAAGTATTTTGAAATACGCGAATAGTATTTGTGTAATCGTGTAATGTATAATGTTGTTGAAGGAAAAAGAATCAGTTAAAAGAATTTATAGGTCCAAAGTACTCCCTGAGACTTTTGTGTAATATTGTTCTCATTTTGGTTTTGTAGATCGCAACCTTAGATTTCCGGAGTCTCTCGTTATCGTTATTTTTTCAATTTCTTCTTCTTCTATTCTAGAATTGTCTAGAATTATTGATGTCGAGGTTAGTTCAAACTAGATATCTTACGTTGACAATAAAATGAATACAAGTTTTTAACAATTTTCTGTTTTATAATATCTGCCATTTGTTGGGGTTTTCTTCCTGTTTACTTTTTCGGTGGTTCTGTAATAGGTCCTTGTTTTGGTTGTTTCAACAGTCTATAAATTGTAGCTTCTCTCTTATAGTTAGACACCGAGGAACTATATAGCTGAACGAACAAGCTGAATTTTGCAGAGACTGTCAATTTTGGGACTTCGAAAAAGATGCACAACAGTTTGCCACTCCTACTTCTGAGTGTCTTCCTAAAACCCCTCTCGTAGGGGGACGGCCAAGAATCTGATAAATGTTTCAAATAAGAAATCTAGCTGAGATAATTTTAAACAAAAATGCAGGAAATCAATTTTTTTAAATAAATTTAATGTAAATTTATTTAAAATCGAGAAAATCTAAAATTTCACCTGAAGACACGAAAATTATTCAGAAAAATAGAAATAACAAAGAAAATGGGTAGAAGGAATCAATATGTACATAGAAAAAGGAGTATTAATGAATAGAAAGACCGCAGTGCCGATTGGGTATTGAACGAAGACTTTCAACATTTTACAACCGATTATATCCTTTCTTACATTTTATCTTCACTATTGATCGCATCTCCCTGGCATTCATTTTTAAAAGAACTCCTTCCAAGCTTGAGCAATATTTGTAGTATCCTTTTTTTTTTTGATAGGTGTTACTATTATTTTGATATATGGAGGTATAAGTCAAATGACATTTTTCTTAAGTTTTCAGTTGAAATTTAAAAGGGAAATTCCCAGTTGTTGGCTGTATACCATAGTTTAAAAACACTTAAAATGAAGAAAAAACTTACTCTACAATTTTATAAAATTTTATGATTAAAATTTTTTAAAAATCCTTTTTTAAATCCATCTGTTCTTTATTTGTCTTTAAGTTATATAAAAAAACATTTGCATTTTTGTGTTTTTACGATCGCTTCAATATTTTATTATCATTGTACATATTTCTATGTAACTCAATTTGAAGAATGCTACCAAAACCAAACTGTCCTGATTTTCCTGATCCTTCTCGGATGATACTTAGTACTTTTACTGCATTGGTTCATAAATATGTAGATAATTTGACAAAGAACATATTCAACAAAAAGATGTTGTTTGAATTATGCATAATATTGTCCAGTATGTATTTGGAATACGTTCCAGAAAGGTAAGATACTATACAGGGTGAGTCATGAGGAACTTTACATACTTCTACCATATGTAGAGTCCCTCAGGGAGCATATCATGTGGCCACTAAAAAATGTCAACTCCTCTTCTTTATTAATTAACAGGGTGATTTGTGTAATTGACCATTTATTTCATTTTACTGTAGTGTTTATACGGCTCATTTGATTTTTTTAATTTTTGCATGATACAGTACACTACTATCAAGCATTCGACTGGTATTAGCTAAACTAAAAAATTCCAGGACTGGCTTTGGAAAAATTAATTTAGAGATTCGTATTAAATATTACACCTTGTATATATATTTTTTAAATTGCAATAAGTGATTTTCAAACTACATAAATAGCCAATGAAAACGACATATGCGACAATGTTGTCGCACTTTTATTAAATTTTTAGTGAACGATCAAATCTTACCAAAAATAGAACAACCATAATGAAGTATCAAATTATAAGGTATTAATTTAAACAAATGTTATAAATTTCAAACATTTTAATTAAAATGAGTTCCTACAACATAATCTAATACGTAGAAAATTAACATCTTTACTGTCACTTTGTATTATCTCTACGATAGAATCAATTGTTTTTCAATTTTAAATTTTTACTCATAGATCGTATTGGGGCATTATTTTCGATAAATAATAAATTAAATTGATTAAAAAGTCAAACCTCTTGTATGTGTTAGTTTGTGTTGATTGTAAATGATTAAAATTTTATGTCAAATAATAATACATTGCATCAACTATACTAAATAAAAATAAATCTAAAAAAGTTTAAAATGAAGGTTGGCGTTGACCGTTTGACGTTTCTTGATATTTTATACCCATTGTCATTATTGTCATTATCAATTGTTATTTATGTGTACAAGAATACATATTTCTTCTGTCATATCTACGTTAAGTACATTGTGTTAGTTTTGGTAGAGCTTCTGTTACTTTCGTTCAAAATGCCACATCAGTTTTCGACCACAGAATATACAGACATAATATTTGTTTATGGATTCTGTAATGGGAATGGTAGGGCTGCTAGTAGAGAATATCGCAGGAGATTTCCTAATCGTCGAACTCTCAGTCATCCAACATTTGGGTCAGTTTTTAATTATTTGCGAGAAAATGGCACTTTTCCTAGTGGAACAACAGAGCGACATGTAGATGAAGCGCAGGAAGATGACATTATGGACGCCGTTACTATGAACCCTACAATAAGCACTAGACAAGTAAGTCGAGAACTCAATGTTACTCAATCAAAAGTAAGTAGAGTCTTACAAAAAAATAATCTATACCCATATCACATTCAAATGGTTCAGCGACTACATGCTGGAGATGAGATCGATAGGTTGGAATTTTGTAGATGGATTAACAATAATCGACCAACGCTATACAGGACACTATTTACAGATGAAGCCCAATTTACCAGAGACGGGATAAATAATTCACAAAATTCATATGTGTAGGCAGAAGAAAATCCCCATGCTATTCGAGAACGTCGTTCTCAGTTAAGGTTTTCGGTTAACGTGTGGATTGGTGTCATAAATAACCAATTAGTAGGTTCTCACTTTTTTGATGGTCCTTTAACAGGGGAGGTCTATTTGAACTTTCTACAAAAAATTTTGCCGAATTTGCTTGCCAACGCGAACGTTGCTATCCGAGGGATGTATTTTCAGCATGATGGGGCACCCCCACACTTTTTACTGGCAGTGAGACAACATCTCAATAATGTTTATGGCAACAGGTGGATAGGACGTGCAGGTCCTATTTCGTGGCCTTCAAGATCCCCTGATTTGAATCCCGTTGATTACCATATTTGGGGACGATTGAAGCAACTAGTTTACGCAGTGAATATTAATAACCGACAACAATTAATTGATAGAATTATACATTGTTGTAATACTATTAGAAACGATCCCCAGAGTATCCGTAATTCAATACGTCAATTAACAATTCGTCAACAAAAATGTGTACAGGCTGCAGGGTATCTATTTTGAATTATTTTTATTTTGTTACCATTATTGTATCTTTTCCAGTTCTAATTTATGGGTTTATCATAACTATGTACATATTTTTAGTTTTTTTTTTAAATTGTTCTTCGTTATTGTTAGTAGTTACTGTTTTTTGTTGTGCAGTGACTCAGTTTATCATTTCAATTAAAATGTTTGAAATTTATAACATTTGTTTAAATTAATTAGCTTATAATTTGATACTTCATTATGGTTGTTCTATTTTTGGTAAGATTTGATCGTTCACTAAAAATTTAATAAAAGTGCGATAACATTGTCGCATATGTCGTTTTCATTGGCTATTTATGTAGTTTGAAAATCACTTATTGCATTTTAAAAAAAATATATATACAGGGTTTAATATTTAATACGAATCCCTAAATTAATTTTTCCAAAGCCAGTCCTAGAATTTTTTAGTTTAGCTAATACCAGTCGAATGCTTGATAGTAGTGTACTGTATCATGCAAAAATTAAAAAAATCAAATGAGCCGTATAAACACTATAGTAAAATGAAATAAATGGTCAATTACACAAATCACCCTGTTAATTAATAAAGAAGAGGAGTTGACATTTTTTAGTGGCCACATGATATGCTCCCTGAGGGACTCTACATATGGTAGAAGTATGTAAAGTTCCTCATGACTCACCCTGTATATGAATTTTTCAATTAATTTATTATTTGGCGCTCACTTAACTGTCTTTCTTACTTGCTGTTCTGGATTTCCTTTCTTGCTCATACCAACTGTTTTACTCGATGTCATCGATAATGGTTCCTTCAGTACCCATTATTTTTTTAATGGCGTTATTTCTGGCTCTATCTTTTCTTGAAAGCATGAGTTATCTTCTAATTATATCCATGGATGTATCGACGAGTATGGAATATACCATCTTTCAAATATTCGCTACAGTTTCTCTGAAAACCCCATAAAGAGTCTAAAGGGGTCAAATCGTATGAACTTGGTAGACAGTTCAGATCACGTTCACGTGAGATGGACATTGAGCAAACACGTCGTTTATACTCCTTTACCTTCAGCTTTGGGTCAGTTGAATGTTCGTGACTGGGTCCCAGCATAAAATTTATATTAATAATAATAAATATTTATTGTAAAATATTACACCGGGCAGCTTGTTTTCATGAAAAGGACCATTTTTCCATACGTCCATCTTTGCTAGTCGACGTCAAATTCTCTTCGCCTGCCGCTGATGTTGTTGATTGTTGTCATGATCATTTTTATTTTCATTATTTTCTTCATATTCAATTGTGTGCTCTAATTCTGCGTCCGACTCTTCAACTGCATTTTTGGGCCATGGAACATGTTCATCATCATCAGAGGGTTGAAATGAAATCTGACCGATTCACACCCCAGTTTCGAGTGGTTGTCTAAATTTAGATATAATAGGTTTCACGTAGGATAGTCCAAGTTCATTTGCCCATTATTTGTTGGGGTTGCGATGCACTTCATCATAAAAATAATCTTTAAAATAATAAACCATTTAAAGCTTATGTAGATACAGGTGTACCTTTTACGTTATCTACGTATATAAAAATTGCCAGTAACTTAAAGGTTACCTGGTTCAGATTAATTTGAAACTACTAATGAACTAATGCCCCGATGCATTCTACCTTCCTCAGAAGTTCTGCTTGTACTTTTAGTAAACCCGTTTACATGCTGTTTAAACAGTCACGTTCAAAATTGATTTTGTTTCATTGTAGTAGTATTTCATAGACGAGCAGCATGCTTTTGTAGCTGGTAGATCTACCGTACCTATTCTCTTAAGCGGTCCATTCGTGAATAAGCCGCATTATGACGAATTTCTTCCTTTGTTGCAGAGTAATCGATGATACACCTATATTGTTGTCAACAGAAAGCTCAACGGTGGAGTTGGACCAGCTCTCCGATATATCCGTAGTTTTAACTAGTCAAAACGAAGAGATCGCTTCGAAGAAAATCCTAGAAACCGAAAACGTTAACATTCCAATTAACATTTCCGCGAACACTTCCGAAACGGAAGAGAAGAAAGTCGAAGAGACGGTCGTACAAATCGAGGAAAGCGAGAAGAATGCCACCGAAGGAAAGACTGAAGACATTCCTTCGTTTTCCGAATGGGCCCAAAAGAGGCTGGAAGAGGTCGAGAAAAACGAACAGATTAATTCTTCTATGAAGGGAAATCAAGTTCCTAATGGTAAGTTTTTTAATACATTTTAACTACCATTATTTTCATCATACAATCTGCAGGTAAATAATTATTATTATTTATGAATTATTGTGTAAGTACGTCATTCTGAATTAATAATCCGCATTCAGTATGAAGATAAATAACATTAATTATTTTTAATAATACTATCGTCTCAAATAATATCCTGTTTAAATTAAACAATGTGCCAATATATATTTTATATAATTGTTTTTTATAATAACATTTCCTTCTCGACAGTATCACAACAACGTTTTGCTTATCGCATTTCTTGTTTTTCTATGTACATATTAAATGTCTTCGAACTTGGGCATTAGATTACTATGTACTTGTGTACTTGTACTTGTACTCGGTTATATCTATCAGGATTCTTCAATAATTATATGTACGAACCTAAAAAATTCAGGGATTTTCGACAAAATTATTTTAAACGAAACTTTTCGACAATGACGACGTTTTTCGTGATGCATTTCTTGTTTTTGATGTAGTAGGTATTATGTATTCAAGCTTAGGCATTAGATTACTCGCTTATAACTGAGAGAATTCTTCAATAATTGTACAATTGACAAAATCGTTTTGCTATTCCTATTTTTTTTGTTTTCTTTGTAATGTCTTTTAACTTTGTTATTAGATCAGAGGTTTATATCTAGGAGAATTCTTCGATTATATTTATGTGACCCAATACAGTGGCGCACCCAGGGGGGGGGGTTTCGGGGGTTAAACCCCCCCCCCCAGGACCCTATTCCGACACTGTTACTCACACATTTTAAGGACTCAAAATGGAGGTAACATCATAAAAAAAATTTCGGTGACCAATCAAAACCCAGAGGTCAATTCTGGGTGCGCAGCTGACCCAATAAAAAATTAAATATTTTTCGATAAAAACATTTTAGACGGACTTGTTATCGTCAACCAATTTTCGAGGTTTAGAAAGACATGATTATAACTAGACTTCGGCAAATATGCAAATAAAAATGTAGAAAATATGCGCATAAATATGCACGTGTTTACCCGAAAATATGCAAATATTTTACAAAATATGCATACAAATAAATAAAAAAATCATAAAATAGTAACAATTTTATTTAAAAAAAAAGTGTACATAACTAAATATTTCCTACTATTCATTAAGATTTACATTTATTTTAAGTAACTACATCATTTTTAAGTATGAATAAACTTATTTAGAATTATGGTAACAATAAATGACCAAGTGGTGTTCAAAATTTTCTAACAAAAACTTGTGGCTTCTGTCTGAGTACATATATTTATATATGGAAAAACTTCGTTCAACATCAACTGATGTAACGGGAGCATTTTTCAAACTAACCAAAACATTTGGTTCTAAATTAATTGTTTCCGAAATATTTCCAGCTAGAACACTGACTACTTCAGAAAGAATATGGTAACCTTTATTTTTTTCCATAGTAGCTTCAAATTTTTTTAAAATATCTTTTCCAATATTACCTCTAACGTTCCGACAACATGACGCAAATTCTTTTATTAATGCTGTACTTTCGAACAATGACAGTTTTGGTGATTCTAACTGAGTAATTGTTTTTTGAACAAAACTAAAATTTGATTTTATAAATGAAAGTTCTTGTTGAAGCAAGTTACTCTGAAAAGTTTGTTTAGAATCCAAAAGAGATTGGGAACTTTCATCTGTTAACGTATCAATTATGTTCTTTATTTTAACAAAATGATCTGCATAAAAATTAGCTGCTTCTAACCATGTTCCCCATCGCGTTAAAATAGGTTGTGGTGGAAGAGGAATGTTAGGTAGCATTTCTTTATAAAGTTGAATTCTTATAGGAGATTTAAGAAATACTTTTTTGACACTGGATATCATGGTATTTACAAGAGGAAACTTTTTTCGTATTTCCTCTGCAACTCTGTTTAATCCATGCGCTACACAAGTAACATGTATTAAATCTGGGAAAAATATTTTTAAATTTTGTCCTGCTTTCACCATATAAGGAGCAGCATCCGATAAAATAAGCAGTAATTTATTAGTAGGAATAGTTGTCGGAAGAAAAAAAGTTGCTAATGTTTCTTGTATAAAACGCGAAATTGTTAAAGCATTTGTTTTCTCAAGTTGCTGGCATGAAATAAGATGAGATTTTGGTAAGGTATCTTCTTTAAGAACACCAATCAATAAATGAGCAATATACTTTCCTGAAGAATCAGTGGTTTCGTCTACAGATATGTAAAAATAATTATCTGCAATTTCTTCCTTAATATTAATTAACACCGACGAGTATAGCCCGTTCACATTATTTCTTCTTAGAGACCGATCACTTGGAACATTAAGTTTGCAATATTTTTTTAGAAACGAACTAAAATTTACATTTGCTAATTTTGAAAGCGGTATGTTTGCAGACACTAATGCGCGACACAAGTCTTCATTAAAAGTTTCTTGCTCATCTAATTTTTTTGAAGTAGATTGGAAACATTTAGCCATTGAAGTTTGATGTTTTCCTCCTATTTTTCCTTTTTTTACCATGTGTGAAGCAGTTCTCACATGTTGGTCTATCTGAAATTTCTTCTCACATGCTATCTATAAATAAAAATAAAAACCTTTATTTTAACCCAACCTTTAAAATATAAAAATATACAAGGTGTTTTTGGTTAATCAAATAACTGGTTTGGAAAAAAAAACACTCGCTAAGTGTTTTAAATGCAGTATTAATCCACAAATTAGTTTTTGTTACTAACCATTAGTACATCATATAACTTATTTTAAAATTCAACAAAAGTTTTTTTTTTGTTAATTCAATTACAATAAAAATAATTGTGTTTTAGAATAGCTGACTTCATAAAAAAAAGTAAAGGTGAAAATTTTTTCTAAATACACACCATTGTATTGTACCATGGACAATTTTTTCTCACTAAAGGAAGCTATTTTTCATTTAAAAACAACCTACGAGTACTAAATTGCAAGTAAATACGTTTATTGGTTTTAAAGTTATTGTTGTTATTAACTAAAAGAATTTAATTTTTTTTAATTTTAACACCCTGTATCTCGAAAAGTAAATAAGTTTGACCCCTCATTAACTATATCGTTTTGTTCAATTTTTCGAGAAGTATCTACAGTCAAACGTTGTAAGTGTCATTTGGAAACACCCTGTATGTATGAAATATTAGATATTTAATAGAAAATATTAGATACTTACAATTTTGCCACAGACTGAACAGTAGATTTTTCCCATATCCATAGACAGCTCTATATAAGGTTTAATCCAAGTTGAAGCACTGGTTGTTTTAGGCATTATAAAATCACAATCTTCCTTTTTGTTACGCACAACGAGTGTTTACGCTTTGAATATCAAAACAAAAATGATTTACAAATCTGAGCATCAAATTAGAAATGTTTAGGTACCTAATTCAATAAACTGGGAGATTTTAGAAAATCCCTAAATTAGGAACAAAACTATTAGCCGTTTACCTGCTGTTAAGATACAATAAATTGTAGATATATTTGGGGATTAGATCATAAAATGCAAATGAGCGAACCCTTAGCGATTATCCAATAACTGAATGCCTCAGTGACCGAGACTTTCTAAGAATGTTGAGGGCTACTTAAATTGATCTTCTTTAAAATTGTAAATGTTTTGTACCTGTAGAGATTACGTACTTAGATCATTTCTTGATTAAAATGACTACAAAATTTTATACAAGAATTGAAATAAATTGGTATGTTTAAAAATTTTCAAATACAGTATAAAAATTTGAACTTTTATGCACTTTATGCAAACTTTTATACAAATATGCCAAAATATGAAATATTTGCATAAAATATGCACAATATGCAAAATATGCAATATGCATATTTGCCGAAGTCTAATTATAACTTATCTAAATGGTCCCAACATATTGAATGGGGGATTAATTTAGAATTATTTCAAAACCTTTTTGTCGATGTAATACCAGACGTATGAACAGGTCCTTTATCTTGATGAAAAGCTATTCTTTTTGATAATATTGTTTTTTTGATCGGCGTAAGAACAAAAGTTATTATTAAATCGATATCTTTCTCTTCCTCATTCTGTTCAATTATTTACTGTCTAACTTTGTGGAATGCCTTTTCGGAGTCAATGAAACATGAAAATATTTCATAATTAGAGTGGCGTACTCTGTGGATCAAAACCTGGATGATTATCCCACTTATCACGGGTTTACACCCATACATTAAAGATGCAGTCAAATGAAATGTCACAGAAAAGCACCAAAAATGGTATTTGAATGACTGTAAAATAATTTGCATTATATATTACGAATATTTCGCAAGGGTAGACCTACGTCTGTTTCATTATATTAATTTATAATAAAAAAAATATACACTGATTGCATTTTCAATTTTTAAAGGACAAATAATTCTAATAAGTAAATCTGCTCTAGTCTACCATTCTATTTGTTATAACAGCTATAAAAATGTTAAAGATTTAAAAATAGTTCCACTTTGATAAGTCATCGTCGGAAAAATATAGAAATAACGAACAGTACGTGACATTTATTGCTTTTGCGTTTTTTTTATAACACTAATATTTTGCTTTTCGTTGTAAAGACATAAAAAGGTGGTGATATTAATAATTTTATTGTTATTGTTGATAACGAAAGCTGTAACATAGAAAATAATAGACTCACATTAATTAACGTAACATAAAATTGCTGATGGAACGGAGAGGCACCGAGAAGAAGATTTCTAAAAAATTAACGTCATGAACGGAACGTGAGATGGAAAAACTAAATAAGATAGGAATAATTGAAGTTGGCCCCGAAAGAATTTTTGTTGCCTTTCCGAGTATTACTGAAAATAGCAAAGGAAAGAGCCGAAGTAAATAATAAAAAATGTCCGGTCAATAAAAAAATAACCATCTCGAATTAATGGTAGGTTAAATAGGAGGATGAGTAGGAAAAATAACTGGGCACTTCTGATGAATTTGGGAACAACGCTAATTCCAATACCAAAGCTCACAGGAAAGTGAGAGAGTGTACAGCCTTAGAACAGTTCGAAACCGGAAAGGATAATAAAAAATATAAAATTAGTATTTCTTGGGTTTAGGTTCAATAAATTATATTACATGTGGAACTAGATTTTATTTTCCATAGAAATCAACGTTTCAACAGGAAACATGAAACACTAAATAAAAAATCAGAAGGTTTTTGGGCATTAAATTGTATGTTCATGATTTTTTCGGAACACTCAGAATTTTTTTTTTTTTTCGAAAAAACACATTTTTGGCGATAGGGCACTTTTGGGACAACCTAGGGAGCTGAAAATTTGGCTAAAGGGGTTTTGAAATATGTACTTTTGAGTGCCTAATCCCAAATAGGAGTCCAGACGAGTGCAGATTTTACCATCTTATCTCGCTACAGCCTTAAATTGCACTTCGCTAATGAATTTGTACGTGTTGCTATTTGGAAAAACACATTGGTAATGCATTGGTTAGTTATCAGTGTCTTGGGGCTTGGAAAACTGACACCCTCGGAAGGCCTGAAGAAGAAATCAAAGTGAATGTCGAAAGCTCGGCACAATGATAATCGACGCGTTTGAACCAATTAATTGTTTTACTACAAGAACAATTTGTTTTAACGTTTGGCATTCTTTTCTGAGGTAGATGCTGCTTCCTCAGGTTCTTCTAACTCTAATGCCACAAACTGGCCGCATTGCTCCCGTGGTGATGCTTTCCCAAGTTATCATGCTCCTTTTCTAACTTGATTGCACCGTACAGAAGACGACCAATAGTCAGAAATACGTATATACGATACTATTTTGTTTTTGTTTTCCTGTTTTGCGGGACATGCAAGATATTGTGTATATATATATATATATATATATATATATATATATATATATATATATATATATAATTATCAATACATTATCGCGATCCTTTTATACCAAAACTGCCGGACATCCGTCACCGAAATCCATACACGCCAATTTTATTCAATTCGAAACTTACACTAAAATCGTGCACATCGTAATAATATCGTATTCGTTGTAAAACTTTTTAATTCTTACGATAACGATAACGCGACTGCGAATCAATGTTTGCGTTTTGCGGCCTTGATTGTCTAATTTAAAAGTTAAATATTATTAAGTGGCGTTTGGCCGCTAATGAGTCCGGATTTTCGTCAGTTGAATAATGCAGATGGTGTTAATTTAAATAAAAAAAGTTTGTTATTGGTAATTGTTTAGTAATTATTAGGTCAAAAAGTGACATTTAATGATATTTTTTCAGTTCAGACTTTGTCTAATAGTTTATTATTTTTGCCGAGTACTGGAACAAATCGTTTATTATTTTTGCAGTTAACCGATTAAAAACTTTGTTATAAAACAGTTTATGCCTTTAATAAAACATAGTTTCAGATAAATGACCTATTTAAGTATTAGAAATATTGTTATATTTATTCTGTTCTTCTCCCTATTATTCTTTATTTTTTCGCATTTTTAGGCGACTGTTCTATACTGTTTCATCATCCCCTTTCCATTTTTTTCTAGTGCTTCAGCAACTTTCTCGTCTGGTATATTAGTGACCATTGTTGTTACTGGCTACGTTAGGTAATTTGGATTTCAGTCGCGTTTTTCATTTAATAATCTCTCAAAAAACTTTTACACCGCCTTTTTTGCAAAAATTAGTCTTTATTCATAAAAATAATCCAACACTTTTTTAATTTTTCGATGCCGCCCTTGTAAAACGATTTATCTTTAAAATATGCATCAGTATTCTCCGATTACTATAGACTATACTGCGGGAACAGAAGCAATTCAAAGCCCAGTTCGTGTATTTTTGTCATCGTTTTTATCGACTTGTCTTTTTGAAACAACAATGTTTTCTTCAATAAATGATTGTCTTTACAATTTCGGTCTTCAAACGCTCCAATAAGCCAATATAGTAGTTGCTATTGATTTTTTCTTCATGTTTCAAGTAGTCAATGAAAATAATTCCTTGTGGAAACCAAAATACAGAGGCCTTCACTTTTCCGGCGATTTATTGCGTCTTTGGTCGTTTTGGATGGCTTTCTCCGGGTGCTGTCCACTCCAATGACTGCCGAATTGATTCTGGAGTGAAGTGATGATCCATGTTTTATCCATTTTAACATACCGACGCAAAAACTTCCGAATAAACATATCTAAATAGGGCCGAGATTCATCAATGCGTTGTTATTTTTTAAAACAAGTTTCTCATACCCTAATGTTCATGTAGAATAGTTAAAACGTTATCCTTTGATAACTTTAGTGTGTCAGCTATCTCTTAAAACTTCAGTTTGTGGTTTTCCATAATAATTTTCAACGTTTGTTCGATTTTTTCGGGAATAACTGCATCATCTGACCTTCCAGAACGCTCAGCATTATTGGTTGTAATCGATGGATGAGAGTCTCGGCAACACTTTTTGAGCCATTGCTCAGTTTGGACGGTATTTTTTCCCATTTCCCACTACCCAACTACGTCTTTACGCCTTGCTAGCTAAAGTGCGCCTGGTTTTTTAACCTGGTAGTGCCAAGTAAGACCGAACCATCATAAAAAGCCTATTGTTATTCGATTTTGAATATATTGACGTACATTTTTAAACTGGTTGAGAGTATAAAGTATGGTGCCAAAGATAATATGCAAGTTTTCAACACTGTCAAGAAATGGTCTATTTAAGAACAGCTTTATATATAACGTTGGTCAAGTCCCGAGGCTAATCGTAAGATGTCGACTCTAATGGTAGTGCAAACCTTCAAAAACATACTGTCGTTTGGGTTATTATTTACCTAGTAACAGTTCTTGAAGTGACGCTACTTTTGAAATTTTTATAAATGGATTGAAAGCATTTCGTGTGCAATTTCGTTATTTGATGGGAAAAAATACCAACCAAACTGAGCAATGACTCAAAAAATATTACCAAGACTTTGTCCCATCGATTACAACCATTAAACCATGGTTGAATTCGAACGAGGTCGTACCACGTTCTGAGCGTTTGGTAGTTATCAAACTTAGGCTCGGAACTTATTGACCGACGTAAAATTTATTACGTTTTTTGTTCGTAAATTTATTACGTAGAAAAATCCTCTTCTATATTATTTATTTCCAGTTAACGTACTCTGTAGTTGATCTTTGTTTATTATCAGTAATGACTTTTACACGAGACCAATTTTATTTTAATCAAGTACGAAATTCATCAACCTTGATGTTTGTTTGCAGATTTTGTTAGTATTGTTACTATGATTATATTTGTAATGAATTGTTTATTCTATTTATATACAGAACTCTTTGTATGTAAAACTTTCCTATGATGGAGCGTAGGCGAAGTATAAACTAAAATACTGATTTGCCGATACCGGTTAGGTGTCCTCGAGTGCTTTCTTGATTGCACCGCAGTAGCCACTGAACAATATTCTCATTATTACTACACTTATTGGTCCAAAAAACTTCGCGAATAACTAAAACTTCAGAAGATAAGCTAGAACTTACCCAGATTATCTTTTTTTACCCAGCATTAAGGTGACTGTATATTGATCCTAGTACAAAGTGTCATTATTACGTTGTACTACAGCTTTTCTATAGATTGTTGTAGGCAATGTTGTTAAACGTTGAATAGTCATTCTGTAATACCTAATCGTAGTATTGATGAGAGAAACAAATAGCACTTTTTCAAATGTTTATCCAAGTATTGTTTTTCTTTAGGTAAAACCCAGAATGCGAAACTCCGTTGGAAAAACTACGCTTCGTTAGACTGTGGAGCGAAAGTGGTAGCGGCAAATCCGGAGGCGATCAGTCCTGGAGCGATTTTGTCGCCGTCCAGCGACGAATACAAGCTGAATCCTTGCACCAGTCGTATTTGGTTCGTTGTAGAACTGTGCGAAGCTATTCAAGCCAAAAAGATCGATCTTGCCAACTACGAATTGTTTTCTTCGTCGCCCAAAGAGTTTACGGTGTCAGTCAGTGAAAGGTAAAGACAGAGAAGATAAATATTTATATTTTTAATCCTTTAATAAATTTGATAAATTTAAATTTCTTTAAATTTATTTGCTAGGTTTCCAACTCGTGATTGGGCACAAGTAGGAAAATTCACCGCCGAAGACGAGAGAGATATACAGAGCTTCGACTTGGATACCGAACTGTTTGGGAAATATATTAAAGTCGAGATCAAATCTCACTATGGGTCAGAACATTATTGTCCCATCTCGCTGTTCAGGGCTTACGGAGCATCTGTATTCGAAGGTAAGTAATATTTTTTACATATATTAAATGATAAATCACTTGAATGTGTGCAGAGAACAATTATACGACTGAAATGACAAACCTAACTTGTGGCAAATTTATGACAATTGACACACCTTTGACAGTTGACAATTTACATATCATTGACATCTGACAATTGACAAATGACGCTAGCTTCTTGGTTTTATCGTCGTTATTTATTTTAGTTCTGCAGAAGGAAGACGTTAACAGACCTGACGACGACGACGATGAAGACGAAGACGATGAAGAAAACGATCTGAATTCTTCGCAAACGGACAAAAAGAATTTGTTCAGTTCCGCCACCGACGCTGTTATGTCTGTCATGAAACGAGCAGCCCAAATTTTAGGTACGAAGTCGAACGATGACAGTCAAAAGAGTAAAAACTCCAGCGCCAGTACATTGATTAATACTTGTAGTTCCCCTCGGCATATTATTAGTTGTCAGAAGTGCAATGAAACACTATATGGACAGGTAAGAAGTATTTAGTATTGAAATTGTACAATTTTTTTAATAACATCTTTTTTTTGATTAAAATTTAGAGAATTTCACGTTTCCAAGACCGATAGTTATATGAATAGATCATGTACAAATAATTTCATATTTCTGATAAAAATATTAGTGTTTAAATTCATTCCAGTTGTTTTTCACTTCATTTCTGATTATAATTTTTAAAATTTCAATTCTCCAAGACTGAAGATTAACAGTACACAGCTATTGCACACTAGTGTCTCATACTTTTGAGTATATTTTAAGTAATTTCCATTCTGCCAGACTGAAAGTTAACGAAATACATGTCTGACATAAAGAATTTTATATTTCCAATAGCAATTTAAGTTTTAAGTCATACCAATTGTTTTTATCTCCTTTTTCATTGCAATTTAGAGAATTTCACATCTCCAAGACCTTACCATGCATAAAGAATTTCATTTTAATGGTTTTTCTATTCAGTTTGTTTTTTAGTTTGGGGAATTTTCGTTCTTGAAGGTTGGAAGTAATTTATACCACAGGTACTGCATAAGGAATTTCTAATTTGTGTTAAAAAGATGTAGTTTGAGGTAATATGAGGTGATTTTCTTTTTATTTTTGATTAAATTAGATGGATTTTAAGTCTACAAGATCGGAGGTTACATTACATCGCTTCTGCTAAGAGAATTTGACAATTCTGCAAAAAAATTGTTTTTTAATTCACTTCGGTTGATTTTCATATGTTTATGATTATGATTTAAAGGATTTTGATTCTGCAACACTTCAAGTTACCAAAACACAAATAAATTCTTAAAAAATTGCTATAAATCATTATACAAAGCGTCCATTAACCTAATCTAGCATTATTATATCTTTTTTTTTTTTGAGATGCAAGAAGTACAGGGATAACTCATCATCATCAGTTGGCACTACATTCCTTCGTGAGCCTTGACCTGCATCAAACATTCCATTCTTCCCTGTCGAGTATCTGTGTCCTACAATCTCCCTTATATCACATGTACACAATTTCCATACCGTATTAACACATTTAATTATACATAACGAAAGATTTCATGCATTTGATTAAATTTTCCGTATGCTCTAACAAATTTCTCTTTATTACAGATATACGAGTTGTTGAGCTGCAAAGCGGAAGAAATAAGACGAATCGTCAGTATCTCTTCGATCTACAAAACTCTAATATCGTCGTGTATATGTAAAAAATTTGGCTACGATTTTAAAAACCATTCGGATCGGAACTATCTGATCAAGAACATCGAAGCGTTCTTTCCTGAGCCCTACATAGGTGCAATGTGTAATGAGGCAGCAATATTAGAGAATTACGGAGTACTTAATGTTAGTCAACAGTTTAGTAACATCACCAAGAAGATTTCCAACGAGAAATTAATTGAAATGAACATAGAGATTCAAGAAGTGAGAGTCGTGGAGTCGGTTACATCTAGTGACATCTTGCAGAACAACACTATTACTAATGTTTCCACGGATGAGATCGCTCAGATCAAACCCACCAAGACTCTTACAGTGAATGAGACTCTTCCGAAGACCGACACTCAAGGAACACCGTCGGAAAGCGTCGCATCTGTCGAGACAGTCACCGAATTACCAGAAACCGGAGCTATTTTCCCAGACAGTACCACCGAAGGGACTTTTGTGAGTGAGGGAGATGTATCTACCGAAGGGACAGACGTCTTAGACGATCAGTTGAATAATATTATATCAGATTTGACTGCGGAAGGTCCCAACACCGTTGTAGCAAGCAGTGCCTCGGCTAATAGTCCGCAAGCCGCCAAGGAATCAATATTTTTGAGATTGTTCAATAGAATTAAAGTAAGTACATATTAAAAAGTATTTTTTTTAACTACTGTAATGAAATTTTTTTGTCTTACTTACGTAGATTGGTTCTTTTTTTAATAGAAATGAATTCACCAAAAAAATTGTACACAGTTACTCTATTTAATGTAGAAAATACTCACAACATCTTTTGCTCTAATATTAATTTTCGTTTTTCTTTGTTACCTCAGATATTTTGACATTTGAAACATTTCAGATTGTCCTGAAGGCCTTCAGAGATTCTTCTCAATTCATCTAAAGACGTTAAAATATTCCAGGAATATTTTTAAATATTCCAAATTAATTGAAGTCCTTAAATAGTCACATAAATATTGAAAAGTAATCTTGAAACATTCCAGACAGTCCTGAAGTCGTTAAAAAAGTTTTTAGCCTTTCCTCTATTGCTCCAAATTTTACTAGAAATTTTAAAACAATCTAGGAATATTTAAAAGTATCCTGAATTATTTTTAGAAGTCCCAAAAACAATTCAAGGCAGTCTTAAAATACTTAAGTATGCCCCTAACTCTTTCAAATATTGTTGAGCTATTTCTGGTTTTCCTGACATCTTCCAGAGGACTTAAAAGTCGTAAGTAGGTCAAAATATTCCAAAATAACCTTAGGTTCTTTAAAAGTTCCTACAATGTATTCTTTTTAGTCTGTCCGGAAGTCCTCCAGATGTTTCTGAACCATTTATCGTTACACCAAATTTCTTTAGAGCTTTTAAAACAATCCAAAAATCTCTTAAGATATTTCAGGCAAACCTGATACATCCAGAGCCTCTTCCCGGACGTTCTTTAGTTCTTGAGCTTTCTCCAGAAGCTTTGAAATAATGCAAGTATCCCCTAAAATATTCCGATCCACCATGAAGTCCTCCATAGACTTAAACCATTTTTGCTTACCGTAATTTCATTAGAGGTCCCACAAAAATTCCACGGTGGCCTTGAAAGTTTCCAGTCTGTCCTATAGTCTCCCAGAGACTTTTTAATGAGTATTGGCTAACACTAATTTTACTGGTAGTTCAAGAAATATTCCAGGCCAATGTTAAAAGGTTCAGCCTATCCTGAAGTCCTCTTCATCCCCTATCCCACAGTCTCCTGAACTATTCCTAGTTGCCCCGAATTTCGATATATGTCGCAAAACAACTCACAAATAATTTTTTAGGAGTCCAAGAAACACTCCAGGGTAGTTTTAAAAGGTTCCAGACTAATTTGAAGACCGTTTAAACTCTTTGAACCATTCCTGCTTACCTGGAATTTCTCTAGTGCCTTTAAAATATTTAAAGAGCCTCCTGAAATATTCCATGGCAAGCTGGGGTCCTTCAGAACCTCTTAAACCATTAAAGAATGTCCCGACTTACTCTAGAGGTCCCAAAACAATTTAAAAACTCTTGAAATAATCCAGTTTAACCGTAAGTCGTGCATAGGCTTCTGATATATTTCTGATTACCTCTAATTTCACTAGACGTCACAGAAATACTTTCAAAGACCATTTTAGAAAGTTCTAGTCGATTTCGAAGTCTTTTAGAGTCGCTTAATCCATTCCTTGTTGCCCCAAATTTCACCAGAGGTTCTTAAACATTTTTAATCGAATCATGAAATATTACACAATAAGCTCTAGGTTGTTAGAGGTCCCAGAAACACTTCGGCCAGTGAAAAATAGTACTTCACTTCAAAGTTCAAAACATTCTAGGAGTGTCGTGTGACATTCCAGAATAGCTTGAAGTTCTTTATAAGTCCCAGAATCAGCCCAGGGCAGTCTTAAGTGATTTCAGCCGGCCAAACCATTACTGGTTATTCCTAATTTTACCAGAGGTCTTAAAAATTTTTAAGAGCATCAAGAAATATTCCAAAATATTTTCTAGTTTTTTGTTGGTTCCAGAAACACTCCTCAACGGTTTTAAAGGGTTTCAGTTTGACCCCAAATACTCCAGAGGCCCTTAAACCAATCAAATTGCCCCGAATTTCTCCTTAAAACAATCCAAAAGTGTCTTAAAATATTCCAATCCTCCATAATGTCCTTTATATGCATTCAAACCATTGCTTATTGCACCTAATTTTACTTGAGATTCCAGAAACACGCCTAGGTAGTCTTTAAATGTACGGGTCCTCACTCAAGTCCACCAGAATTTTTTAGAAAGTTTACAGGTTACAGAAATACTCCAGGGCAGTGTACAATGATTACAATCTGCCCGGAAGTACTCCAGAGACTCATAAACCATTCTTAGTTGCAACTAATTTATCTTTCAAACAATCCAAAAGTGTCCTGAAATATTGAAATTCTCCCTGATGACCTCTTTATGCATTCAAACCCTTTCTTATTTCATCTAATTTCATTAGAGGTTTCAGAAACATTCCTAGGTACTCTTTAAATGGACGGGTCCTCACTGAAGTCCATCAAATTTTTTGAGTCATTCTAAGTTGCCCCTAATTTCACCAAAGGTTCCAGAAATACTTCAGGGCAGTCTTAAATGGTTACAATCTGCCGTGAAGTGTACAGAGACTTTTAATCCATTCGTGGTTGCACTAAATTTATCTTTAAAACACTCAAAAAGTGTCTCAAAATATTTTAATCCATCATGATGTCCTCTATATGCATTTAAACCATTTCTTATTGTGCCTAATTTTACTAGAGGTTCCAGAAACACTCCTGGATAGTCTTTAAATGTACGGATCCTAACTGAAGTCCGTCAGAATTGTTTGAACCATTTTTGGTTGTCCCTAATTTTACTAAAGGTTCCATGAACACTTCAGGGTAGTGTTCCAGTGTGCTCCAAAGTCATCCAGTGGTTTTTTAACAATTTATGTTTGACCAGAATTTCTGTAGAGTCATAAAGCAATCCAAAGTACTCCATAGGCTTTTAAACCGTTTCCGATTATCTATAATTTCATTAGAAGTCCTAGTAACTGTGTAGGGTAATGTTTAAAAGTTCCAGTATTCCCCGAGTGATCTAAAGGCCCTCTAGAGCCTTTAAAATTGGCTGAAATATTCTAATCCACTCTGAAATCCTTCATAGCTTTTATACTATTTCTGATTTCTCCAGAGATCCTAGAAATAGTCCAGTGCAGTGTTAAGAGATTTCCCTGAACTCCTTTATAGACCTTTAAACCAGTCTGGATTTTACTAGAGCTCAAAAAACATTCTAAAGCACTGTTAATAGGTTCCAAATTGTCATAAAGTCCTCCAAAGGCTTGAGACCTTTCCTGATTAACCATAATTTCGCTGGAGATCATAGAAACATGCCAGGATAGTCTTCCAAAGACTTAAAAAATTTGAAGGGTATACTAAAATATTTCAATCTATCCTAAATTTCTTTACGAGGACTTAGAAACACTCCAGGCAGTCTTGGTTTTAATCTGCAATGAAGTCCTCCCAAGACTATTGTACTGTTTCATATGATCTTAAAGCAACTCAAGTATACCCCGAACTATTCAATACTACAGCAAAGTACTCTAGAAGCTATTAAATCATCCCTGGTTGCATCGACGTTCTCCTTAGGTCTTAAAACCTTCTAGATCTACCCAAAATAATCCCAAATCACTAGAAGTGCTGTAGAAATCCAAAAGAAATACCAGATAGTTTGTATAGAGTCGATATCATGTTCTAATTAATAATGACTTGACTTACTAGTTATGCAAGCAACTATATGTTAAACGTAATATTGGTTGCATAACTTACAGTAATCACAATTTATAGCAATGTGTATTTTCAGTCTGCATTTAGTTTTATATAGGAAGGGTATTTAATTGATGCTTTGTTTTAGGCACTAGAACGCAACATGTCCCTGTCAAGCCAGTACCTAGAAGAATTAAGTAAGCGGTACAAGAAGCAAGTAGAAGAGATGCGCGAAGAAACACAAAAAAGAGACGAACTAAATAAACAACTAGAAGAACGCCTCGATAAGCTGACCGCTACCATCGAAAATATGGCAGCCGAACGCAGAACCTTTCTCTCCGTGGTCTACTGTCTTCTTTTTTTCGGTTTGTCTTGCCTCGGTATTTACTTTTTTTGTGGAAAACGGCCGGAGGTTTCGCGAGACCGTGAAGAAGTGCCTTCGGCTGGTCGTCGTAAGTCTGTGGATGAATTGAAGAAGGAGGAGAAGAAACGCCGGCCCAGCGATCAAGTACTTAAAATCGTTCGGTACTCGTCGTTGAACGAGGATCGGAAGTCGAAGAAAAAGAAGAAGAAAATTTATCACAGCAGGTCTATTTCTTTGGGCAGCATAAAGCTAGACAAGGAAAAATGGCCGGAAGAAGGTGAAGGTCGGTCGATGATTGAAGAAGTACCTGTCGTGTTGGACGAAAGTGATAATTCGATTCTAGATGGGTGTAAATTGTCGAAAGAAGTAGAAATAGAAGGACAGAGCAAATCTAGTCAAACCGAAATTGAATGTAGAAACGAAGAAAACAATTTATCTACCTACGCGAATCTGATTTCTAACGAACCGATAAAGAAGGAGAAGAAAGGTTTGAAAAGGCTGTTGAAGAAAGTTTTTTAAGTTATGTTTTGTGTGAAGTATTTACTGTTTACTTTTACCGTAATTTATTTGATTATACTATTATTTTTTTAACTTGTGTTATTTATTGCCCTTGCCCTGTAAAGCAAATAGTGCCTCTATACAATCTGGAAATATAAACATTCAACTACGAAAAATTGGAGGAAGTAGGCAAGTATCCAATCAATGAACCAAACACTGAAGAATAATCTAAAAGTACCATTTCGCCATTGGCGAAAAATGGGAGAGACCTATGTCCAGCAGTGGACAGAAGAGGTTGCATGATGATGATGATGATGACCATTTTATATGCTTAATTTTCCAGAGATTTTGAAACATTTCAAGATAGTGCTGATATATTGTAAACCGCTCTAAAGTCCTGAAATCTTACAAACTGTGCTTAAGTCTACCAACCGCCCCTAAAACTCTCCAGCTTGTCCTGTAGTCCTTCAGAAACTCTTGAAATGTTTCGGATTCTCCCAATTTCCTCTAGAATACTTGGAATATCGTCAAATATTCCAAATGACCTTATTTAAAAATTCCAGGAATATTCCAGAATAGTCTTGAAATACTGCAGATCATCCTAAACGTCTCCAGAGGCCACCGAAATCTTTCATACTGTCCTGAACTTATCCAAAGACTTGAAATATTCCAGATTACACTAAAGGCTTAAAAGCGCCCCTAAAGTTTTGGTCCACCGATTTTCTCTAGGTGCCTTGACTCACCCTAGGAATATTCATAACTATTTTCAAATTCTTATACTAATTTTGAGAGTTTCTGCATTGTTTTAAACGCTTAAGTTGTTCTGAAATCTTTCAGATGCCCCTAAAACATTCCAAGAAGAACCTGAAATCTTCCAGAGACACTTTATATATTCTAGCTGCTCTCGATTATCTCTAGGGGTCTTAAAGCATGGCAGAAATCTTCAGAACTACTTTAAAATCCTTGAACAGTTCTAGGAACATTACTGAATTGCCCTAAAACCTTCTAAGTTGTTCTGAAATCTTTCGGGCTATACTGAAATCCTTCAGAGGCTTTTTATATATTCCAGGTGTTCTTGATTATCTCTGGAGGTCTTAAAAGAGCCCAGGAATAATCAGAAATAGTAAGAACTACCTTGAAACACTTTTAGAAGTCCCAAAAACACTCTAGGCCAATTTTGAATCAAACGAGATTATCTTAAATCTACAGATAAACCTATAACATTTTAAACAGCTATGCAGAGAACCACTTCAGAGACTTTTAAAACATTTCTGGTTTTCCAAGATTTTCTAGAAGCATTGAAACAACATTGAAGCCTCAGAAGAATTCCAAAGTCATTTTGAAACATTCCAGATTTCCTTAAAATCTTACAGACGCCCGTAAAACTTATTATGGTAGAACTTTTCACAATTTAAACATTTAACTATAGTGTTTACTGCTTTTTTACAAAACTCACAGTATATTCCGGTTTGTGTACTTCCCGTCATGTTGCCACATGATTTTAATATTGTTATCTGCTCTAAAGTCTTCTACAGGCGTCTGGTTTCTTTCTGAATATCCTGGAGTCTTGATTTCCCCGAATTTATGTAGAGCCCTTAACATGTTCCAGGAGTGTAATGATATGTTCTAAACCAGGGGTTCCCAAACTTTTTTGTACCACGCCCCCTTTTGTTAAAATGAAAGTTTCTCGCGCCCCCCACCCTTATATTTTCTATCATAGTTTATAATATTTTAATATTTACTATCATAGTTCCTCAAGTAAGATTTGAACCCATTAAAAGAAATACCTCGAATTCCGTAGAAATATAGGAAACAACTAGTTAGAGCAAATGGTAGTGACTCTAGTCACAAAAGCACTATATGTGGAGTACCACAATACATCAGTACCACATACACAAATTTATCACAAACAGTTGGTAGATACCTGTATCAAAAAGTGTCACAAAAACGTTTTTTTTATTTGCTAATTTCTCTGCTTCAGGAAATTCTCTGCTATTATCAAAAATCACCTCTGCTTCAGGAAAAGTAGATTTGGTACTGTTGATTGTCAGAGTTATGCAACCAAGAATACAATAAAATTCGAAATTAAGTTAATTGTGCAGTTTGTACATACATATTGCTATCAATGTAAACAGAGTTTATAAACAAATTGTAATAAAATTTTTAGTAAAAAATGAAAATCAATCAATTAGGTTTTGAATATCTAAATCAATCTGTGTAAGTTACTACAATTTTAACCCGCGTTATTTGTATTCGACAGGCTACTCTAATTAGGCTGTTTTTTATGGCTGTATATTACAGGAGACTTGATTGCTCGAAGAACTTGAAGTTAGTTTAGAACAGGGGTTCCCAAACTAGGAGGAGTGAGGACATGTCGAACATTAAACTAAATTTAGGTAGTCTTTCTAAAATTATAAATTAACCATGATGTTTAGAAAATTAAAACAAACCACTGTAACATCTGACTTTACACATAAATTTGAAATCGAATGCTTAAAACAATGGAATGTGAGCCTTCATCTTATCTGCAGCAGCGCGGAAAAGCTACACAGATGTTGTATTGAACCAGATTCCGAGGCTCTTTAACCAAGATGTTCTTCTTCTTCCTGGACCTCGTTTTCCAAATATTTTTCCTTGCAGGATGGCTTGAAGGAGAGCATATTTGGATTCATTTTGCATAATATGCCCGAAGAACTGTAACTTTCGAGATTTGATGGTGGTCAGTACCTCTCGGTTCTTATTTATTCTTCTGAGGACCTCCTCATTTGTGACTCGGTCAGTTCACGGGATCTTAAGCATTCTCCGATATAGCCATAAATCAAATGCTTCTAGTTTTCTGCACATATCTTCGTTCAAGGTCCACGATTCAACACTATAAAAAAGGACAGAGAAGACGTAGCATCGCAGCATTCTTACTTTTGTATCAAGAAAGAGGTTGTGACTCTTGAAGAAGGCCCCCATCCGATTGAAGGTGGATCTAGCTTTTCCGATGCGTGCTCTAATAATGATGATAGGGATATAAATATAAACTACACTATTAATAAATCAATTTCTATTTAATAAATATGTATATATCACAATAAAATTTGTATTCATTAAGAATCTAATTGCTGTATTTATACAGCATTCAACGTTTAGTATCTTAATGACTTATTTGCTAAAATTGTTTGTTTTCACCGCTTTGATTTTATGGCTGGAATTCATCACAATTTATTAAACAAGTAATTTTTTCAGTATTTTTGTATTTTTCAAGATGTTTATGCTTTTTTCATCAAGAGCAGCTTTTTTTTCTTTAATATATTTCTGGTTTTACTTGGCTGTCTTCGAATTTTTTCTTGTTTTATCGTATTTACATGTTTCCCTTTACTTTTCATTATTTCTTATTAGTATTTCTAATATTATCTGATGTAGAAGCTAGTTTGATTTCACATGGTGCATCCTGGACAACTCTTAACGAAATAGAATATACTGGCAGTCAAATACTTGCAACGAAAACTGAAGTTAGCTATCGGTCTATTCAACAATCTGGTTCGAAGGAAACATCATTTGTTTTACGACATGATTTTGAAACATCGTTGAGTGTGACTTTAAGATAAAATATTATGCTTTAAAAGACGCATAACTAGAAATACTGATCAGAAAAAAATATCTAGAAATTCGACATGAGAAGCAGTGTAATCTTTGCCAAGGTCCCACCATTTACTTCCTCTGTTTTCCAGTGATGTTAGTAAAACATCAACAACATATTACAGGCATATAGAACAGAGAACTACCAGTACAAAATTATACGGAATTAAACAGACAAAAAAAAACAAATTCAATTTAGTAACACTGGACTAATACTGACTTCTCATTACCACACAAAATCTGGTGCACACTAAATAGTATTAAGTAGACTAGTACACAAATCGGGTAAATTATTATCTCTCTCATGTGACTACGGAAATAAATATCAGAAATATCACAAACTATCATACGAACGTAATTTCCAAAATTGTTTTACTTTTAGCACAAGAGTAAATACATTATATAATTGATTAAGAATGATTAAGAATGAGTATAATTCATTATACACATAAAATGAAAGTAATATAGCAAACACCAGACGAACTCGTTAATCCAAAATTTTATCCATTCAATATATCTTGTATCTCCTGCAGACTTTTGCCTTTGGTTTCAATAACGCATAGCCAACAAAAGATCACCGATGCCAAACAACAAGCCGTTGAAAAACCAAAGACGTTGCCCAAACCAAATGTTGCCACAGCTAATCCAAAGTATTTGGTAACTACAAACGACACCAACCAACAAACTGTCGAGACAAAAGCGCTGGCGAACGATCTGTATTTCGTCGAAAACATTTCCGACAGTACTGTCCATGGAAGAGGACCGTATCCGAAATTAAAAGATATTATGAAGGTGGTAAGCATTAACACTGGCACCCAGGAGAAGTTTTCTACGTTGTAACCAGCAGTTCTTATGTAGAGGTAGATGGCTAGAGGACCAATAGATGCTGTCATACCTAGAGCTGAGACTTGGAGACATAACTTGCGACCGAACCTAAAAAGTCAAACAGACATGATCGTTTTGACGAAAAAAATATTTCTACCTTACCTGTCTACTACAAACGGTACTATAAAGCTGCTGACGAACTGTACACCTACCAGAATGATTGTACAAATATGTGGAGGGATGGTACTTCCCGCTGTTTCAAAAATAGTCTGACTATAGAACATTATGGCATTTATTCCTGACAATTGTTGAAATACAAGCAGACCTACAGAGGCAACAGTACCTTTCAAAAGTGCTTTTGAACTAAAATAAAAAAAAACATACAGTTTGTTTTCATACAGTAACAAATATTAAAATAATATAGAAAATAAATTTTACCTACCTTAACATTTCCATAACATTAATTTTATCATCCTCCTTATTTTCGTACTCTGTTTGCATTTCCATAACATCCTTTTTAATTACTTCTGCAGTTCTTCCTAAATTTTGTAATGCCACTTCTGCTTTATCACATTTCTTTTTCTTGACTAAATAGATGGGACTTTCTTCGGCCAGAAGACTGAACACAATTAGGAAGACCAAAGGAGGAATTGCTAAAACTAGAAGAATATCGTATTTAGACATGATGAGAATTAGATTGAATAATTATATAAGAATACTTTTAACTTAATGTTGCTTAATTATTCGATAGCTTACCAATATACATCTAAAATAAATATTTTTCATGGATCTTATCTAAAAATTGGCAGAATATGCTCTATTTCCTTTAATTTTTAATTATTTTTCTGTGTGTCTTTAACAGAATTTTCTTAATCTATTACAATTGTTAACTGCCTAATATATTCTTGTTATACGTTCTTGCTTATACCACAAGAGAAATTATATTTTAATTGGTTATTTTGTAAGGTGTCGAAAAGCTGATACGTTAAATTTTCTCTAAATTTCTTTTATTTTATTAAATTTAGTATAACACTCGTTTAATGTATTCGAGTATTCTCGTTTAATTTTTCTTAAGAAATCATTTTATGCTGTTTTCCGTTATAGTTTTGAGCACCCAGGACCTTTCAACTACCCGCATAATCAGCTAAGGATTAAGCAAGGTTTTACCAAAATGCAGACAAAGATCCCGTTACGGTGTGTTTGGAAAGATTTTAAAAAACCCCCTTTAAAGAATACCGGCATGAGTCACATAAGACTTCTGAATATTTCGGTCTAAATTAGGAAACGGTATTTTGCCCAAGCAAAATTTGTTTAAAAAAAATTGTTAAAAAAAATTGAACAACGTTCCGGCTGGGCTACCTCTTGAATCTTATATTAAGGTAACTTATGAAAGTGATTATGCCAAAAAGTCTCATATGAATATTTTTCCGAACAAACCCAAGCTTTTCGCCTTGTCTGTAGTAGTTCGTATCAAAAATAATCGTACTCGCACTGACAATAAACAAGGCAGACACAAACCCAAGTGTTTATGTTCCTCTCAGTTTATGTTTCTTTCATCTATTGAACAGACGTATTTATTATAGAACAAGCAGATTTTTTACGATGATTGTTTTACTTACCGGTGTTAAAAAACTGTATTGACTTGAATGGTCCTAGGGAAACTGAAAAAAGCAGACCAATTGAGCAGACAGCTCCCGTTAAACAGCTGATCAATCCCCTGTTTCTGCTTTCAGCTATCTCTCCAATGTACATGGGAACCAATGTAAATACACCACCGACACCAATTCCCGATAAAAATCTAAAAATATGCGATTATAGCTTAAAAAATGTTATATTCATTAGGTAGACTAACAATAAAAGTAGTCAATTTTCCAATTAACATTGCTTTGAAACATGTACATATAACATCATTCCAAATACAAAAAATAGCGTTCCTGGTAAACGAATGTTTTTATAAACTGTCTTTCTCGAATATTTTTAAAATTAATTTTTAAATTTTATGCAGAGAAATTTCCTACTCTTTTTCCTATTTTCAGAATAGTAAACTCTGCGTAATTTCACCCAAAGTTCCGGCTAACTTAAATGCAATATAAAATAAGATAAAATCTAGGCAAGTAACACCCAGAAACCACAAGGGACGCTGTCCTCCAGTATCAATAAACGGTCGTCCTCTGTCATAGGAGGAAAACATACAATACTTAAGAATGTCTGTGGATCGTAGTCTTATACGTGGTGGAAGCACAGCTTTATAAAGCAGAAACTTATTACTAGTAAATACTAAATAGTAGAAAACTACTAGTTATTAGACCGAACATTAATCAACGAGATCTTAATTCTTAATCAACGAGAAGTATTTGATATATTATGATATGATATTATTTTCTTTATTTCATTATTCAGAATTACCACGGCACATTCGCCAAACTTTGAAAAATTTAGTGCTGCGCTCTCACCAAAATTTAGACTGTCAAAATTGATGATGAAAATTTGCGGTTTTAGAAAGTTTGTTAATCAACAAAATTGTTTCATTTGTTTAAGTGTTAAATTAACTATTAAATTTATTGTTATTCATAACTTCTTCTTTTTCTTCTTCTCCTGCAGTAAGTTGTCGTTCCATCGTTCTCGTAGTATTTCTACTGATCGTATTAGTATTGGGGAACTTACTGATCTCTTTGTTGTCATTTGGATCATATGAATGTTCCATTTTACTCTTTTCTTTCTTACCCAATCCTTGATGCTTGCATTTCTTTCAAGAGTTTTTTGCTCTGCTATTTCTAGCATTCTGTGTTAGGCCTGTATTTTGCCACGTAACTAATATATTATAATATATTTTTGTATCCAATATGTCATATTAGCATGAAATATAAATTAACATACAGAAGTTAAAACACTTCACCATTGTATTTAGGTATATAAAATAAATATTTATTTTATATTCCTAAATACAATCTTGAAGTTTTTTAACTTCTGTATGTTTTTTTAAACGATGGTATACAGCCAACTACTGGGATTTTCCCATTATTTTTTAAATATAAATTAATTAATGAATTTTTAATATTTCTTGTTCCTTTCAGCTTAAGCCTCTATAATTCCAAGTAGCTATCTTTAATCTATCTATTTTGAAAGACATTTAAATCAGTATCTGCAGCAACAAGCAACCTCAGTAAAAATAAATAATGAATTAAGCAATTTGAGAACATTAAATACAAAGAGGCAAGTTCAGTTTTCCAAGGACAACGAACCCATTATTAAGAACACAAGAATATACACCTAGAGAGCCTCTATAGATGACCGTGAGAACATAATAAGAAACCAGATTGACTGAATCAATATAAATTAAAGAGTCCTTAAGACCATATTATGACTAAAGCATACTTAAAGCAAGTGATCAATCACCATCGCAGACATGAAACTTAAACTAAAAAAAAAAAAAAACAAAAACAGCCATCAAAACACCTAAAATTAATCTAAAAAAACTAAAAGAAGCTGATCTCTTCCAACAGATCAATGAAAAAAATTAACAAAGAAGTCCAGGAAGTAGAAAGTAAAGGACAACTTAATTCTAGAGAAAAATTGAGTTAAAAGGAGATCTTGAGAATTATCAGACAACAACAACTAAAGCGCGAACATTCCTTAAAAGCAAACAATGGATGACACAAGAAATAAAGTAATTGATTTTGGAAAGGAGAAAATACAAGAATAAAAACGAACAACAATACAAAAATGGAAATAAAACAATCAAACAAAAAATCAATCAAGCAAAGGAATTGTGGCTATCAGAAAAATGTGCAGAAATACAAAAATTAGAAAAACAACATAACAACTTTAACATATACAGGAAAATTTAATAAGCAGATGTTATCTACAAAATATAAGTATTGGAAACATAATGGACAAAATCAAAAAAATAATAATTGAAAGTGCAGAGAAAATAAATAGATGGGAAGAAAAAATACAAAAGAGCTATTTGAAGATGATGAAAGAATGGAGACAATAGAACCAAGAGGTAGAAATGGATGGCTACAATTACCAAAGAGGAAATTGAAAGAGCACTAAAGCGTATAAAAAATAATAAAGCCAAGGACCAGATGAAATGCCTACAGAAATCTTAAGACCACTTACATAGAAACACATTGATATCGTGGTAAAATTCTTCAATGAAATTTGGAAATAGAAACTAGAAGTAGAATATTGAGATACTACGCGTTCTCTGCCGTTTTATATGGAGTTAAAGCTTGGAGAATTACGGACGCAGTTGAAAAAAGACTTAGCTTTAAAATGTAGTGTTATCTAAGGATGTGGAAAACATCATGGGCATAACACAACAAACACGAACATGTTAAGAAAGATTAACAAATAAAAAATATACTCAACACTATGAAGGAGAAAAAATGAGCTACTTTGGTCACATATTAAGTATGAGTTGATGCAATTAGATATACAAAAAAAAGCAAGAACAATTGAAGGAAAAAGTGGACTAGGGAGACCACACACATCCTGTTTAAAAAAGTTAAAGCAATGTAGTGAAAAATAACAGTACAACTCTTCAGAACTGCTATTGACAACGTTAAATGGGCTATAATTATCGCCAATTTCCTTTACGGAATGGGCATCCCAAGACGGAGAATGAAAAATCAACTTGTAAGAAACTAAGCTAGGTAAAAGTTGGAGCAAGATTCATACCCTAAAAATATTTGAAATATACTTTCGAAATATCTTTTTAAAGGTACACTTTGTATATTTTGACATTTTTGGATCCTTCTCGATGCACTCGTCTGTTGAGATAGCTAACTATTTGAGACAACGACTAAGGAAACGAAAGCAATGAATGCACACTGAAAAAACTGGAAGAAATTGATAAGCGAAATATTCAAAAAAACGATCCAACACTGAAAGACATAAGGATTCACGCCAAAGAAGAAGAATTTTTTTATTTTTATGCTAAATTTTTAATTATTTAAAAACCACTAGGTATAAGAAATAAAAATACGTTTCTGGTGAAAAAAAGGTAAAAAATTGGAGGACTGAGAGGGTAAGACATCTACAACAATTACAAAACAACAAAATCTCCCAGACAAATCTTTATGTTACAGCCTGGAAAGAGTAGACTTAAAAATAAAACAAAACTGAAATGCAAGAATGATGTAAATGAAAATACTAAGAATATTAGTGAGATAAATTGACAGAAGCACCCTTGTGTAGGACTTATTGAAAAATATTTATTTTGATTGCGTTTATTTTTTGTAATCTTTCTCAGATTTTATAAATAAAAAGAATACCTAAGCTTATACAAATATCCTAACATATTTTTAACAGACATTTTCATCAAAAATTTATGACTACATTTGAAAAAGTCCTGAATTGCATTTAAAATTGACATTTACACTATAAATAGTACATTTATGAAACTATGTGAATGAAATAAAAATGCAATCGTGCAATATTACTAATAATTATATTAACATAAAAGGTTTAATTTAAATCTAATTATGCTTCCCGTGTTAGATCACCTTCGTTAGCAACTATCAAGGTGAATGTTACCAACCTCGCTCAATAAAAACATAAACAACGTGGCTTCTGATGGCCGGTACAATATAGGAATCCCGGTGCTTGCCATCGGATTGTTTTCTTCCTGTTTTATTAATTCTGTGGTCATGTGTTGAATATGAAATGTCTTAATACGTTTTCATGCAAACGTGCTGTATAAATGTTTCCTGAAATTATTCAGGTCCTATATTAATAAAAGAAGAAGTCGATGTTTTTGTTTCTAGTATGGTGTTTATTCTAAGATTTTGTAATTTCTGTTAAATTAAACAAAAATAAAATGTATAAATAAAAATTTCTCCTTATTTTCTTTTTTTCGTCCAACATCTTATATATTGTTCTGAAGCTATTTTCTTGTGGCATTTTAAATTAATTACTATTTAAATGGGAATAAGCCACAATTAAAGGTTAAAATACGTTTATTGACGTTTTAATTTCCACTTCGGAAATCGTTCTCAAAATACAATAATGAATACATAATTTACTAATGTTTGTATTTTGAGAACGATTTCCGAAGTGGAAATTGAAACGTCAATAAACGTACTTTAACCTTTAATTGTGGCTTATTCCCATTTAAATAGTAATTACCATCTTATATAATGCTTTTTTAATAAATTTCACAAGGGAAATGAAATTCCTGTAGTTGGCTGTATACCATGAATTACAAAAGTTTATTAAAAATCCTTTATAAAAGATATATAATTTAAAATCACTTTTTGGTTACATTACAGAACGTTTTCCATCAGTGTATTTTTACCTTTAATAAGTATTTCCACTTAATTTAAAGCAAACGTAAAGGTAAAATTTTAGCTACTCGTAGGATTGAAAAAGTAATGTGGTTAAATACTTACTCGGTACACATGAGTTAAGCCATTCAATACCTGGGTAAAAACCCTTTAGATGGTACAACATTTAATATTTCTTACATTTTATTGAAAATTATGTTGTGATGATTAAATATTTTTCAGATAACCTACATGGCAATGTAAGACTCCCACTAGGTGTTGCTGCTGACCCTCAGACGATGTCTGAATGGGTTCTAGATGGTAACTAATTAAAATGACAATTTTTGAACGGATGTATGAACAAAGCAGTCAATGTAACTTTATATATAGTATATGTCGTTCTCATCATCTCTAGCACTTGCCATATACCCAGTCAATATCATAATATACTTTTAATTAAAATTTGTCACATAGTCTTACGCCACTGGTCAATGGTTAGAGCTCTAAAGATCTCGTTTTCTATTAATTTTTTCAATTATTTCATCACCTTTTATACCAATAATTATTTTCTAATATTTCTTTTTATCAGACATTCTGTTTGTTTTTCCATAATGTAATCAGCCTTACATAAAGCAGTTTACAATTTATTCTCTAACATTTAACTACACAACAACGGTAAACTCAAGCAACAAAAAAAAATCTTCGGGCACCAAATGTTAGTTTTCGACATAAAGGGTCTTAGTTTCATTAACACTTACCATTAACCAGATTTCATAATTACAACCAACTACGTAATGTTCTTTTTCCTTTTCTACGGCACTACAGCCCAAATTGAGCCTTGGCCTTAATTTTTGACTCCACCATTGCTTGTCTGTGGCTGATCTTCTCCATACACGGACTCCTAAAAGGGCTTGTGCGTCGCTGTTTACTGTGTTTTCCCAGCGCTTTCTTGACTTTAAAACCGATCTCTTTCCCTACATTCTAGTATTCAGTGCTCTTTTTGGTAGCCTATCCTCTCCCATTCTTATCACGTATCCGGCCCATTGCAATCTTTGTATTCTAATGAAGTCTGACAGTGGTGCTTCTTTATAAAATTGATAAAGCTCGTTGTTGTATCGACTTCTGAAGATTCCGTTTTCCCTCACAGGTCCTAGTATTCTCCAGTAGTTTCCTTTCGAATGTGTCTAGTTTGCTTTTGGATGTTTCTTTCAGGACCCATGCTTTACTGCCATAGCATGCTATTGGTCGAATTAAGGTGTTATAGATTCTCATCTTTGTATTTCTGTGGACATTTTTAGACCGAAATATATATAAAGTAAACTTTCCAACCCTTTCAATGTAATCTTCATGTATAATGTTATGTGGGACTATATTTCTTCTCGTCTGTTTCCTGTGCTCCTGTTGATGTTCTACTCAGAATAATAATATCATCGGCATAAGCGGCCAGTTGAACCGTTCAGTTGGTCAGTAGGTTTCCTCGTTTAGTTTGCATTTGTCTAACCGCATACTCCAGTGCCAGGTTAAACAAAGTTTGGGCCAGCCCATCTCCCTGCTTTAGTCCCTGCGAAATTTTAAAAAAGTCTCTCCGGTGGTTTTGTATTCGTACACGTGCCTAAGTTTTATCCATTGTGGCTTTAATGAGTCTAATTAGCTTGTGTGATATTGCCAATTCAGCCAATTTATTGTAGAGTTTGTTCCTTTGGACTGAATATGCCTGTTTGAAGTCTACAAACATATTGTGAACATCAATGTCATGTTCCCATGATTTACTCAAGATCTGTTTGACTGTAAATGTTTGATCCAGTGTCGATCTTTCCCGTCGGAAACCCGTCTGATACTCTCCATTAATATTTTTTGCTAGTGGTTGGAGCCGCTGGTTATACGTGAGGACTTTATATGCTGTACATAGTAGAGCAATTCCACGGTAGTTTTTGCACTGGAGTTTGTCTCCTATTTTATAGATCGGGCATACTATACTTTTTTTCCAGTCGTTAGGTATTTTCTTTTCTTGCCATATGTCTTTGATGAGCGCGTGGATGTGACTTGCTAGGTGGTCGCCACCTACCTTATAAAATTGTGCTGGTATTTCGTCAACTTCCGGGGCTTTATTGTTTTTCTGGGCCTTAATAGCTTCGAGAACTTCCTCTATGGTTGGAGCTTCTACTTCATTCTCTTCTAAGTAGTTCGTATCCATTTCATCTTCCATGTCTACTTGTGTACCAAGTAGGGTCTGAAAATAATGCTTCCTGCTTCTAGGTTTCTGTGACTTTCTGTTAGTCACTGATTATTTGCCCACTTCCATATTTACATAGACTTGTTTGAGGTTTATACTTACTAGGTAGTCGTAAACCCCTCTAATTTCGTTGTTTTTAAAATTTTCTTCCATTTTTTCTATTTGTTCATTTTCATAGGCTCTTTTTTTATTTCTAGATATTGTCTGCTGTTTGTCTCGCGACTTCAAATGATGTTTATCTTTCCCGTGTTCTTCTTGTAATATACATTTTGTGTGCTTCATTTCTTTCCTCTATGGCTAGTCTGATTCTTCGTCTCGCCTTTTTCTTGTTTCCCAGGGTGACGCTGCCGCTGTCAGTACTGCTATTTTAATATTATTCTATTTGCCCTCCATGGAGTACAGTTCTAGCGCCCTTAACTCATTTGCGACTTCTTCTTCGAACTTTTCTTTACATTAATGAATCTCCAGCTTTTCCAGGTTAAGTTTGTTTCTTCTTTGCTGTTTTTCGTTTTTTCTTTGTTAACTCTGCATCTAAATTTGGTTTGGAGTAAAATATGGTCTGATCCACAGCATGCTTCTCGTCGTGTTCTCACATCTAAAATACTACTGGCTGCCCTTTTGTTTATTAGCACATGGTCGATTTGATTGGTTGTGGTTTCATCTGGTGAATCCGTCATTTTGTGTATGTCTTTATGTGGGAAGCATGTGGAACTTATAACCATGTTTTTACTGGTGGCAAAATTTACCAAAAACTCCCCATTCTCGCTTGTTTCATTGTGCAGTGGGTGTTTTCCTGTTGTGCCATAGAACTGGGGCTCCTTGCCTATCTTAGCATTCATATCATTCATTATAATATTGATGTCATTTTTGGGCGCATTGTCACATACTATCTCCAGTTGTTGGTAGAAACTATCCTGTGTATGTTGTTCTTCTGTTGGGCAGTGAATGTTTATCATTGTTAGGTTCAAGAAGTGGGTACAAATACTTAACTTCCTTTTACTGCCTGCCTGGAAGTCTATGATATTTGATTTAAAATAATTATCCACCAAAAAATGCATAATGTTACATACCTACATATTTTCATACCCAGAACCTTAATCAACCTTTGTTTCCAATAGCATTAATTCCTTTATATCCAATAAAAATTTAATTTTATACAATTTACTTATACTGGCCAATAAATATTCCATATTAAATTATAATTGTTTTTTTTATGTTTATTTTTAAAGTACATATATATTAAAAAAATTTCAACATTTTATCAAAATTGATATTAAAAAAACCGTTTAAAAAAAAGATGACATATTAGCTTATAATAATTTATAACTTATTAGTTGGCTGATTGATAAGTGACTGATTAACTGATAAATCAATTTTGGTTTTACTTGAAAATGCCGAAACGTAGCAACAGACATATTATATCACTGTTCTTGTGCAATAGGTCGAAGAAGATAAGGTTTTTCTCCATTATTAATATTATAACTGTGTCATATATTGTGTTTTTTGTTTAAACTATTGATTTTAAACTTCTTAAAATCATTTTTTGTTTTAGATCTAATTGTCATAGCAAACATATAATCAATTGCTTCATAAAGCATATATTATGATTAAAAAAGGGTGGAGAAATGCTTACCTTTAAATTGTTCCTTTTTATGGAATACAACAAAATATTTATAAAATAAATAAAGAATAGAATAATTCCTTGTGTAGATCTCTTACTATTAAAAAACTAATATTATCTTACCTTGCACAATAATATATTTCGATGACCGTCCCTGTCGCCAGCATCACATAAGAAACAAAAAACGGCACGCCGACTAGCAACATCGATGGTTTCCTTCCAATACCATCGGCTAAGAATCCATACAGAAAAGGACTAAACGCTGCACCCAAGGTCAACAACGAAGATATCCACGAAATTTCTTCCGGCGTTATTGTCCTCCCAAAGGAATTCTCCGTGATGTTTAGAAGTTTTGGTATTTCCGGAGAGGACCAACAGCATGCAGTGCCTGCCATAAACATGAGCAAGCTTGCTGAAAATTAAGACATACAATAATTTAAAATAATTATTCTAAATTGGGAAATATTTAAAACAAACTTAAATTTCTATTTCGAAAAACGAATTTCTTGACTCGGTTTAACAAGGACAAGTTTACGCCGAAAGGAGAGAAGAAAGAAAAGAAATTTTTTGCCTTCAAATTCGAAGAAATATAATTTCGGCATTTCCTCTTATCTCATTTCTTATATATTGGCTGTATAAGGCCAACTATCCTTATTTGATCATTGGTTCATATTAATATTATTAGATAATGAATTCTTCCCCAGAGTTCGGATCTTCCATGTTTTAATAATGTTTTTAGCAACATTCCCCCACTTTCAAAATGAACTACTTCTTTATAACTCGTGTAGAATATATTGTCTCGTTTTGTTCATTTTTAATGTCCGTGTTTAGGTTTTAGTAAAAACTATATCCAAGCAACTAGCTTTACCATAGATAACTGACTGCTAGTGCCATTTACAATCCACCACGGCACACAATAAACATACAGCAATATCAAGAGTTTTCCAACACACGCGGCAATAAGTTCCTTACGGGAGGCGACTACAATGCTAAACACACTTACTGGAGATATAGACTAATAAATCCAAAAGGCAGTCAACTGTATATGGCAATGACTAGTAATAATCTTCGATATATATCAACAGGTGAACCTACATACTAGCCAATCGATCATAACAGAACTTCAGACTTGGTCGATTTTTGTGTCACTAAGGGAATTTTACCCGAACTTCGAACAGTACAATTGTTATCCGATCACTCTCCTATCATGGTTACTATATCCATAGAAATTCCCGGGAAGGAACATCCACCATTCCTAGGTTATAAATTCCGGAATTGGGAAATATTTCGGAATATTATTGATAACAAATTGCATACAAAAATACCTCTGAAAGGTAACGGCGAGGTAGATGAACCTATTAAACAATTTACCAAAATAATACAAGAGGCAGCTTGCAACACCAACCAAATCTTTCAGCGATAATGACTGTATCGTCGGCATAACGAATGTTACTTATATTTTCACCATTTATCTTGATCCTTCTGTAAAGTTTCCAAGTGCTTGTGTAAATAACTCTTCGGAGTACATATTAAATAATGATGGTGAAGTACACAGCCTTGTCTCACTCCTCTACTTATATGTTACACATCCGTGGTATGTCTATCCAAGTTACCTCAGCCTGTAGGTTCCAATAAAGATCTCTCACTCAAGTTTTTCTTTGAAGTTGATTAATTCTAGCTTGCTTTATTTCCTTTGCTGCAGTTCTGTATTTATCATCAGACCATTTCACATTTCTTTTCCCTTGGTATTTCTAACAATTTTATTCTACAGATTCCGTTGTTACTGTTTTTAAATGTCTTTCTTCATCTTCTGCAGTACCTTTCCCTCTGAGTCCGTTAAGTTTTATTCGGAGAGCATTTTGATATTCTTGTTTCTTTGTTGGGTTTTTAAATCCTTCAACATTCCGTTTTTTAATTTGACTATTTGTGCCTTTTGCCACTGTCGCGATTTTCTGCGGCAATTTTGCCCCCACAAGATAGTGATCTAAGTCAGAGTCAGCCCCGTGATACGTTCTGATGTAAAACTTAAAAACGTAATGTAGTAATGGTCTTTTAAGGTTAATCCAACTAATTCATTTATGTTGCCTTTTAAAAAATATCTATTGACTTTTTAATTATCTTTATTTAAATTCATAATACACGATTTACTACTATTTACTAGCACACGATTTAATATTAAATTTTAGAATAATACTTTTCTTTATTTATTTAATCGTTTAAAACTAGATCGACACTTTTATGAACTTAATCGTGTTATGGATATCCGTGAAAGTGCATAAGATTTATGAGGCGTTTACTTTTCCTATAGTAAGATTCACAGCTTCGAAAAGGTCAAAGTGTCTTCAGTTGGCATTGCATATTGAAATTGGCACATTCTTTATATATTTAACTTCGATTAATAGATACAAAGAACTAATAAATTCAGTCGATTCTTTGTATGTTTCTAAAAATAACTTGCAAATTGTAACAAACGAGAGTAAATTTTCAATGGAGATTATTTTTGGCACCTAACAATAACTGGTTTAAATTGTTTCGTTCCTTGTTGTTGCTATAGGTAATTGGACAATTCGTTTAATAGTACCAATTTACCAATTACACTTTATGATATTAAGGAATTCAAATGCATTATGACGTCTTGAAATAATTTATTATATATTATCTGAAGAGATTTTAAAATATATAAACACTAACATTTTCAAGATTCAATTATTTCAATTTCTATGAAGATATTATTTCGTTATGAAGGTTATTTGGGTTAACTTGTATTTATTTACTCTAATTTTTTGATGACGTATTGATAATAAGGAAGATGGTCGGTTTGGAGAAGTTCCAATTTGTCAGCTAGTTCTTGGTGGATAATCTTTGCTACTGAGTCATGGCGTTCTTTATAATCAGTACCGACAAATGCCTGACAGTCACCGGTAAGATGTTGGATGGTTTCTTGGGCTTGGCATTTGTTATTTTGGACTTGAGGATCTTTAACAATATATTTCAGGTAATTTTTATTTGGAATAACTTTATCCTGAATGTTGACATATTCTTGGCTGATCTCATTGAGATGTCGCCCATGCAGAGGTTTACTCATCCAGGTGCACATTTTTTCTTGCTTAGTCAGGTGGTTTATGCGCATTTCTTGTTCTCTCAGTTTAAGCGGCGTTCTATCATCTATTGCGCAAATTGCTCGATGTTAAGTAGATGTCTCATCCTGTACCTGATCTTGAATATAGAAACCTCAGGGCTGAACCTTTCTGTAGCTGAATTTTTATTATATTATTATATAGATTGTTTTTTCTATTGTCGTGCAGGATGCTATTTTTTGTTCTTTCTTCAACTTTTTAGACAAATTAGCAACCCTTATAGGAGTCATCTCACCTACACTACCGAAGCACCTGGCCATCAAAATTCTTTAACTAACAAGGTCCTGGCTTCTCACACCGCCGAAATGTTTTTCAGGGTTTTTGGGCCAGTCTCGCCAAGATGATACTTTCATAATTTGAGATAAACTATTTATGATTTCTACTTCTACTTTTGACTTTTATTTTCCTCGTTCTCTTCTTGCTTACACTTCTCCCCATTTTCTTGTTTGCGCCTCCCTTTAATTTTTTTCTATTTTTGCCCAAGCTTCGCTTGCTTTTCTTTCTCTTCTTGCCTACGCTTTTCCTTATCCTCTTTCATTTTATAAAACCATGCGGGTCTCAGAAGGTATTCATTTGTTTATCAAGTTCAGTAGATCTTGTATTAACCATTAATAACTACTAAATTTCTCTTTTATCTCACCACTGTCACCAATGTTACACTTCCATCAGTTTTATTAAAATAGAAAACAAAATTACTCCTTAAATTTACTTAATTACTTAAAAACTCCTGATAACAACTTTAACTGAATCACATGAAGAAAAAGAGAATGCAACCGAAGAATTAAGTCTCCAGATGACCACAGTTAAACAAGAAGACGATAATGATCACACTTTTCTGAAAAACTTTAAAAAGAGTCAAAAGAAAAATATTGACTTAAAAGTCATACCACAATGTCTTAAAAATAGTGTAAGACCTATTTGGCAAGAAATCCAAATATAGTGGGACAATACAGACGTACTGGGCTTAATGAGAATCTCTGTATCTTTACAATCGGTTTATTATATTGGAAGTGGGAAAGTCCCGAATGAGTACGTACAGTTCAACAATTGGTACTGCCAAAATGGTACAATAATAGTGTGTTGCAAGAACTTCATAGCAGCATTTCTAGTATTTTGGAATCAAAATAAAACTTGTCCAAGTTTAAGACAGATTTTACTGAATTAATTGAAATGTAAAAGATTGATGCAAGAAATGCGATTTATGTAACGGTAGAAAAAGGAATCGTAATAAAATGTCACAATATTTTTCTGGAGAGCCTTTTAAAGGACTTGCAATGGATATTCTCGGTCAACTTTCGATGGAATACAGAGAGGATACAAGTACTTAATGGTTGTAATGAATTTTTCTTCAAAATAGCCTTAAATTGTACCTGTTCCTAATCAAGAAGCGAATACAGTAGCATTGATAACACACGTTATATCAAGACATGGGGTTCCTTTAGAGTAACATTCTGATCAAGGACGAAATTTTAAATCAGACATATAGCAAGAATTAACCATTCAGTGAAAGTAACCTAGTATGCTTATATAATCCTAAACGTAAGAAGGGACTTTATCCGAAACTTCAACGGAACTTGAAAGGCCGTACGCCGTTTTATAGAGAATAAACAATTTAATCTACCTCATCCAGTTTTTTGCTAGAGTAAACTAAAGATAGGTCATATCGAGAGATAACTCCATACCATGAAACTGATCCCCCATGGTGATTTCAGTCGAGCCCTGATAGATCAGTTATTCTAGGCAAATAACTATAAATGAAGGCACAATATTACGACAGATCCATAATAAAAAAGAAGAAATATTAAAAATCCAGAATGTTCTAAATGTCATCGGAATATCCAGAAATGTCTCGTAAGGAACGCCAGAAAATGTATATAAATAGAAGGTGGCAGTTTAAGTAGTTATAGTAATTCATTGTTTAAATAGTTCTGCCATTCATTTAGAGTTGTTAAAACGTATTGTAATATTCTTTGCTGTTTTCAATAAAAGTGATTTAAAGAAAGTGTAGCAGAGCAAAAGATACCACGCCATGGTCGAGGTCAAGTATTCACCAGAATTCTCTCAAAAAAGTTTCGTTACTATCAGATAAGCTTCTGAACTTAGTAGGAAACGAACTTACTGATGAGTACTTTGACACTATAGAAACAATCTTCCTAGAATATCGCATGCAATCGCCAGCATAAGCTACACCGCTGATCAAAAAGCAGTTTTTAAGAACTGTATGGTTTACAAGATTGGGTATTTTCCTCTGAGCAATTTAATACAAGTTAACTACTATCCCACACAATGACTACTCTTAATCCCCAAAAACAGGAGCATCAATTCCTTGAAAAGACATAGAGCCTAAAACGAGGTATTACAACACGTTTGTTAAGGATGCTTTTGTGAATCTAGAGTACAGACAAAGGAATGTAATGCCGTCAGAAAATTTGATGGGATCCAATTCAATGTATTTACCTTCCTATTAGAAATATCTCTCTGTTAGGACTAGAAAAAATGTGGTATTTGTTTCTTTAACTACGGCGGAAGTGTAAAAAAAAACATCATGTATAAATAATAAATGATATGCAAACTTGGGAACATGTATTTAAAAAGTAATTTATAAGATTCTTTATTTTTTCTAGTTAAATAACCATTATCAGCCGTTTGATATCATGTTAGATACTATATTCGCTTTCATGGATTTATTGACAGCGGAACTAAATAACACTGAAGTTGATAGTCACATATTTAAACGCCATAATTTTCTTCTTTTGCGAGCACCACGTTTACTCTGAATCTTTTCCTGTATGATGGGATGCGAAAGTTTTCAGAAAGCCTCATAACGTAACTGAAGTATTTCAGCTTACGTCTTTTTATTATATTGAGCAATTTCTATTAATACACAAACGTACCTACACCAGAGAGAGCTGGTCGATGTCCTAAACAAGAGAAAACTGCGTTTACTTGCTACACAATTGTGTATCGTGCTAAAAGACAGAGAAATGAAGACGAATATGAACGTGTTGAAAAATTGAATATGTACTCGATCACTGAGAATATAAAAGAGATTGACGGAATTCGAAATAAATGACTAAATATGAGTATGAAGAAGATTAGCAGAAATTAGCAGATTATATTGTGTAGACACTAAAAATGGTAACCTCAAAAAAGAGACCATTCTCCACGATGACAATGCTTAACGACTTTTAAAAAGCCAAAATATTTTACTGGTAGATCAGCCGTTGATACAACAAATGAGTTGTTTTTATTTTTCGTATTCTTTTATCCAAATTTCGTCGACCTTGTTTATAAACTATACTGATCTTTGATTGAATTTTTTAATAGCTTATAACACATAAATCATTGATATTTGCCAGCCCACATAAAAATTGCACATTACTACCATAAATATTTTAAAACCAATAACAAAAATCAATAAAATTAACATAATTTTTATCACGCAATCTACCAACATCCTGTAATTTAAAACTTGCTCTAAAAAAACAATTGTTGGTAACAATTTAACTCGGTTGTTTAATCATTTGACAAAAAGTAAAACAATTATTTAACCAAGAAAGTGATTTCTGGCACCAAACAGTTTATTTTGTTATGTCATGTCGTCTCGCTCGTTACCTAAGTTAATGATATGATGTTAACTTAAGGACTGTACTTATGAGAGTATGTTTTAATTTGCTTTAACACACAATTAAAGAAATTGTATGCTTTTACGGCACCTACATGCATTGATTTTTATTTGAATGAACCACAAAAAAAATTTACGTTGCAATTTTAGTGAGATTTATCGATTTTAAAAGAAATTGCTACGTAAAAAATATCAACACCACAAGTTTTAAAAAGTTCATGGACCAAATATATTACACAAGAAGGTGAATAACTCCGCCTGCAGTTTTGTTGGGTGGATCAAGTAGCTCGACAGAACTGTTGCCGGTCCCAAGCCCGGATAAAGAAGGAGGGGGTCTACAGTCAGGTTAGCACCCTACTGATACCTTTAAAACCATACAGCTCATAGAAACAGGATTATGGGAACAGGATTGATTTCATTACGACGACTAACGCGAGAAAGAGGACAACAATTTTATGGAAAAATAGCAAGAGATAAGTCACGAATCGGCACAAGAAGTATTGGACCACTGCGCAAAAGATAGAGTGAAAACCTTCCATAAAGGTATTAATCCGCCAATGAACAAGCACAATTGTTTATAAAGAGGAACCAGGAGAAGAGAGTAACTCAATTATTTAATAAATGTTTACAAGTACAAAATATCCCAGATGATTAAAATATTGAATATATCAGTTCAATATGTATATAAGGTGTGAAAGGAGAACATGTGTGCTCTAATTATAGAAAAATAACTTATTACCAACTTAATGGGGAGGTTGTACGGCTGAATATTAAAAAAAAAGAAGAATATAGTTAGAATACGAGGATATAGAAGAATAAAACGAATTCCGTGCAGGACGATCGAGAAGATAAAATTCTGATAAGATAAAATGAGTCAGATAAAATTAAATTATTGGAAGAACTTTCACCAAGTAACAAAAAAACAATACTTATTTGTTTAATTTACTAATGTTTGTATTTTGAGAACGATTTCCGTAGTGGAATTTGAAACGTCAATAAACTTACTTTAACCTTTAATTGTGGCTTATTTCCATTTAAATAATAATTATTGTATGTAAACACTTTAATATAGTCTAAAAATGTTAAACAAGGAACCAAAATAACAATCTATCGAACCTTTGTAGTGGCTATCATGACTATCTTGGCTAAAAAGTATAGAAAATGAATTAAAGTAGTTGAAATTGATTGGCTAAAGAGAGCTTGTGGTGTATCCAAAAATGACCATTATCATAAATAAAGATATTAGGAGGATAAATACCATATATTCCACTGTAAACAGGGTTGAAGCTAGACAGCTAGTGTCGCATGGTCACATAAAGAAGATAGATGGTCAAGGCAAGTAGTATATTACATACCACACTAAAAAAGAAGAAGAGAAAGGCCGTGCATTGCCTGGAAAAAGAATATAAGGCAGACAATGAGAGATAAAGCTATCTAAAAAAACGAATGGAAGTATAGAAAACAATACCTGTCTAAATGCGGGGGGTCACAGAGACTGTAGAAACCTCACTTATATTACTATTTTCAAAGTAGAAATTAAAACGTCACATTAAAAATATTTTAAACAAAAATTGTGGTTGATTCCCAAACAAAAATAGTAAATTAGACAAAAACATTGATCACAAATTTGAATTGTTTCGGTGTATATGGGGAACAATTCCGAAAACATTGAAAAACAAGATAAGACACGATACAATGATAAAACTTTACCATTTAATACGGATGTCCAAGCTGGGTAATGATGCAAAACTTAGACCAGGGCGAATCTGTGAAAAAAACGACTACATTTGGATTGAGAGGTGACATTCTGATTTTTGCATAAAAAGTTGTGTGATGACTTCAATAATAACAATTGATTTTTCTTCCCTCTCAAATAGGTCACGAATAATAATAAAAAAAATATTTAAAAATGTTTAGAAAATATCGTTTTTCTCTACTATCCTTAAAATTCTTTAAAGCTTTGTACAACAAAAACTTCACCATATCTAAGTTTCTTTAAATTCTTTTTTTTTTTCATATAAACGAACACTCCACCCATTCCACGTCTTTTATAGAATTGAAATCGAAATTTGGACGTCCTCGGGAATTTTTTTTTTAAACTAGTAAACAATTTTTTGGGTTATAAAAAAATAGAATATCTCGGTAACTATTATCTACAATTAAATTCTAAAACCGGCGTTAGAAAAGGTTAGAAAAGATGCTTATTTTAAAAGAAAAAAAAAGTGTAATTTCGAGAAGTGGTTTCTGAGATACAATCGGTCAAACTTGATTGACATTTGCGAAAAAGTTATAAACAATGGGATGATAATCTTTGAACCAGTACCTTTCTCTTACGGAGCTCTTCATATCGATTTTCATATCTTCACGATATTCAGAACATGTACTTACTTATTACAATAATAAAAACCATAGGTATTGCGAGTGAAAATATCGAAAGAAACTAAGTTAAAGCAAATTGAATTTCAAGATCAAAATCGAAATATATAAAAACGGATTTTCTGATCTTACAATAGCTGAATTTTTTTATTTTTTTTTAATCCCATGCAACTAGAATATAGAAACCTAAGTATTGCATAATCAAATCTTAAAGATGCTTTAATTCAGTTATAAATAAATTAATTTATTTATAACAAAATAATCTGCATATTTTTTCGTATGTTGTCAGACTTTTTTTTTAGAAAAACTTACCACTTTTTTTGTGTTAAGTGTGTACTTTTTAACACTCTAAATACAAATATTCTCATTTTAAAGCTGTATAATTATTAAAACAATCTTTTGTTTAAACAAATTAAATTTTCTTAATATTTTTTTATGATAAAATATTAAAAATGAACTTCACAACATAATTGTATGTTTTTACAGTAAATTTACAGAATTGAATTAAGAATGATTGTTTATTTCGTATAAAAAGTATCTTTTTTTTTAATTTTCGGATAATTATTCGTTTAGACGTACTTTCCTGCACTGTTGATAAGAAGGATCCTTGTTTTCATAGAATTCTTCATCTTGAAGGTAAAAATTACTCCCCAAATGTCCATCATGTAACTATAAATCAATTTCATCAAAGTTAATAGCAGTATCAGTATTTTCTTCTCCGAGGTGCATGGTTAAATTCATTTTTTTTGCATTTTCGTTTTATGAAACTTATATACCTCAGTTCATTCAAATCTACTCTAATGCTCCTTTTACCACCATAAAGAGCCATTATTATTTTAAAATCAGCACTTTTTATTTGGTAAAAAATAGTTTTAAGTAGTTTTGGGGTGAATAATAGGAAGTAACTAAAATTTAGGGAGTAATTTTTACCTACAAGATGAAGAGTTTGATAAACTAATGGTTCCTTTCAGTCTACAGTGCACAAAAACATACCTATATGAATAATTATCCAAAAATTGAAAACAAAGATACTATCTATATGAAATAAAGATTATTTTCAATTAAATTCTATAAATTAAATCTAATAATATAAAATTATAATGCTGTGAAGTTCATTTTTATCAATTTATTATAAAAAAATATTAAAACAAAAATTGTAAACACTAATTTGTTTAAACACTAATTGTTTAAATATTTACACAGCTTTTAAATGAGAATATTTGTATTTACACAATAAATATACATTTATTATATAAACAAATAAAAATACGTATATTTTTTATATATACCGATTTTGAACGTTGAAATTCAACTGTTAACTTAGTTTTTTTGGTATTTTTCACTTGTTTTTATTGTTTGTTTTGATTATTTTATATATGTTATAAATATCTAGAAGATGTGAAAATCTTTATCGAGAAAGAGATCTGAAAGAGAAAGGTAACCAACGGTTTAAAGATTACCATCCTATTCTTCATAACTTCGTCGCAAATACCGGTCAACTTTACCCGGTTGTATCTTAGGAACCACTGCTCATAATTCAACTTTTTTTCTTTTATGAGAAACATCTTGCCAAGCCTTTTCTTATTCCGGTTTTAAAATTTAATGTAAACTGTTGGTTACTGAGATATTATATTTGTTTATAAACCAAAAAATCGTTTACAATTTTAAAAATACTTGAGACTGCCCATATATATATGCAACAACCTATATATTATTGTAGATGCACAACAATTTGTGTCTTTATTTTAAAAAGCCCAATAGAGTATTCCAAATATCCCCTGTATCCCAAAAGCAATAAAAAATCTTATATACAGTCGCTAAATAAATTCGTAGTTCATAAAAATGTATCGATAATTTTCTTAGTATTAAAAAGAATATTTTTTAAGTCTATTTTTATTATAAAAAATCGCTTATATGCTTGTAACTAAATGCCAAAAAAAAATAGCAAAAAATTGACCTACCCGCTGCAGCCGAAACATAAACAGACTTTAAACTAGGAAGAAACATTTTTCGTTGAGCACTTTCTGTTATATCTTTCACAATCACACTGTCACCTGATAAAAACTCTAGAAACTTGAACTTGGAAAAGCGAATTTTTATCGGACTGCGATCATAGTGTTGACCTTAACTACCGTTTTCAGTCGCAATCCTCGATGAACATTAAAATTATTACGTGTTGCAGATCGTATTTGGAGAACGGTAGTATGTTTCACGAACTGGTGGTTGTGCTTGGTACCACTGAGATGTTGGATGAATTTGCAATAGGTTTGAAAGGGGGTGGGCTGCCAGTTAGATTAGACTGAACTCACTCAGAAAATTAAAAGAGGCCATATGTACATAGATAGATAGATAGATTGATATTTTACTGGTAATAATTTTACAAAAAGTACTTTTGCAAGTGAAATATAAATGTAAAGATTGATATAAGTAAATATAACTGGAAAAGTCAATAGTCAAATATTAATAGAAAAAAATAAATATAAAACTAAGTATATTAACAAAGATAACAGACAGGTAACAATCACAACAGATTAAAATTGAAAGAGAAATACTCCTCAAATGGAAAAAGGCATCCACTTTATCCAAGGTATTTGTTAATTTTTGCTTTGAATTGATAAAAGTTAAAAGCTTTTATTTTAGCTGGCACTATGTTATCAACTGGTTAAATACTTCAAATCATTTTTGAATCTCTCAATGCGGCTACATTCTGATACAAGATTGCTGTTGTTTCTATTGGTATAATTGTAAAAATCTACATGCGCATTATATTTGCTAAGATTTTGTTTAATGTGTAACAAACACTGCATACATTTTAAATTTCAAAAGCTCTAAAGGAGTTTCTACAGTCTGCTTTATAATCAAGCCCAAAGATAATACGAACACACTTTCTTTGCTCTCCAAACACTTTATCAATATAACAAGAGTAACGGAACGAACGGCAAAAGTAAGATAAGAATAAAAGTTACTATGACAAGGTATTAAAATAATTTTACTTAAAAGGGTCACTTCTACAAGATTTCTGAAAAAGGAAAAGATGTCGGGAAAGCTTTTTCGATAAATTATCTACGTGTTGTTCCCAGGTTAATCCTGCATCCAAGGATATCTTCAGAAACTTCACCTCGTTTGTATATTGTGTTATTTCTTAAACAATTTGTGATAGTAGTTTAAAGAAAGATGATTAGTTAAAAACTAATTAAATAAGTTTTTTAGATGTTTGGGAATCAAGAGTGTCAAATTTCAGAAGGGAGATAGCTTACATAGAAAGTAGTGTCATCAGCAAATAAAAAAATGATCCCTTATTTTGAGGGTATTCTAGGTCATTAATATAAATGAGAAATAATATTAGAAAGAAAAAAATGATGACCAATCTCGTTCCCAATGAGCTAATAGAAATCGAAAAGTCGCCCATAAAACTTGTGGAAAAATATGTGTATTTGGGTCACGAAATAAGGTTAACGCGAGATAACCAAACATGCGAGCTACTCAGAATAATAAGTCTGGGTTGGGCTGCTTTCGAAAAAATGAGAGACGTATTTAAAACAAATATACCGATCCATTTAAAAAGAAAAGCTTTTAACCAGTGCGTTCTACCAGTCCTCACATACGGAGCAGAAACCTTAACTCTCACAAAAACATCAGCCGAAAAATTGAGAAGGACACAACGAAAGATGGAGAGATCAATGCTTGGAATAAACTTAAGAAATAGAATAAGAAACGAGGAAGTTCGTAGACGAACCGGAGTGGAAGACATTATCGAACATATTACAAGGCAAAAATGGAGATGGGCAGGACATGTTGCAAGAATGAAAGACGACAGTTGGACAAAAAAATTGCTTGAGTGGAGACCACGGGCTGACAAGCGAAGCCGAGGAAGACCCCCAACTCGATGGACCGACGACCTCAAAAGAATCGTGACCAATTGGATAGCAGAGGCGCAGAACAGAAGCAGATGAAAAAGTCTAGAGGAGGCCTATGTTCAACAATAAACAACTCAGGGCTGATTGATGATGATGATGATGATCGTATCAATTCCAGCTACGTCCATCCAGCAGAAAGGCTCTTCTCCAGAGCCGACTTTACCATGAGGAAACAAAAAGCCAAAATAATTTTTTTTTAAATATACCCAGTAATCAAAATAATGCAGCAAAACAACAACAGTACAGGGGAAGAAAAGATGTTTAAAGGAAAATATGAAGTTTCAATACAAAAGAGGGGTAGAGACGTTTTTTCAAATAAAAGAAAAACAGAACGCAGAACAACATAAAAAAATATAAAAAAAAATGAATGAAAATTGACCTGCTAAACAAAAACTATAAATATATATCTATAATACCTACATGTCAAAACTTTGAAATAAAGATGAAGGTTACTGTAATTGAGGTGAATCATATACCAGCAATATAAAGACACAAAAATAAAAAAACATCAATTTAAAGATAAACAGAGACTATTGGACACAATTCACTAAAGACTTTAAATAAGACGTATATAAAAAGCAAAAAGTTGTTTGGAAAATACTTAAAAGTAGAAAAAACCCATTAATGAATTTTAAAAATTAATCAAAATAGAAATATGACAATGAATTTAAATAAAAGAATTTTACAATGGAGGCAGTATTATTATTTACTATTTTTATTGGGAATAACCCAAAATTTCACTTTACAATACGTTTATTTTGATATTTCCATTTACCCTAGTATTCTTTAAGAAAATAGCTTTCAAATAACATTAAAAGTAAATATTATTTTAACCAATCTAAGATTAGAAATTCCATTGTAAGCGTTAAGACTTTTCCCGGAGCAGATGTCCCTTCAGACCATAACCCCCTTGTCTCAAAAATGAAACTGAGGGTAAAAGGATAATAAAATCCAAAAGTTCTAAGGTGAATATTCAGTTATTCAAGATAAACAAAATTCGTGCTGAGGCTTCAACTTGTATCAATAAAGAAATAAAGAAATTAACATCAGAAATGAAAAACACTGAGAATGTGAACATTTTGTGGAGCAAAATTAAAGATTCTTTTATAAAAACACAGAAAGAATCTCTACAAAAGAAAACAGAAAGCTGAACACCTTGGATGACTCAAGAAATACTGGAAATCATGGAACAAAGAAGAAAATATAGAAGCAAAAACCCAAATAAGTATAGAGAAAAAAACATTAATTAATAAGGAACAAAATAAAAGAAGCTAAGGAAAAGTTGATGATGGAAACATGCATCGAAGTGAAAGAATTGCAGAAAAAGCATGATCATTATAATTTACATAAAAAAGTAAAAGAATTATCTGGAAAATCACGAATAAATACACCAAATCGATTAATTGACAAAAACAATAAACCTATTAATAAACCAATTGAAATAAAATAAGTATGGACTAAATATATTGAACATCTTTTCATGGACACGGAACAAACACAAATTGATAACGAGGAAGCTCCAATAATATTAAAATCTGAAGTCCAACATGCTATAAACAACTCAAAATCTTGCGGAGCCCCTGGGCGAGATGAAGTTCATATCGAGCTGATTAAACTTATAGACGAAGACAATTTAAGTGCAATAACTATACTCTTTCACAACATATACAAATCTGGTAAGATACCTACAGAATGGCTGCTATCGACCTTTGTTCCGCTACCAAAAACCAAGAACCCCAAACACTGTAATGACTATAGATTAATCAGCTTAATGTCACACTTAATAAAAACATTTTTAAAGATTATACATGCAAGAATATTCAGATAAAGCGAAGCGGATATGAGTAATAGACAGTTTGGCTTTCGTAACGGCTTCGGAACAGTGGAAGCTCTGTGTAGTTTCACAACTCTTGCCCAAAAATGTCGAGACCAACAAAAAGTTAAGACAAAGTTAAACATAACATTCTCATGGAATGTCTAAAGAGAAAAGGACTCAACAAAAATGACATTAACATAGAAATCTCTATTGGAACCAACAGGCTGTGGTAACATTAGATGGAAATAGCACGGATGCGTAACAGATAAGTAGAGGAGTGATACAGGGCTGTGTACTTTCACCATTACTATTTAATATATATTCTGGAGAGTTATTTACGCAAGTACTTGAAAACTGTACAGAAGGGATCAAGATAAATGGTGAAAAGTCATTGTAGCTGAAAGTGAGACAGACCTGCAGACGTTACTAAATACAATTTGTGGTACTGGAGAACAGTTTGGTTTAACAATAACACAACACTAAGAAATAGAAGAAGAACTGTCACACTTTAACATACATTAGCTTGTCAAATTTACCTCTTAAAATACTAGTAGATAACAAAAAACTCAATTTTACCAGTTTCTCTCCTAAAAAGTGATGTAGTGCCAATAAGCCCCTTTTTTAAAAGTTTTATGTCTGTTTTGTCCTTTTAATTGTGTTCTGTTTGTCCCTAATTGTCCTAATTGATTTAGTTTTATAATTTTAATTACAATTTTGTGCCAAAACGGAAATTAAATGCCTTTTATAAAAAAATTTGATAATTACAAGTCAAAGAAATTGCACACCCACAAAATAGTACATCTAATTTCATTCATTGTCATATAACTGTCCTCAGACTGTAAAAAATTTCAATAAATTAGCACACATTTCTAAAATATATCTCTTGAATAAATATAAATAACTTTAATTTAAATAATATAAAACATCACTTTCATTTAACAAACAATCACATATACCTTACTCCTATTTCATTTGTTAACATCTCTTCCCTCAAGAAACTTCCTCGTTAATTGTCAGACAGTTACAACATTAACCGAAGATCACCCATCATCAGCAATTACAGGATAGCTTGAACTATGTATCACGAATCATTATCTAAAAATTCTTGTACCGGCATGTAAGTAGTATTTTGTTTGGTTCTAATTTATTACAATTCAATAGATTATCTCTTACCAATTTGTGGGTTTTCACTTTGTCTGCTAAATCAATTTTATGCATATTAATAAACACAGACATGTAACATTGGCATAATTACTATAACCTTTTTTGATCTTTATCCTTATAAGACAGCACCCTAATATGGGCTTTTTATAATTTCAGCGTTTAATTTACTTTGTACCGTTTGACCTGAAGATGCTTTGTAAAGTGTAGAAAGCGAAACCGGTCGTTTTGGTACTAAAATTAAATTGATTGTGAGTAATTTTATTTATTTTACCTATTTGAAATGGACTCACACAAGCAACACATTCATGATTAGGAAAATAATAATTTAAAACCAAAAGATATTCTTTTAGAAAATTTTAAACAGCAAACATTTATCAGGCTAGTAGAGGACTAGCGTAAATACCAATACATACAAAGGAAATAGTACCAACCCTACCAATTATTGTAGAGTCTTCTTGCTCAATACAACTTTAAGCTGTTAACAACAGAGATATTAATGAAAACGAATACTTAGAACGCCGGATATCAGAGTCTTGAGATCAATTGCTGCGAAAACATTAATAGACATAATACCGAATATTCAAATAAAAAATCTCTATAACATGTAGAATATTGTACTATGGGGAAGACAGAAAAGTTGGCAATGGATTCAGCATGTTATTATACAAATGGTGAGAGACTATAAAAAAATAGGTCGATTTTAAAACAACAGGCATCAACTCACCATGAAGAACCTTTAAGAGATCGCAAGATATCTGGCAGTTAACGTCCAGCCTTAAGACTTGACAGCCTTACGACCTAACAAGAATAGCCATAAGGCTTAATATAAAAAAAAGAAATAAAAAAGACTTGGTATAAAAAAGCAAAAAAATAAGATTGCAACAACTAGCTATACAGATATAGATGATGCCAGAAATTTGAAGACCGTTAACTTCAAACTTTTTTTTTAAATTGTAAATAAAAAAACTTTTGTTTATTTCCCATGATGATGATGATGATGATAGTGTGTTTGGCATGGAAACTAGTCCTTTTGCCACAGATTTTTAAATGATTTATGTTATGTTTATCAATTAAAAACTTGATTGTACTAAATTTATATTATATATCCGGATGCATATAAGTGATTACATATTATGAGTTCGTATATAGATTTCTGATTCAATGACAGTAGGTGGGTTATGTTTACTGGAAGTTGCACATTACTTTATAAAACGTAGATGAGAGTGCTTTATTTTTAATACATCCAAACAGGATGTGATTAACATCACACTGGGAAATATTATCGCATAAACACTTTCCTGATTCTATAATGTTTAATCTAGCCAGGTGAGCAGGAACAGCACCGTGACTAGTTTTTAATCTTGTGATAGTTGCTGCTGATCGTTTAGATATATTATAATGGAATATGTGTGGTAATTCTGTTAGGGATGGTAACGTAGGATGGATCTTGTAATAATGATTATTTGAAGTATTCGCCAATATTTTCCATCTGTCTTGCCAGTTAAAATTTATTTTTTTAGTATAAAAATTGATTAGGTCTGATACTGTGTAAATATGTTCTTGTATACTTGAATGAGTAGAATCCTTCGCAAGCTCGTCTACTATTTCATTACCTTTTATCCCGGAGTGACTTTTTGCCCAAATAAATGTTATATCTTTGTTTCTCATTTTTTGTTTAATGTCACATATTAGCTCACATGTTTTATGGTTTAACTCAGTATTATTAAGTCCACTAAGAATTGACTTAGAGTCTGTGATGAAATATAATATTTAATTTTTTAAAGATTGTATTAAATTCTAATTTATAAGATGGTTTAATATAATTTGTTGAAAGTGTAACCGGTAAATCATTAGTTTCCAGAAAGGCATCTGCTAATGGTGGTGAATTTTTTATTCTCCAATAATTATTTACTAGATTTTGAATGGATAATTCATACAGCATACTTAGTAGGCCACTTGTTCTAGCCCTTAATTTTAATACATATTTTGTTGCTAATAAATTTCTACGATATTCTAATGGCATTTCATTACTTTCAGCAAGTAACAGGGGGCATGGTGTTGATTTCATAGCACCCAAAGTTAATCTCAAACTTTTAAACTGAATACGATCTATTTTTAGTAAATGTGTTTTGCTTGCTGATCCGTATAACACACATCCGTAATCCAAAATTGATCACATCTTTTTTTTACATATTGGACATGTTTAGACCATAGTAATTTGGGGTCTAGGATTATACCAAGATATTTATACTCAGTGACAACGGGTATATCATATCCTGACAGGTGTAGACTATCAGGCGTACGTAACCTATGTCTTGTAAATATCATAATGGCAGATTTTTCTGGGGATATAGTAAGTTCGTGGTCTTTAGTCCAATTATCTACTAGTTTCATGATGTGTTCCAGGACCTCCACACAATCGTCATATGAATCACGGACGGAGTAAATACATATATCATCGGCGTACTGTATACATTTTATGGAATCAACAAAAATGTCGTGTATACTTGCCGAAAATATGTTGAAGAGAATTGGGCTTAATACAGACCCCTATGGTAATCCTGTATGAGTTATTCGTGGACCATATAACTGATTACTATGGTCTCTGATATATAAAGTTCGGTTGCTAAAAAGATTAACTATATTAGCGGATAAATTTGTGGACAACCCCAGTTTGCATAACTTTGAATGCATTACTGTTAAATTAACACAGTCGTAAGCGCCTTTAAGGTCTAGAAAGAAACATGATTTATTTCCCAGAAGACATTTAATAAAATCCAAGTCGCTTCGCTAAAAAACAATAATTTCCAAACAGAAAAAAAAATAAAAAATAGACAGTTTTTCAATAATTAACAGGTAAATATGCTTGTTGGTTGTACATTATATACCAACAAATCCCCACACGTTTGTTTAGTTATTGGAATCCATATGGTAAACAATGATAATTATTATGCGGGCGGCATTTCCAAGTCGATTATGTTTCTTTGTATGCAGAGCGGCGAAGTCATTCTTATTTGGGCCAAAGTCAGAACACATGTTCTTTAATATCTTCAGCAAAGGACAAAATATAAAAAAATAGGCCAGGTTTTGAAAGGAATTTACAATTGCCAAGTACTTTAAAAATGTAAGGTGCTACTGACGAAACTATCATATGTAAATAAACAAAGATTTTTGACATTTTAAAAATATCGTTGAACACTGTTTGATTATTGTTTTTTTAGCCATCTTCTTAGTTTTTTCAACTATTGAACTTATCTCATTCTTTTTCTCTCAGGATGGTATTGGCCTAGCTATAATATATTTTTCTCTTAATTACAATTTTTTCTGTTTCATCTTGATTGTGTAGCAGACATGTTGACTTGTTTTGCTCTTTGTATAGCGTTCTTCTACCGATGCTATGATTATCTTGATTATTTCTATGATCCAGTGATATGATGGTCTCAATTCTCCGTATGTATTGTTTAAATATTGCAGGTACTAGTAAATCAAAAACCTTAATCCCCTTTAAGTTTCGACTAGAAAATATACCAGATATTGTAGCCTTACAAGAATCACATACAAAAATATATTTCACAAATTCAATATACAGAAATTATTGATGGCTACGACGTAGTTGAAGCAACGTACCATCCTTCCAACTACATCGAAAAGGACAAACATATTTACTGAAACTGACAGCTAGTGTACCCGTTATCATTGTTTATAAACCATTTTCTGTACCTCGGTCCAGTGATGCCACCCGTTCGGTCTTTGATTCAGGCGATCTTATCTAATAGCTCACAAACAAGGCAGACGCCAATAAAACAATTAATTAAAAGGTTGCCAAAGTGAGTTCATCTAAATGATATGGAAAGAAAAGTATTTACTCACAATTCTTCAAGTTTATTAAATACTAATTGAGATGTTTCTGCCACCTGTTTCGGAGCTTTGTCGGAATTTCTATGTCATCATCAATCTACAGTGAATGTTGTAGTTAGTTTTGCCACCATGAAACTACTCAACCAGTTATCTATTTTTTTAGAACTTTAAGTCTGACACTCACAGATTATAATTAAAATTCACCATTAAAATAGAAAAATATTTTTTTGATTATCTCTGAGAGTCCGATTAAAAAGAAAATAAAAACAGATAACTGGTTGATGAGCGATTTTATGGTGGCTACAATAACAACAACAACTATTTGATATATCCTTAATACTGTAATTCATCTTAGTTTCATAGTCCTAATGAAGGAGTATAAATTGTAAACTCCGAAACTGGTCGCAGCAACATACCATCAACTAGTACTTAATAAACATAAAGAATTGTGAGTGAAGACTTATATTTTCCCACCATTCAACAAAACGATATATCTGCTAAATAGATCTCTGAAACAAATCCGGACCTCCGTTTTGCCACTTCAGATAAACAGAATGATAGTATACTCATAGTTTTATTAACTATTGACCAACTACAAAAAACAGGAATATATCGATAAGCGTTGAACACGGAAGACTGATCTGGAAACAAATTGACTGGCCCTATTGTATTAACCGAAGGCCAACTACTTTTGCTTACGTGTTGATCTAGTAGCAGCTCCCGAATCCAGTCTGAGAGTATTGATCAGAGACCAAACCGTACTGTGACTAAGTGTTGATTAGTCACTTCTAGCTCTTTGTCGGATTGAGTGTTGACCGATCCGTCCACCTCTATTCCAGATAATTCCTTTTCCTTGGTGTGTGTATGTGTGTGTGTATGTGTGTGTCTGTTTGTATGTGTATGCGTGTACTAACGCATCTTATTTTCGTTGGAAGTATTGTATTTTACGGAAGAAACCATTTTATTTTTTTATTTATTTATTTAGAATATATTTTATTTTAATTAAATCTATGTTTTACTGATTCTGGTATTTAACAGAGCTACCCGTTACAAATTTGCGCCAGAGTAAAAATAAAAAAGTTGCTGTGTCCAGCAACCACAGACACACGTTTTGTAACCGGTACTACGACAAGTAAGTCGTGGATATCCAGGCGTCAGGAAAACGAGTAACAGAGTGAAGAAATAAGGAGTCATCTCAGTCTGTGGAGTAAGATTCGACTTAATTCGTTCTCGCTGTTTTACAATTAGCGAACAACGAGTTTCGACTTTTTATATCAATAAAAATCGGGTATAAAGCTTATAAATGGCTAATTAAAACAGGGACTATCAAAAATTATGCCAAAGACAAAATTGCACAGACATATAAGGACTCTTTATAAAACTATAGTGGACGAACAAAAGTAGCGAAAGGTTCATCAATGGAACTAAATAAGAAACTAGCTATCGACTGCGAGATCGATACTTTACAGATCCGAGAAACATTCATAATAACGTCCAGTTAACAGAAAACGTTATACTAGGAGCCGAACATACCGAGAGTATTGTATGGTAGGTACAAACATACCAAGAGATGTACCCATAGAAATGGTTAAAAAATACAAATACCTGGGAAACTGGATTTCACAAAATAATGATCAAACAACAACAATAAGGGACAGGATAAAAAGAGCAACAAATGCGTTTGTAAAAATGGAAACAATTTTCTCCAATACAGACCTTAGATTTAGTTATAGTTTAGATAGATATAGTTCTCTGATAGCTCTTTGTAGGTCACTTTCAGAATTCACATAAACAGATGGTCATCGGCTCTATGTGCATTTAGCTCTATCGCTTCCAAAGCTGACGACGAAACTCTCAACAGACCTAACCACCTAAACAATAGCTTAATTCTCACAGTGCCAAATAACTACAGTAGATTCACGCGATTAAACAAAATAATTGTTAAAAAACACATCCAAGAGAAGTAAGAGGAGAGTACCTCCCAGGATGAAGTAAATTCTAATATTAAACTAGCAATTGTTTAAAGACTGTCTTCCTTAAGAATGATGCAAAAGCAAAAATTTAAACTTTAAGCATTATAGTGAGAAAGCCAAATTAGCGGTGATCTACTGCCAACAGATCTTCAATGTCGAGGAACTGCAGGCAGCATTTTAAAAAGAAACAAATGGACAGTCTTCTTGTTTTGATAACAAATACCAGGAATTTTTATTGCACTGTGGACTAAGACATTGTTAACAAGATTTTTTACTTATATTTTCAGGAAAATTACCCAGAGAATTTAACTAAACAAAAATCGATTCTTAAACCAAGCAAACCAATACTTACCGTATTCTTTAAGCTCTTTGTACGATTTATTTTCACATACCTAAACAAATTTGAGAATTTTTGGAGAAATACAAATAGATCAAGCTGCTCTAGCAATCATGAAAAGTTGGTGCCAGGTGCCCTGGAATCAATAAGATTTATTTTTTAATAATTCATAATTTTTTAATTTCTTTCTGTTCATTTTACATTAACAAAATATGTATTTTAACAATGTATTATAGATACATAGATTTACATTATGTCATGATGTAAACAATTACAATAATATTCAAAAGTATTTGAAAAATTTATAAAAGTTCCATAGAAATCACACGCAAACTTACATTTATTGTACAAACCTTACTAAATAGCAGTGATTTTAGGTAATTAGTGTGTCATTTATGAATAATTCCCTTTGTAATAAAATCAAAGCAAATAACAACAAACATTCCGTTCCAGCAATTATTTACATTCCTATTAGTAACCATTCGTGTAGTTTTTTTTTTCAATTTAAGATGTTTGGATGAAGTTTGATATCTAAAATATAAACCAAAATCCGGGAGCAGCATCTTTTATTTTTTAAATGCAGCCTTTTTTAAATGTTCTCTTTTGAAAACTATTTTTTATGAATTTTTATTTAAGTATTAGACAATATATTGTTCAGACGCTATTTTTTGTGGCATTTAAAAGTAATTACTATTTAAATGGGAATAAGCCACAATGAACGGTTAAAGTAAGTTTATTGACGTTTCAATTTCCACTTCGGAAATCGTTCTCAAAATGATCTTGAGAACGATTTCCGAAGTGGAAATTGAAACGTCAATAAATTTACTTTAACCTTTAATTGTGGCTTATTCCCATTTAAATAGTAATTATTGGATAATATGTATAGACACCTAAACAACGAAGGATTTCACAAAAAAAAACTATAATAGGCGATTTGAACGCAAAAATATATCGGGGAGAAGTTACCCACCACAGGTCGGTGTGGGTGAAAGGAATGAACGGTGAGAATGGTTGATACTGTTTTATATGGAAGAAGATCTAAGCCTTAACAATGTTTATCAAGATGTACCATTTACATCTAACAGATAGTGGTAAAATTAAATCGACTATTTTAAAACTATTAGACTTCTGAAATCTAAAATATAATACTCTAATCTTCTTCTTTAAGTGCCATCTCCGCGACGAAGGTTGGCAATCATCATGGCTATTCTGACTTTCGAGGCAGCTGCTCTGAACAATTGCCTTGAGCTGCAACCAAACCACTCTCTCAGGTTCTTCAAACAGGAAACGCGTCTTTTTCCTACGCTTCTCCTACCCTCTACTTTTCCTTGAATTATGAGTCTCAAGAGGTTGTATCTTTCGCCTCTCATCACATGCCGAGATATTGCAATTTCCTTTCTTTTATTGTATTTTTCATTTCCGTCTCTCTGCCTATTCTCCTTAAGACTTGTGTATTCGAGACTCTATCTACCCATGGAATCCTTAACAATCTTCTAAATTACCACATTTCAAATGCGTTAAGTCGATTTATTGTAGTCTGGTTTAATGTCCATGATTCAGCTCCATAGTAGAGTACACTGTGTACATAGCTTTTAATTAGCTTTATTCTGAGGGCCAATGTCAGATCTTTGCTGCATAAAATCTTTTTCATTTTAACGAAGTTGGCACGTGCTTTTTCAATTCTGACTCTTATTTCTGCAGTATAATCGTTATTTTCTGTGATTATCGTTCCCAAGTAAGTATATCTTTTTACTCTCTTAATCTGCTGGCCGCCTTCCGTTAATATTTCGTTTGTATTGTTGTTCTTGCTAATTTTCATGAATTTGGTTTTTTTTTGTGTTAAGAGAGAGTTATTCTCCATTATATTTTAATATTGTGTTCATTATTCTTTCTAAGTCTTCAAAGTTGTCGACTATTATGACTGTATCGTCGGCATATCTAATGTTGTTAATTCAACTTCCGTTCACTTTTATGACGACTGTCTCGTTTACCAAAGCTTCTTGTATGATTTTTTCAGAATAAGCATTGAACAATAACTGCGACAGTATGCAGCCTTGCCTGACCCCTCTCCTTATCTTCACTTCTTCTGACACTTTTTTTCCAATTTTTACATTTGATCGTTGGCTGTAGTATAAATTTGATATCAATGTTACATCCCTCACATCCAGATTCTTGTTTTTGAGTGCTTCTATAAGTCCATCATGTTTAACCTTATCGAATGCCTTGTTGTAGTCTATAAAGCATACATTAAGATCTCGATTAATATCCAAACATCTTTGGGTCAGCACGTTAAAAGAAAATAGTGCCTTTCTTGTGCCCACTCCATGCCGAAATCCAAACTGGGAATCACTAATATCCATCTCCAGCTTGGCGTGTATTCTACTGTGAATACTCTAATACGAAAATTTAACATAAGAAAAAAACTAATACGGTCAGAGAATGAATCAACTTATATGAGATCAAGACTTTGAGAGAAAATAACAAAAGGAAAGAACTTAAAACTGAAATAGAGAACAACTTAGAGCACCCAAACCAAGTGACGAGCTAACTGTAAAAGAATATGTATTGGGAAAATATAAAGATAACCGCGAAACAAGCAACAGAAAAAAGTTATGGTACAGTAACTTTTTTTAATTGAACTTTACAATATGTAAAATAATTAAAATAAGTAAATTCTCTGACAATATTTAACAATATAAAAATTATTAAAGAAAAAATGTCTTGTCGAAAATTGCCAATTGACAATTTCCTGCGGATTCTTAGCAGTGGAATAGTGTCACGTATGTTTCAGGGTTTGGTTGGACTTCTGCTTCTAGATTCTACTGTGGTCTGTTGGTCTCTGAGCATACGGCTGAAGATACCTTGTACAGCATGAAAAACTAATGAGGACGTAGTGAGCAGGGTCAACAAAAATAGAGAATTGCTGAGAAGACTGTTAAAAAATAGAAAAGACTGTTAAAGAACGGAAAATGTCTTATCGGGGACATAAGTGGGGGGAAATCGATATATAATACTAAAAAACATCTTTAAAGGCAAAATAAAAGGAAGTAGAGGTGTGAAAAGAAATCAGGCCTCTTGGTTAAAAAACATTCATGAATGGACCTATATATATATATATATATATATATATATATATATATATATATATATATATATATATATATATCAAATGCAGGACAATCATTTCATGTGACAGAAGTTAGAGAAGCCTCGAGAAACCGTCGCAATGGTGATCGCCAACGTCAGATAGTTTTGATATGGCACATGAAGAAGAAGCATTCTTTTCTAAATAAAACTCAGATTTTAAAATAATTGATATCTTAGATAAAAAAAACTATAAAATTATAATTCTTCTGTCTGGTATTGTTATTGCATTTGTTATATGTTTTAAACTCACTGTTGGATTTGATATTTCAGTATCGATAAAAATATTGAATTGCAATTTTAGCGACTGGACTAGTTGTTTCAACATCCAACCTTAGAGTCTAAAGAGGGATTGTCAAACTATTTATGCATATCACACTTTTATTTTTTTAATATTATCAGCGTCATTCTCGTTTCATAGTGTCAATTGAAAATGTGGGTACGGTGCTTGGTTTCAGTGCTTTTCCTCATCAATGTAAGACTTTTTTTATACTTATATGTATTTATGATATTTGTTACTTTTTATAAAGTTCAAGTAAAACGAAGTAAAAAAAAGGAAACTGCTTTTCTGAATTATGCAATCAGTGTATTATTTATTTATTGGTAATTGTGAAGAATTTTAAATATGTTTCATTTTTATAAGATAGTATTTCATATTTTATAAATCTGTTTCTCATTTAATTTAATTTAATTGTATTGGACGGAAATGATTTTGATATTTTAATTATAATAAATTTATATCTTTGCTCACTTATATGAGATTAAGCAGTTTAATTCAAAATTATTTTCTTTTTATAATAATATTAATACTTATTTCGAATATTATACATATAATATGTACGCGATATTCCTTAAAACACAAAAAAATTATAAAACCAATTACCTTATAAGGTTCAATCTGCTGCAGTAATGCAAGAATATTTGGCATCCTATTCTGTCACGTCAATCTTCGAATGGGATAAATATACTTAATATAACTATTGTTAAAACCACGTGTTGGTAGAATCATTTCAAACATACTAATTTATTTCAAAAGATAAATAGAAAATATATCTCAATATATCATCATCATCGTTCTCAGCGTATTTTACCGATTATGGTGCAGCCTCCCTTACACACTCATTCTTCATTTCTGCCCACGATTGTCTAAAGTTCGCTTTTCTGTTCCATGTTGTACCTTATGTCATAGTCCCATCTTAAATTTGGACGTTTTCTTGGTCTCTTGACGTCTCTTGGATACCACAGTATAATTCTAGTGGATCATATATTGTCAGTTCTTCTCGCTAAATGCCCCTACCACTGCCATTTTAAAGATTTAATTCTATGGATTACGCCATGACCTTGGTTTTCTGTCTTCGTCCGTTCTATTCTATTTCGATCGCTCTTTGTTATACCTAGCATACATCGCTCCATTAACCGTTGAGTGACTTATATAACAGCATTTCTTCCAAAAGATGACCCAAGCCAGTTTCTTTCTTTGTTATGTCAGTTCATTTTGCTGAATATATTTTTTAGAGTTGCAGTGAAGAGTTTTGATAATATTGCGTCTTCTTGTCGGACGACTCTGGTTGTGGGAAATTCTGGAGTTTTTTCATAAATTTTTACCTAAACTTTTGCTAATCTGTATATATTTGCCAAAATCTCTATATACCGTTTGTCAATGCCTTGATTGGTCAAAGCTTCCATTACTGTCTTGTCTTGGGATATGTAGAATCAAAAGCCTTCTCGAAATCTGTGAAGACTAATGTTAGCAGTATTTCATATTCTTTAGCTGTACTTACTAGTTCTCGAAGCGAGTGGATATGATCCAAGATACTGAATCCACTTCTGAAGCCAGCTCGCTCTCTTGTCTGTGCAGCAACTAATGCATTTGATGATCTCTTGATGATGATCTTTTGATTATGATCTTTGTGAATATCTTGTACATAATTGGTAGTAGACTTATAGGTCTGTAGTTTTTGATATCCTCTTTGCTACCTTTCTTATGAATGAGAATTATGTTTGCTGTATTTCAGTGGTCTGGTATGCATCTCAATTTTTATCATCATCAACCTGTATGCATCCACTGCTGGATATAGGTCTCCCTCACCTCTTTCCATCGGCCTCTGTCTTATGCAGCTCTTATCCAGTTATTGCTAACACGCTTCTTGTCGTCAGTTACAGTTTTTTTTTTCGATTGTATCTTACCTTGTACTTATACTACCTAGGCCACGTGATAAGGGACCAAAATATGAAATATAGGAAAAGATTCAAGGAAGAAGATCTGTTAGCCGAAGGCAGAACTCATGGCTGAAGAATATACGTGATTGGTATCCACGCAGATCTATTAATTTATTTAGAGCAGCAAGTTCAAAAATAAAAATAGCCGTTATGATTGCTAACATCCATAGGGAGACGGCACTCTAAGAAGAAGAAGACCTTTTCCTTATTATCTTATAGAGTTCTGTGTATCGTATTCTCTGTATGTTGCTACTTACTTTCATTTCTCTTCTTTGTTTTTGCATTATTTTGGTTTTATCAGAGAGTTTACTTTATTCATTTTGTTGTTGCGGGCCTCCGATTTCTTTGGCACTATCAATAATGATTTCTATTAATTGAGAGCTGTCGATTTAGCCATATAATCTTTTAATCAATTTTCCTTTGGTATTGATCTGACTTTTCTTTTAGATTGTTAATGTTTATGCTGATTACTGTTTTTGTGATCAATTTTATTCTTTCTAGTTTCAGATCTAAAATAATTTTTGTTCTGATTAGTGTATGGTCGCTGCCTGGTTGAAATTTATTTATGACACTGACATCATTTATTGTAGAAATCTTGTTGGTTATAATGAAATCAATTTCGTTCTTAGTGGTTCTATTTGGAGCTATCCAAGTCCGTTTGATGTTCGATTGTTTTTTAAAGAATGTATTTGCAATAGTCATGTTTTGGTAGTGTGCAAACTAAACCAGGCTTCTCCCCTTTTATTTCTCTCACCGACTCCATATTCTCCCATGACTTTTTCGTTGCCGTTTCTCTTTCCCACTTTGGCATTAAAGTCACCAATTAAATACTTAAAATAATTTTTATTGTTATTTAATGCTTCAGTTATCTTACTGCAAAGTTCCTCTATTGTTTCGTCAGTGTGAGTAATCGTTGGGACGTATATTTGTATAATTTGTATTTCTGTTATATGGTTAATCTAGCTACTCTATCCAAGATACTAGTTATTTCTACTACCCTTCGTTTCTCCAAGAGATTGTCTCCACTGTTCCGCTTTTTTCTTTAAATATCTTTCATTATTAATTTACTAATTATACACAACATTGTTTGCTAAAGTTTTTTCAAGTACTTCAACTGCAGTACCACTAGTTCACTCACTATAAATAGTCATAGTCATTTCTGTCATAAATTAAATTACAATTCTCTTTTATGACCCGTCTCATTGTCTCTATAACATATTATTTTAAGCTCAATAAATCTTTTTTCTCATTTTTTAACATCTACCATTTAATGTTTGTGGTCTTTTCTGATATTTTGGTTCATATGCGGTTTTTACTTCAATACCCAATAAAATACCTAATAGGTATTTTTGGTCTTGATAGCTATTACAATCCATGCAAATACCTTTTTTTTTAAATCTATTTGTGAATATTGTTGTCCAGTTTTGTATGTGAAAATCCGGCTTCCGGAAAATTGCTTCCGAAACAATTTAAATTAAAGGATGCCAATATTTCATTATAATTTTGCTTATTTTGGAGAAAAATTTTTGAGAACATATGGAAACAGTACAATCACGAATTTTTCTAACACTTTTTACATGCACTGTACAATATATACCACAATCAAATTAAAAAGCGTGTAAATCTATTTATTCACACGGCCGATCAGATTATTAATACCCGCTTACAATTTCATTCGCGACCTATTTACGTGACAATTGCCAATGGTTTCATAAAAGATTTAAAGAGTTTCTAAATGATATTATATTTTGCCTCTGAGCATTATGCAATATTACGAGTTTTTAATAAAAAACCTAAACAAGTAATTAGAAAAGATAAAATCTTTTAGCGAAAGCCGCTATCGCTTTATTAAATTAAATGGCCAAATATATGGCCTAGGAGGACAAATTCGTTGAACTTCCCGTGCTCGAATCGGTATCAATAAAGTGTTATAATCATTTCGGCCTAGCCCAGCCTGATCAGACACTTTGGGCTGATACAAATTCAAACTCGGAAAGTCCAACGAATGTCTCCCAAAACTTCACTACAACAGTAGTTAGCTTACAAAGGCGCCACCTGCTTTGGCGGCCATGAACGAAAACGATATGATAATATCGTTTTCTGTATCCTTTGCGCTATGCGAAATGTGTAAAAGATAAAATCTTTTAGCGAAAGCCGCTATCGCTTTATTAAATTAAATGGCCAAATATAGGCCATATATTTGGCCATTTAATTTAAGTAATTAGAATTTTTCGACTGAATACTTTATATATATATATATATATATATATATATATATATATATATATATATATATATATATATATATATATATATATATATATACATATTAGATGTCCCGTGAAATTTCTATTGAACTGTAATCCTCTATAGCGAGGCAAATTTGGTTATAACGATAGAAAATAAGATCGAAAAATGTGTTTTTTTACGTTTTTGGCCCGACCGTGGTTATAAATAAATACCCTTTTTAACTGCCCCGCAATAAACTTAACTGCCGCCCGCAATAAACTTCTTTACAATAAATACAACTGTTTTACATCTTTAGAAAATATGATGCGCGCCTCTAAAAAATGCACGCTAAGACATAAAAAATTTAACATTTCAATGGAGGTAATATTTATGGACACTGCAAGTAAAGGTAGTGCGATTTGAATCAGAGAATATCTTCGACATAATGAAGAAGTCAAATTTGAGTCTGAAGATATTAAGGCAACGGTGGAAAACATTAGGACCAAGAACAAGGACCTGGCAGTTATTGATCTATATAGGTCCACAAAACACTATATCAAAGCTAAAAGATATACTACACTTTTTGAATTAGCGGGTGATCGGTTCATCATGGGAAGAGATTTTAACGCGAAACACACATAATGGAGTTTAAGACTCATAACAACAAAGGATAAAGAATTACAACCCTGTATTGGTCAATAATAAAACAGATTTTTCTTTTTTGGAATTACACTAGAAGATACAATTGATTTGGCAGTGTCATTGAAAACTAAAGAAGACTTGGACGCTGACGTGGAAAAATTCAATACCGATATTCAACAAGCAGCCTGGGACAATGCCTCTAAACTACTAAGAAGATTAAGGACAATAACTACCCTAAAGGAATCTTGAAATTAGTCTACGAAACTAATCGGAGCGCCACAAGATAAAACAAAAGTAAACCAACTTGCCTCACAAATAATATTGGTAAATTCTTGATACATGTGATAAATGATTATAGTACTGAATACTCGCTATGGAAAACCACCAAGAATTTAAAGATACCAATTGTGCAAACGCCTTCTATAAGAAATAAACAAGCGTTTTGGACGAGAAACAACGAACAAAAAGCATTAGTGTTTGCAAACTATCTCAAAAGTGTTTTCGAACTATACATAGTAGACATAGATGAATCTCTATCAGAAGTTGTTCGACAAGATGATATGATTCTTCATTTAACCACACCAAAAGAGGTTAAAAATGAAATCGACACAAACATTAATCCCAAAAAGACCCCCCGCTACGATCTGATAACTGGGCAGGTCCTTAAGTATCATCATCATCATCATCATTGGCTTTTACAACTCTTCGTGAGTTTTTGCCGCGTTTACTATTGCCTTCCATTGATTCCGATCCTGTGCTATTATTTCCCATGGCCTTACTTCCATCTTCTCCAGGTCTTCCCTGACTGCGTCTTTCCACCTTTTTCTAGGCCTTCCTGTCGATCTTCTACCATCTGGTCTTTCCCAAAACACATTGCTAATCAGTCTGTCGTCATCACTCCGTACCACGTGGCCTGCCCATCTTAATCTATTGGCTTTTATGTATCTTACGATGTTTCCTTTCCCGAAGAGAGTCTCTATTTCATTGTTGTATCTGCTCCTCTATTCATTTGTCACGCTGTCCCTGCAAGGACCATATATAATTCGCAGGATTTTGTGTTCCCATACTAATAGCTTATTGATTTCTTTCTTTCTCAATGTCCATGTTTCACTTCCATATGTCACTGCTGGTCGTATTATGGTTTTGTACATTTGGATTTTGGCACGCCTTGAGAGAAGCTTTGACCTCATTAGATGTTAAAAGACAAAGAATGATTTATTTCCCGCCAGTATTCGTATTTCAACCTCCCGTTCTCCTGTGTTTTCACTGGTAATTGTTGCTCCTAGGTATTTGAATTCTTTGACCACCTCAAAATTATGATCGTTTATGGTAATGTTTTGTCTTATTCGCTGTCGTTCCTTTTTTAATACGACCATGTATTTAGTTTTTTCTTCGTTTATTTTCAGGCCTACGCTTAGTGTTGCTTCTTTAAAGTTCGATACTATATCCTTAACTTCCAGTGTTGTCTGTGCTACTGCATCTACATCATCTGCAAATGCGAGAATAATCTTTGCTCCTCTGGTAGTTATGTAGGTCCTTAAGTAGCTACCTAGAAAAGCCCTGGTTAAACTTAACAATGTAATTAACGTATCGTTTCGTTTAAATTATGTTACACAACTATAGAAGATAGCTGAAATCATCAAGATTCCAAAACCAAGCAAACCGCCATATGAAATTACGTCGTATTGGCCAATATTCTTACTACCGGTTATGTCAAAACTGTTCGAAAAGCTCTTGCTAAAGAGGATGAAACCTATTATCAAAGACATACGACCCATCTCCGATCACCAATTCAAATTCAAGAAAGTCAAGAAAGATAATTTGCTTAGCATTATTTTTGGATGTAGCACAGGCATCCAACAAGGTCTGGCACACGAAGATCCTTATTCTGAACTAAGGAAAATTAGTGCAGAGGCACCACAGGGAACTGTACTGGGGCCCGTCCTATATTTCCTGTATACTAAAGACCTGTTAGTTACAGAACAAAATGTTGTAGCTACGTTTGCTGGTAATACGGCAATTATGGCTGTTGGTAACAATGTAATTGAATTAACAGATAAGTTACAGAATGCAATTACTGAAGCGGAGAAGTGGATAAACAAACGGCGTATTAAATTAAATGAACTAAAAACAGCACATATAAATTTAACCAACAAAAAGATTGAGAATTAAACCCGCATTTATCAATCATCATACACAGCTAAATACCTAGGTATGACACTGGACGCTAAATTGAGATAAAAAACACATGTTAAAAGAAAGCAAGATGAACTCAAGTTAAAATATAAAAAACGTATTTCTTATTGTGTCGATATTCGACCTTATCAGTATATAATAAGCTCCGAATTTATCAACAAGTCCTCAAACCGGTGTGTACTTATGGTATCAAATATGGAGATGTACCAGTGCAAGCAACATAAGTGTCATAAACAGATTCCAGAACAAAGTACTTCGAGGCATAGTTGACACCTTCTGATATTTTCGTAACAATAACCTCCATAAAGTCTTAAATTGTAGAAACCCTCACTAAGGTAATAAAAAAACAAGATAAGTGTAAATGTGATTAGATGACCTTAACAAAAAATCACTTGATCTGGGTATTAGTAGACTGTGTTAGTTAAGTTAGGCTAGAATTAAATTGCTTGTTGGTCTTATGAAATAGATTGTAAAAATGGGACCATCATATATGTAAACAGGATTATCCTGTAGCCAAAGATATGACAAGAAAATGCCAGTTATGGCAACGATACAAAGTCGAAATGTTAAGAATGAAAATATTGCAAAGAGTATAGTGTTGCGACAAAAATTGGATGTGGATATCTTTTCCAAACACGTAAAATTATATAGCTCTCGTACATCGAAGGGCGAAGAAATTCTGAGAAAAATAGATGACTTCATTGCCACAGTGGGCACACCTAGGAAAATCGTATTGAACAACCCTACATATTGTAATGAATGTTTTAAAGGGTACCTTAGAGAAAGAGGGATTCAAGAGTACATTCAAAAAGTCATAAAGTTTCTCAGAATCGCAACTGACGGACAACACAAGTGATGGGATAGGAAGGTATCTGAAATAAAAGAGTATCTTAATTCCACACCGAACACAGTGACGTAAGAGACACCAGAATATGTTATGAAAGGAACAATGCCATTAAAACCATGAGAAGACCTAGAGCCCCGAGAGTACCAAGAGGTGTTGGAAATTGTCCAGCGGAGGTTACGTAAAAGCAGTGAAAAAAGTAGAAGCACAATGTTTGTGCAAAGCTTATGTCAGTCTTCGAGGTTCCGTACATAAAACATAATGAAAATGGAATCAATACTTCTGTACTAAGACAAATGGATTCAGATAGTATCCGGGGAATTTTCAATATCCACTATCTGTACAAATACATTAAAATTCTTCCGTAAAAAACCAGCAAAAAAACGTTAATAGTATAAATGATAATAAATGTGGCTTAGTTCATTACAATCAATTGTGGCTTAATACCAGGGAAACAAATATTTTTTACCTTTAACAAAAGGTTATTGCTGTTTATTATTATGCATAATTGTATTTAAATTAATTTTTGCTAAAAACATACTTCCTCGATTTTATATTTACATCAACTTTTTTCATAATAAACCATTTAATCTTTAAATAATTATTTGCTTTGATTTACAAGCGGTCGTGTGCTCAAAAAGTTTCATATAAATATGACAAGATCGCCAAATGAATCAGTACCAGCTCAGATACTTCTCAAATTCATATCTATAAAACAAAAATAAAAATTAAACAAAATGAAAGCCGTATATATTTTCTTCTTTTTGGTTGTTCTGGTTGCCTACATTTCAGCTGCTCCACAAAAAGCAAAGAGTTCAAACAAAGAACTTAGAAGTATTTTGTTGGAATACTCAAAAAGCGATAAACAATTTTTGCAAACTTTAAAAGCAGAAAAGGGTAAGTATGGCAAATAAAACAATGGAGTACATTAGAAACAAAGATCGTACGAATTTAATATTGTTGTTTTTGTTTTAGGAAAATTTCGAGATTTTTGTGCTGACATCCTTTGTGACGTATATTGTTTCCTCTTTTTCGAAGGAGATGGATTTTGTGATATATTTGGCGAATGTTGCTGCGGTTTCTTCTAAATGTTAATTTAAAAAATTATAATAAAATGTTTACGCATATCTATATAATTTTTTTATTATAATCAGATAAAACATTTAGGTATCATCAATCTTTTTACCTTTATCCTATCCTTCAGATACGTCCTAAGCGTGTCCCAGAAGAAGAAACTTTCAACTTATCAATTCATCGTAATGGATGACAACTCTATTGTTTTGTATAAAACTTAGAGTTCGCTGGTGAAATGAATTTAGAAATAATAACGAAAAAAAAATGCAATATTTTGACTATAAATAAATTAGCGGAAAATAGCAACTATCAATTCTGAATAAATTACTATAATTAACTAGCCTTACTCATTATTGTTTTCTGTACAAAGAGTTTAGACTTACCTTTTGGTATATTGATGTATACATAGAGTGAAGTAGCGTTGGTACCACGTCACGACGCCCGGGAACGTCGACACTTCGACGTCATCACTAGGCAGCGAACGAAACGCACCCAGTTTTATCGGTTCACGAGCTATCGAGCATCGGCATTCTCGGACGTCGTGACGTGGTACCAACGCTACTCCACTCTATGAATACATCAATATACCAAAAGGTAAGTCTACATTCTTTGTACAGACAACAATAATGAGTAAGGCTAGTTAATTATCGTAATTTATTCACAATTGATGCTATTTTCCGCTAATTTATTTACAGTCAAAATATTGCACTTTTTTCCACCTATAATTCTAAACGTCTTAACTTTTGCTCGCACATTTTGACATTAATTGCTACCACTCCTAGACATCTTCTTATACATCAATTCTTCATTTTGTTAAGTATTAGCATTTCTGCCAGATATATTCATACTTTCTCTTTCTTTTTGACTATCCATATCTATAGATTTATGAATGTTCATAAATCCTATTTTGAATTCTACGATTTGTTTGGCCTATATAGGATCGGGGACAGTCTGCACAAGGAATTTCATAAACTCCGTGCTGTTCATTTGGAATATTGTCTTTGATTTATCGGACAAGGGATCAAAGTAATTAATATTTAACTGGGAATAAGCCACAATTAAAGGTTAAAGTTAGTTTATTGACGTTTCAATTTCCACTTTGGAAATCGTTCCCAAAATACAAACAATAGTAAATTGAAATGAAAGTTTTTCTTCTTCTTAGAGTGCCGTCTCCATACGGAGGTTGGCAATCATAATGGCTATTTTTATTTTTGAACTTACTGCTCTAAACAAATCAATCGATCTGCATTGATACCAATCACGTAGATTCTTCAACTATGAGTTCTGTCTTCGGCCAACAGATTTTCTTCCTTGAATCTTTCTTTGTATTATGAGTCTCAAAATTTCATGTTTTGGTCCCCTCATCACGTGGTCTAGGTATTCCAGTTTTCTGGTTTGTATAGTTGTGAATAGTTCTGTTTCTTTACCAACCCTCTCCAGTACTTCTTTATTTGTAAGTCTATCAGTCCATGATATTTTTAATACTCCAATGTACAAGCCAACATGTGGGTTTGAGCACTGATGTGGATAGTGCTCGGGTCTCGAGGTTTTCCATAAAGATATTGGCAATTACCTTTATTTAATTTGAGTGTTTCAGTCGTATTTCAGAAAGACATAAATGGATGGGTGACAAAATGAGTGAGAAAAAGATAGTACGATAATTTAAATAATTTAGGAGGCTAATATTGAAGAAGAAACAGGCTTTAAAGCCTACATACAAGAAGGAAGACGAAGAAGTTCTTCCTGCAATTCAATTAGCTTCTTTTGAGTTGCAAGTGTTCTTACGTTATAAGTTGCAATATTCAACGTTCGTTGTTCATGGTATCCGTGTCTATCCTGGTGATTATTTGTACCTTCTGCCTTTGATCTGATCTGCTGTCTACCGTCACTAGAGACTAACAGGCTTTTTCTAGTTTGTGTCATGTCATTTACAGGAAAGATTAGCCATGTCACAAGGACGCTGGCCTATGCGGGTTAGTAGCGGAATATAGCGGAATAATGTAAAGATTGGCAAATGAAGGGAAAAATAGGTTGGAAATCTGGCCTTTCCTGAGGGCTTGGATATAGGAGAAAGTCAGTAGCTAGCGTACGACAAGGAAGCTACTTTCTGTAGCAGATTGTCCTCTACCGGGATCGTAGAGGAGTGGTACTCGCTACCGGATAATGTTTTAATACAGTTGTAATACATTTTTTTGCACGAATAAAACGGGTGTCAGTCGCAAATTACTCAACTAGGGAATTTTAGCAAAATTTGCCGAAGGAACTGATATCTTCTTATGATTAAATGTCCAAGATTGTTCATGTCCAATATGTTTTTCATTAGGTAAATTAGGTAATGATTCTTGATGATATTTAAATTGGCTGTAATTTATATTAACCTTAATTTATATTGGCCTAAACACCAAAAAACAGGAAGACTTAGACCTATATAGAGCGAAAAACAGAGTAAAGAAAAGAGTAACAAATGAAAAGAACGAACGATGGAAACAAGCATGCACAGAGATAGAACGACATATCGGAGGAACGAGAAATTCAGAATCATGGCGAATATTAAAAGCACTTCAACGAAATAAGACAGAGAAAACCCAGATCGGCAAAATTAGTGAAAACGAGTGGCAAGAATACTAGGTAGAACTACTTACAGAAAACCGTCCCCAATTTCAGGAAGAGAATATAGAACATGCAGGAAATGGGGCATACGACCAGATAGAAATAAGCCTGGCATAAGTTAAGAGAGCAATCAAGACATTGAAGAACAAAAAAGCCAAAGGACCCGGAGGAATACCAAACGAACTAATTAAAAACGGAACGGAAAAGTTATTCCGCATGCTACATAGAATGTTCGAAAGAGGACTAAATGGAAAAGAAATACCTGCGGAATGGACACAAGCATACATCACATCCATACATAAGAAAGGAAACAGGAAAAAATGTGAAAACTATAGAGGAATTAGTATAATATCGTCGGTAGGTAGACTTTACGGGAAAATTATTAAGGAAAAACTAGAAACTGAAATAATAGGAAAAATTCTAGAAGACCAAGCAGGGTTCACAGTAGGAAAATCATGCCTATATCATACGTACACATTAGAACATCTGATAGAGAAGAAAATGGCAAAAGGTAGACCGGTCTATCTGGCCTTTGTTGATCTAAAGAAAGCATATGACTCAATACCTAGAGTCAAATTATGGGAAGCAATGAATGATCTCGGAATCCGACAAACACTAATAAAAGCAGTTAAAGCACTATACAAAGAAAACAAAGTAGCTATTAAATGTGGAAATAAAGCCTACAATCCATTTAAGACGACAAAAGGACTTCTATAAGGCTGTGCTACGTCCCCTACTCTGTTTAAAATATTCTTGGAAAAGACACTTAAACCATGGAGGAGAAAGTGCGAAGGAATGGGCATACCAGTAAGAGACGAATACCTATACACCTTAAGTTTTGCCGACGATCAAGTAGTCATCGCACAAGATGAAGAAGATCTCAGCTTTATGCTCAGAAAACTAGAAGAAGAATATAAAAACAACGGAATGGAAATAAACTTAGAGAAAACCGAATACCTAACAACAGAAAACAAGGATATGAGAAACCTAGAGATAGACGAGGGAAGACAAATAAATGGAACAGATAAATTCAAGTATTTAGGAACCATAATATCGAACCAGGGAACAACAGAAGAAGATATAAACAACAGACTGAGACAAACAAGAAACTGTATAAGACAACTAAACTCAGTGTTGTGGGATAAGAACATTACGATAAAGACAAAAAAGAGAATATATAATACCCTGACAAGAAGTATCCTGACATATGGGTCCGAAAACTGGACAATAAACAAGAGAAATAGAGGTAGAATAAGAGCAGTAGAAATGGAGTTCCTGAGGAGAAGCTGTAGACTTACAAAAAGAGACAGAATTGAAAACGCAGAGATTAAGCGGAGAATGGGAGTGCAATCAGACATAATCGACTATATAGAGGAGAAGAGACTATCCTGGTAGTAAGAAGAAAGAGAGGAAGACCCCGAAGGTCATTCAGAGATGAAATCGACGAGGCTATGGAGAAAAGAACCCTGCGAGATGGAGACTGGAATGACAGGGAAAATTGGAGAAAACGGTTGAGTGAAGGAAGACAGTGAAAACTGTGGAAATCCTTAGTAGTAGTAGTAGTGTAATTTATATAATGCAAAAAATAAAAATAAAAGAATGGACAAAAACAGGACTATAAGCTAGATGAATTAATGTAGAACGTAAATATCGTTAAATTTTGTAAAGTCACAAAGACTAAACTGGCTAGGTCACCAAACAGAAAGAATGCTAGATAATTGAGCTGTAAAAGTAATCCAGAAATAGAAACTCCAAGGAGATAGGACAAGAGGAAGACCTCGTAAAAGATAATGAAAAGGAAGATCTTAAAACTATGAGCATCAGGCAGTGGCGAAGAAAAGTATTCAACAAACCACAAAAGGTAGTAGCGCCATTAGAAGAAGAATATAGTTTTCCCATTTGTCCATTATTTCTTCTTTTAAGGATAGTGCATAATATTTATTACTCGTCAACCGTATGAGTGTGTTTCTTTCGTGCATGACAGTAACTTCTTTTATTTTCTTTGTAGGTCTTAAATTTGTCACGTTTTTGTTGCTATTCTTGTAGTCCCTCACATTATTTTCGCATTCGTAACTTTGTGGCTACACTGATTTTTCTTCAAATTAGATTATTCTTTCGTTATACTCTGAATTATTTCTATTTTTGAGTGATCCTCCTTCTGTCATCATTTCTATATTTCATCTATCATCCACGCTTATTTTTTATACTGAGTGAATGGGTTTATACGATTCTTTAGGTTATTCCATATTGGTCATCAAGAAAGTATGAAGCCCTCGAACCTACTTCGGCATTTAAATAGCAAAAATCCAGACAAAAAAGAGAAGCCTGTAGAATACTTTGAAAAAAGCTAAGGTGTCTTCACAATCAACAAACAATTTTTTTTATCATCAAACACTATAAACAAAAATCATTACTAGCAAGCTATAGAGTTGCATATCGCATTGCAAAAACCAGTAAGCCACATAAGATTGCTCGATTTGATTCTACCCGCAGATGTTGAGGTGGTGGAAATAAGAGTAGGGCAACAAGAGACTACAAAAATAAAAAAACGGGATGTGGCACTTTCGAAGTGGAAATCGAAACGTCCAAAATAAACTTATTTTAAACTTATATTTTGGCTTATTCCCAACGCAAATAGTAATTACCAATACCACCAGACCAAGGCTATGACAGGACACCGATATGGTCTTATTAATAAATGCCAGAAGTAGTGCCAAATGCTAAATGGCTACATTGATACATCAAGAACCTCTTGCTTCAAAATGGTAAAATAAAAGTTAACTAATTTATAAAAAAAATTAATTATGCTAGATTTCAATTGGAAAAAAGAATTTTAATTTATTCCAGGGCGTTCAACAGCTCATGGAAGAATTAATTAAGTATAATAACAGAAAAAAAATTGAGCAATTTTTACACACATTCAAGCTACTTTGGATAATAAAAACCAACAGCTTTGTGATGATTTCCCTAAAAAATTCAAACCAGACGTGACAAGTACATTACAGGTATTGAATCCTTTTTTGGGCAATTACTTCTAACAAGCTGACATTCCAACAAAAATGGAGTATAAACTTATTGAAATATCATGTGATGGAATGTTAAAACTAGACTTTTTTTCCAAAGTCTGGATCAGTAATGGACCAGAAGAATGCAAGAATATCCCGAATTGGCGACTGAAACACTCAAGTTAAATAAAGGTAATTGCCAATATGCTTTAACATGCATAAGAAAATAAAGGAAATGACAAATACACTGAGAAAAAAGAAAGATGCCCTTCTGAAAGACGTAAATGGAAAAATCATTATAGAAATTAAAAAAATGGAAGACATACATAACAGATCTGTTTGAGGATAATCGACAAGAACCGGAAGAAATCGACAGCGAAACGGGGCCAGAGATCATAATAGAGGAAATCGAACAAGCAATATACCAATATAAAGTTAGAAGATCAAAAATCCGAAAATATAGATATAAAGAGAGGAGTAAGACAGGGCTGTGTTCTGTCACCATTACTGTTTAACGTGTATAGTGAAGCCATATTCCAGGAAGCGATAGCGGATCTGGGTGATGGAATCTCTGTAAACGGAAGAATAGTAAATAACATAAGATTCGCTGATGACAACCGTTATAATGGCAGACACCCTGGAATCGCTACAAGAATTGGTAAATAGAATTAACGATTATTGCATTAGATACGGACTAAAAATAAATAAGAGAAAAACTAAATTTATGATTGTCTCAAAAACGCAACATGGAAATGAAAGATTAATGATAGAGCAAACCCAAATAGAAAAAGTAGAGACATATAAATATCTGGGAACCTGAGTTGATGACAAAAATGACTAAAGCAGAGAAATCAAAGTCCGAATTGAAACTGCAAGGCAAGCATTTGTGAAAATGAAGACAATGCTTACCAACAGAGACCTTCAGTTGCATCTTAGATTGAGGGCTCTAAGATGTTACATATTTTCTATCTTACTATACGGAATGGAAGCTTGGACATTGAAGAAACAACACATAAGAAAAATAGAAGCGTTCGAAATGTGGTGTTACAGAAGAATATTAAAAATCCAGTGGGTTCAAAGGATTACCAATGCTGAGGTACTACAAGGTCTAAATAAGGAGTTAGAAATTATGAACAGCATAAAAAGAAAACAACTAGAATATTTGGGTCACATAACCAGAGGAGAAAAATATGAGCTGCTGAGAATTATTATGCAAGGAAGGATCCAAGGAAGAAGAAGCATAGGAAGAAGACGCATCTCCTGACTGAAGAACCTTAGAGAATGGTTTAACTGTAGTTCACTACAACTTTTCAGAGCAGCAGCCAACAAAGTGACCATAGCCGTTATGATATCCAACCTCCGATAGGAGATGGAACTTTAAGAAGAATTGCCAATATCTTTATGGAAGATTTCGAGACCCGAGCAATATCCACATCAATGCTCAAACCCACATGTTGGCTACGATATGTTAACGATCCATTCGTCATTTGGCCCCATGGCAGGGAAGCTTTGGTGTCTTTTAAAACCCATCTGAATGGTATACATCCTAGTATCCAGTTCACGATGGAGATGAAAACGATGGAATCGACGTTATCATAAAGAAAAACCAATCCCAAGGTTTTAATTACTCTGTTTATCGAAAACTCACACATACCAATCGTTACTTACATGCAACTCTCACCATCCACCTTCACAAATGAATTCAGTCATTAATACCCTTGTCTTCAGATTAATACGCCTTCCAGATGATGCAAGTAGACCCGCTGAGCTCTCTTGTTTAAAACAAGCCCTCATCCAAAACGATTACCGCGAAAATCACATCGATAGGAGCATCCACAGACATTAATTTCCCACTCAATCTCAATCCAAAGACTCAGACCCTTATCATATGAAAGCTTTTCTTTCTTGCATCAAAGCTGTCACTGGCAAAATCGACAAAATTCTTAAATCAAGAGGAAAAAATTACAATATTTACCCCCCAACAAAAACTTTCGAACTCTGGTTATACCGCAGAGTATTAAAAATATCATGGACTGATAGAATTACAAATAAAGAAGTACTGGAGAGGGTTGGTAAAGAAACAGAACTAATCAGCACTATACAAACCAGAAAACTGGAATACCTAGGCCACGTGATGAGAGACCAAAATATGAAAATTTGAGACTCATAATACAGGGAAAGATTCAAGAAAGGAAATCTGGTTGCCGACGACAGAACTCATGGTTGAAGAATGTACGGATTGGTATCAATGGAGATCGATTGATTTGTCTAGAGCAGCAAGTTCAAAAATAAAAATATCCATTATGATTGCCAACCTCCGTAGGGAGACGGCACTCTAAGAAGAACTAACGAAGTTTAATCTTTAATTGTAGCCTATTCCCATTTAAATATTAATTACTTTCATCCCTTGTCCGATCAATAAAGACAACATTCCAAATTAACAGCACGGGGTTTATGAAATTCCTTGTGCAGACTGTCCCCGATCCTATATACATAGGCCAAACAAATCGTAGAATCCAAAGTTGGATTTATGAACATTCATAAATTTATAGATATGGACAGTCAAAAAGAAAGAGAAAGTATGAATATATCTGGCAGAAATGCTAATACTTAACAACATTAAGAATTTATGTATAAGAAGATGTCCAGGAGTGGTAGCAATTGATGTCAAAATGTCCGAGCAAAAGTTACGACATTTAGAGTTATAGGGTTGTCATCCATTAGGATAAATTGATAAGTTGAAAGTTTCTTATCCCGAGACACGCTTAGGACGTATCTGAAGGATAGTATAAAGGTAAAAATATTGATGACACCTAAATGTTTTATCTGATTATAATAAAAAAATTATATAGGTATGCGTAAACATTTTATTATTATTTTTTAAATTAACATTTAGAAGAAACCGCAGCAACACTCGCCAAATATATCACAATATCCATCTCTCTCGTAATAGAGGCAACAATATACGTCACATAAGATGTCAGCACAAAATTCTCTAAATTTTCCTAAAACAAAAACAACAATATTAAATTCGTACGATCTTTGTTTCTAATGTACTCCATTGTTTTATTTGCCATACTTACCCTTTTCTGCTTTTAAAGTTTGCAAAAATTGTTTATCGGTCTTTGAGTATTCCAACAAAATACTTCTAAGTTCTTTATTTGAACTCTTTTCTTTTCGTGGAGCAGCTGAAATGTAGGTAACAAGAACAACCAAAAAGAAGAAAACATATACGGCTTTCATTTTATTTAATTTTTATTTTTGGTTTATAGATATGAATTTGAGAAGTATCTGAGCTGGTACTGATTCATTTGGCGATCTTGTCATATTTATATGAAACGTTTTGAGCACACGACCGCTTGTAAATCAAAGCAAATAATTATTTAAGGATTAAATGGTTTATTATGAAAAAAGTTTATGTAAATATAAAATCGAGGAAGTATATTTTTAGCAAAAATTAATTTAAATACAATTATGCATAATAATAAACAGCAATAACCTCTTGTTAAAGCTAAAAAATATTTGTTTCTCTGGTTTTAATCCACAATTGATTGTAATGAACTACATAAGCCACATTTACTATCATTCCTACTATTGATTTTTTTTTGCTGGTTTTTTTTTTGGAAGAATTTTAATGTATTTGTACAGATCGTGGATATTGAAAATTCCCCGGATACTATCTGAATCCATTTGTCTTAGTACACAACTATTGATTCCATTTTCATTATGTTTTATGTACGGAACCTCGAAGACTGACATAAGCTTTGCACAAATATTGTGCTTCTACTTTTTTCACTGCTTTTACGTAACCTCCGCTGGGCAATTTCCAACACCTCTTGGTACTCTCGGGGCTCTAGGTCTTCTCATGGTTTTAATGGCATTGTTCCTTTCATAACATATTCTGGCATCTCTTACGTCACTGTGTTCGGTGTGGAATTGAGAAACTGTTCTATTTCAGATACCTTCCTATCCCATCGCTTGTGTTGTCCGCCAGTTGCGATTCTGAGAAACTTTATGATTTTTTGAAAGTACCTTTGAATCCCTCTTTCTCTAAAGTACCCTTTGAAACATTCATTAAAATATGTAGCGTTTTTCAATACGATTTTCCTAGGTGTGCCCACTGTGGCAATGAAGTCATCTATTTTTTTCAGAATTTCTTGGCCCTTCGTTGTACGAGAGCTATATAATTTCACGTGTTTGGAAAAGATATCCACATCCAATTTTTGTCGCGACACTATACTCTTTGCAATATTTTCATTTTTAACATTTCGACTTTTGTATCGTTGGCATAACTGGCATTTTCTTGTCATATCTTTGGCTACAGGATAATCCTGTTTACATATTGTTTATAACATTTTCTTTTTTTTCCTAAGGCCTCTAGAGGAGGTACACTACACAAACGAGCTTTTTTTCCTTTCCATCTCCATTCCGTTTTTTCGTCTTCTTTTGAAGGTATTTGTTGTTAATATAGTTCATTAAAATATTTTATATTATTAAAAAAAATATTTTTTCAAATAATATAAAACATTACTTTCTTTTTTAACAAACAATTACACAATACCTACTTCCTATTTTATTTGTTAGTATCTCTCCCCTCAAGAACTTTTCCTCTAATTGTCAAACAGTTACAATAAAACCGATGATCACTTATCACCAGCAATCCAGGATAGTTTGAACTATATTTTCTTCTTCTTCTTTTGATATAGACATGACTCTGTCTGTTTTTCAATGTGCCTCCAGTAAGTTGTCGGTCCATCGTTTTCGTGGTCTTCCTATTGGGAAACCGTCTTTTCCATTTTTACTACTCTATTTGTCGTCATTCGGCTTATATGATCGTTCCATTCTACTCTTCTATTTCTTACTCAGTTCTTGATGTTTTCTACCTTGCATCTACGTCGTATATATGTACTTTTAGCTCTGTCTGATAGTGTCTTAATAACGATTTTCCATTTCTGCTGTTTCTAACATTATTTTTGTCCTCTCTGTATCAGATCTTGTTTCTGCCGCGTATGTCATTATTGGGCTGATGACTGTTTTGTAAATTCTGTCTTTCGTTTCTTTCCCGATATTTTTATTTCTCCATATTGTTTCATTTAGGCGGCCTGCGGCTCTGTTTGGTCTATTCACGTGATCTTCCACTTCGGTTTCGAGCTTTCCGTAGCTAGATAATGTGATGCCTAGATGTTTAAACTCCATCACTTGTTCTATTATCTGACCTTCCAGCTCCAATTTACATCTTAGTAAATTTTCTGTTGTAACCATGCATTTTGTCTTTTTTTGGGGAAATTAACATGTTAAATTTTCTGGTGGTTATATTAAATTGGTGCAACATACGTTGTAAATCATCTTCACTTTGAGATAGTAGTATTGCGTCGTCTGCATAGCAGATTATTTTAAGTTGTTTTCTCCCATTTGGTATCCTTTTCTAGTTCTTACTTTTTTTATTATTTCATCCTTAATCAGGTTGAACAATAGAGGGCTCAATGAATCTCCCTGTCTTACCCCATTACCAGCTTCAATAGGGTCGGTTAGTTCTTCTTTTATTATAGTTATATCTCTATTGGTTATAACATAATCTATCATAGATCTTTGTCCACGGGTGTTATTAAATGTATATTTGTGTTGGTCATTGTGGTCAAAAAATGTGTTGTTTATTCTCAGTTCGTTATTCGTGCAGAAGTTGACCATCAGTTCTCCATTTTCGTTTTTACCATTCTCGTTATGTTTTTGTTTAATGCCGGGTATGACTTGATTGCCTATTCGAGCGTTAAAATACCCCAATATTATCATCTTTCCTTTGACTTAAGCTACTACTTGTTATAATTGGTCGTAAAACGCTTCCCTTGTTGTTTGAGGGTTGTTATTTTCTGGGCCGTATACTCCGATGATATTCAGGTCTTCCTTCTCCATTCTTATCTTTGCTGTTACTATTTTTTCTGATATGTATTGACACTCTTTGATGTGATTTTGATGCCTTTGGTGTATCAGTAAGGCTACACCTTTCTTGGCACTGTTTTCTTTTGTTTCTCCACTGTAGATTAATATGAATTCACCTAATTTTGATTGACCTTTTTCTTTCTTTTTTGTTTCCTATAGAGCACAAATGTCTTTTTCTTTCTTTTTCGGCACTTGGGTTATTTCTTGGTCCCTTGAGTTGAGCGATCTGATATTCCAAGTAGTAATTCTCATCTGGGTTTTGGATGTTATTCGCTTGTCCTTATTTCTTGCCGTAGTCGTCTTCATAGTATCAATCCGGTTCCGAGGCCGTACATTGTTTCTTTGAGCAGTGTTTTTTTTTACAATTGGTAGGTTGCTAAGCTTGTCAGTTACCTTCCACATTTTATCCGGGCTTGGTACCGGCTGTGGTAACCGCAGAGCTACTCAATCCACCCCGCAATCATCCCAGACAGTATTAACTATGTTAACTATGTTTTCTAAATCACTAATTAATAATTCTTGTACCGGCATGTAAGTAGTATTTTTTGTTATTTAGTAATTTATATCAATTTATTAGATCATCTTGTGTCATTTTGTTGGTTTTACTTTGTCTGCTTTAATCTATTTAATTCATATTAATAATCACAGACATATAATATTGGTATAATTGCTGTAATTTTCTTTACTGGAGCACCCTAATGTGGGTTTTTGTAATTTCAGCATTTAATTTACCAGGTGCCATAAGACCTGAAGATGCATAGCAAATTGTAGTAAGCGAAACCGGTCGTTGGTGGTATAATTAAATAGATTGTGAGTAAGTCTTATTTTATTTCTTTTTACCTTGTTTAAAGAAGAATAAGTCTCACATGGGCCTTTGTCTTTTTTAGTCTAATATTCCAGTTTTTTTTTAATGAAAGATTTTTAACCAATGGGTATTTGCTGGTTCTTACATATTGTGCAGAAACACTAACTCTGACAAAAAAAAGATAATAAATAAAATAAGTTACACAACACGCTATGGAAAGATCAATGTTAGGTTTAACCATGAGAAATAAAGTACCAAACCTTATTTTTTAATTGAAAGAAGGTATCCATTGAATTCTGACAGGCAACGGTGGGGAAAATCTTTTTTGGACATCTACGCCACGGAACAAGACACCCTGGCATCTTTTAGCCGAGTAGGATACTAGGCCAGAAAACTCCAGGGTAGTGCCGGCTAAAACCTTAACCACCGTTACAGAGAAGTGGTCTTGCCACTTAATAAACAACTAAAAAAAACTAAAAGTTTATAAATCATCATACCTCTTACCGTAAATCAGAAAATGTTTCAGACGTTAGGCCATAAACTAAAAAATAATATTAACCATAAATTTCAGATCCCTGGCTCAATTTCCTCCTCTGTCCTCCTGTTCCTTTTTCTTCATCCCAGAAATCAGACAGTGTACTTCTCTCCATTCATTCTCCCCTCTCAACATTATGTTTACAATGTTTCTTTCATCCAGGCCGAAACCCATTCACCTCCCGAAATCTCCCATCTCATTTGCCCATCTCTGGCAGTTAAAAATGTGGGCGGAAACGTCCGGTACCCCACAAACAGTACAGTCTGTCGAGGCAGATTTGCTTATTCTTTTTGTGAAGGTGCCAAAACTACCATGTTCGGTCAGAAACTGCGTCAGGAAGTAGTCTAGTGTGAGTTGATAATGCCGTCTTAGTAGGACAGTCTGAAAGGACTTTAGATACTTTTAGATGCTTTAGAAAACTTAATAGGATAAAAACGGAATATTTGTAATGTTCCTTTAAAGATGACGTATTGTGAAATGATTGTTAAAAGTAATAGTTTTAAGTACCTGAGATCTTTATTACAAAGAAATGGTAATATACACTCAGATGCAAAAAAACGCAACGGAGAAAATTTTGGTCAAATTCAAAGTATTTCAATTTTTTCATTTTAGCCCTATTTTGATGATTTTTTTAACGTTCTTTGTATAAATTTATAAATTTTAATTTGGTATAGTCAGATTTTTAATAAAATTTTATATTTAACTTATTGTACGGGGTTAATTCAAACGTGGTTTTATTATTCTAACTTTGAAACATCCTGTGGAATAATTCCGTTTGCAAATTTTCGTAAAACCTTATTTTTTCGGTTGCAACCATGTCTCTTAAGCATTGTGTTTTTTGTTTCATGTCGAAATATGCCTTAGTTCATTTCTTAGGGCCAAATGAGTTTGCCTCCCACAATTTGGGACTTTTTTAATTATGATTATTTTGGAGTTATTTTGTAATACGAGGTGGTTTTGTTGATTGTTATCATTATGTCATATTGTCACTTACATTTTATTTAACTATGATTGATCATGATTCTTACTGTCGAAGATTGTGCGAAAGCCGTGGCTCTGGTTAAAGATGGGCGAAGTTATGAATATGTGGCTTAGGGTACTACACACTCATCGCTCTAGCATCCAAACGATAGCGGAACGTTTTATACAAACTGGAACAAACAAGAGTAAAGCGATAAGTGTCAGGAAGCGCAAAACTTCCGCTTTAGATGATCGTTTTATACGAGTGAACGCTTTGCGGGATCGTTATTTAACAGAGGTGCAAACAAGAAATCAGCTTCAAGAGGTTCTAGGCAATAATGTAAGTGTATTTACGGTTCATCGAAGATTACATGAATTTGGTTTTCAAAGTTGCAGACCAGTAACTGGGCCCAAATTACTTCCACGGCACAAAGTGGCTAGACTACAATTTTCCAGGGAACATTCATATTGGAATTTAGGACAATGGAGTAATATTCTTTTTACGGATGAGTCGAGATACTGTCTTTATTCATCAGATGGGAGTAAGAAAAGGATAGGATAAAGGTAAAAAGATTGATGATACCTAAATGTTTTATCTGATTATAATAAAAAAATTATATAGGTATACGTAAACATTTTATTATGATTTCTTAAATTAACATTTAGAAGAAATCGCAGCAACAATTGCCAAATATATCACAATATCCATCTCTACCGTGAAAAGCGCAACAATATAAGTCACAAAAGATGTCAGCACAAAATTCTCGAAATTTTCCTAAAAAAAAACAACAACAATATTAAATTCGTACGATCTTTGTTTCTAATGTACTCCCTTGTTTTATTTGCCATACTTACCCTTTTCTGCTTCTAAAGTTTGCAAAAATTGTTTATCAGTCTTTGAGTATTCCAACAAAATACTTCTAAGTTCTTTGTTTGAATTCTTTGCTTTTTGTGGAACAGCTGAAATGTAGGCAACCAGAACAATCAAAAAGAAGAAAACATATACGGCTTTCATTTTTTTTAATTTTTATTTTTGGTTTATAGATATGAATTTGAGAAGTATCTGAGCTGGTACTGATTCACTTGGTGATCTTGTCATATTTATATGAAACGTTTTGAGCACACGACCGCTTGTAAATCAAAGCAAATAATTATTTAAGGATTAAATGGTTTATTATGAAAAAAGTTGATGTAAATATAAAATCAAGGAAGTATATTTTTAGCAAAAATTAATTTAAATACAATTATACATAATAATAAACGGCAATAACAATAACCTCTTGTTAAAGGTAAAAAATATTCGTTTCTCTGGGATTAAGCCACCATTAATTGTACTGAACTAACCCACATTTTGAATTTTTTCGATTAGTGTCAAAAACTAACAAAGTTATATATATATATATATATATATATATATATATATATATATATATATATATATATATATATAAAGAATGATTTGATGAAATAAATGAATTTTTGATTATAAAAACTTGTGTGTGTGTGTGTGTGTGTGTGTGTGTGTAGTTTTATTTTATGACTAGAGACATAATCTATTAGCCTATTATATAAAAAAAAATCTTACAAGTTTTTATAATCAAAAATAATGTTATTTTGAGAATTTAAATGTGTAGTATTATTATAAAAAAATATTAACAATTCGGTAATAAGAAGACATAAAATTTCATTAACCCACAATATAGTAAAAACGTGCAATAAGGGGTACTCACGATTTTTTTTTTAAATTTTTTACTTGTCTTATATTTTGTCTATACTAATTTTGGTTTACTTGGTTTCGAAAATGGTGTTATGATTGAATTTTTTAAAAGGATTATGTTATCTATTTTTAGCAAAAACTCTTTGTATCGAAGTGTTAGGTTTTTAATAAAGACTTAAAGAATATTGTTTGATTTATTAGAGTAAAAGATCAAGCATTGATCAAATTCATTTCATATTTAGCCACTTAATAATAAAAAAGCTATTTTTTGTTAAAATTAGTTTACAAGCTTTATACAATCCAATATCATCATCATATATATCATACAAATCCGAATTATCTCAGAACTATACTGGCACCAAACGGCAACAATTGAAATAGAGCACACAACATCCGAAGATATACAAATCCAACGAGGAGTGAGACAGGGTTGCATCTTATCACCGCTACTGTTAAATTTGTATTTGGAGTCTATATTCAGAGAAGCATTAGACGAGCTCCAAGGCGGAATTAAGATTAACCGGAATCATTGACGGAAAGGTTACACGAACTTACTTACTTTTTACCGTCTTAATAGCAAGAAACGCACAAGAACTACAAAATATATTAAATGAGGTAGTTCACTACAGCGAAATGTTCGGTTTACATCTAAACATTTTCAAAGACATCAATAAACGTACATGTGCATGCCAAGGGTCAAATAATAGAACAGGTAAATTCCATAAAATATTTGGGAGCAAATATCAATAGTCAGTGTAATCCAAAAAAAGAAATCCTATCAAGAATCGAACAAGCAAGGAAAGCATTAATAAGCATAAAAACATGTTTTACAAAATCAGACTTTAGTCTGCAGCTTAGAATCCGAATGATCAGATGTTACGTTTTTTCTGTCTTACTGCATGGCTGTGAAAGTTGGACAATGGACTCTGAAATATAAAAAACAATAGATGCCTTTGAGATGTATATATACAGACGAATGTTGAGAATTCCATAGGTACAAAGAGTTACTAATGTTGAGGTACTTCGTCGCATGCTAATGAATAATAATAAAAGAATTACTAAGAATAATCAAAGAGAGGAAAATGCAATACTTGGGTCATGTGTTGAGAGTTATACTGGAAAGAAAAGTACAGAGCAAAAGATCAGTAGGAAGACGCCAGAACTCGTGGCTGCAAGACCTGAGGAGATGGTTCGACCACTCATCCTCAGAAATCTTTCGCGCAGCTATTTCCAAAACTACAATTGCCATTTAGATCGCCAACCTTCGAAAGGAGACGGCGCCATGAGAAGAAGATACAATCCAAAAATATTTCTTGGCATAGGTATTTGCCCTCAAAGAGAAACAAATATTTTTTTATCTTCCAAAATTTGAACTTTTGATCGAAAAGTATAGTGAACTGAAATAAGACCAAAATAAATTAAAGGTACAATAACTTTTATTAATAAATAAAAAAGTGTTTTTTGTTTGTTTTTGTTTTAAATGAGAAATTTTTTAAATTGATTCATATCAAAACAACATTTTTTATTTTTACGTTTGAAATTTACATTTGCAAATATACGAAGATTTTTGAGTACTTTTGGATAATTGTTAATATTTACTTTTAAATAGTTTCCTACCTCAGACGGTTAAAAAAACAAAATCTTAAAAAAAAACTATTGATGATTGTCTTCAGCGGTTGTTCATATAGAGCCAGCAAGATGGGTTCTTCTGTTTCTTCTTCGTTGTCTCTAACATAAGCAGTTGTATTTGATAATTGACGATTCATTTATGAAACCACCACTCCTTCTTTTATGCATATACTTCTATCTTTTGGTTATTTGAATCATACTATCTTGATGAATCCTGACTCTACTTTCCATTCGGCTCCATTTTTCACGTATTCTATTGTGTTTGACAAAACTCTATGGTCCTTTTAGAAGAGCAAAAAATTTCAACTAGGCATCAGCATAAAATCGGTTAATGTAATGTAAATTCCATATATTTCGGACAAATTGCATATTTCATATATAAATAATTAAGTTATACTTATTAAGACGATGAAGAAGATGACTGGTAATGGGTGGATACTTTTCTGTTATCCCGGTAGGGGATAGATCTACTTCAGGAATAGCACACCTGCCCACGCGAGCTCATGGATTTTCCCAGCCTTCCATTCCCGGGAAAACCATGTCCGAACCCAAAGCATCCACATCACTGTAGCACCAATAATAATGGAAAGCCTATCTTAAAACGTGGTATACAAGTTTTTGTGTCCAAAGAAGAACTGTATTGAATTTTTCAGCCTGACTCTTCTTCTCATATTTTTGTGCCTTTTGTTTTTCTTGATCACCAAAGAAGGTTTGCTTTTAGAGCATCTGAAATAAAAAGCTTTTCTTTTTTACGAAAAAGGTATTGTAATAAAACTACCTAACATTACAAATAATGTTAGGTAGTTATAGGTAAAATAAAAATTATAACAATAAATAAATTAAATAATAAAAAAAATTAAACTAATAGTGAGTATTGCCCTCCTCTGGCATTTATAACTGCTTGACAATGATCTCTCATACTGAGAATAACCGTTATTATTTCATCTTGATCAATTTGATCCCAAATTTCACCGAATTGCAAAACCAATTGATCTAATGTTTTTGGTGCCTTAGGTAGTTATTGTAGTCGTCTCTCTACGATGTCGCAAACATGTTCTATTGGATTGAGGTCGAGACTTCTCGCAGGCCAAACCATGGCAGGAATCCCAATTTTCTGACGATATTGCTGCACAATTCTTGCAATGTGTACCCTGGCATTATCTTGCATAAGCATGAAATTATGCCCTGTAAATAGTGCAAATTGCACGATATGCTCTTCTGAAATGTCTGTAATGTACCTGTGTGATGTAAGACTAATTTTGCGCTATATGTGAAGTTTTCGATTTTAAAAACCCTAATTTCTATTCCAGGTATTCCATTCGGGAACCAGCATACCCAACCCGTCCCTGTACAATCTCCCACGAGCCATTTTCAGCTTGGCCGGCTCGGCATCTGCTTCGTCTTCATCAGTAGACAATTCCCAATCCGCCAAATTTACAAATATTGTGGATTATCATAAAAAAGAACAAAAACGACAACAGCTGCAAACCGAAAAACGAATAGGAGAAGATGACGAAATTTCTGATGATCCTGTAGAGAAAGAAGAGAATGAAGCTTCACCGAGTTTCCTGCAAAAGAAAGTTAATAAGATCTTAGCGAAAATTCAACTCTTTTCCAGTTTTTCTGATTCTTCTGCAACGCAAGATTCAGAAGTAGAAGAAGAAAGTAAGTTTACTAAAATGACTACTTTTTACTAATTTTTAAAGATTAAAGTAGTTTATTGAGAAGATGAGCTAAAAAAGTTTAGAATGTTATTTATGCTTCCTGTATGTTTCCTTTCTTTATTCATCACACTTCTTTACCAATACTAGTTTTTTCTTTTGGTTTGCAAAGAGTTGTTTGTTGAGTTTGTCTTGAATTGTTTGCTAACAATCGATATATCTTGCTTTTTAATTTCCTGCTTTTTTTTGTGAGTTATTTTAAAATTTATTTTAAGCATCGTCGTGTGTTTTAACGTCGATTCCCGCGTCAGTATAAATCGTATTTTTTCAATTTGTTCACAAACATCCTAGACATTAAGTAATAAGTACATACTTTAATTGAATAATTATACAGTAAAAGATTCCAAGTAACATATATATTGTTGACTATGGGATTTCCAATAATTTACAGGTGTATGGCACATTCTTCCAATAGAATTAATGGATTATAAACAGAACATGTGATTTTGTTACATAATTTAAGAGAATTCTCACATCTCTCTCATCTTTTAAACTATTCTATTTTAAGCAAAAAACTTTCGTGGAAGTAATTACAAAGATAATATATTTAAAACTATAAACGGTATATTAAGAAATTGTACAAAAAATGAAGCTTAATAAAAAACTAATACGATTAAACAATTATAAGACATGTCAATTTCTACACAAATCATAAATTTATTTAAATATTTTATATATAACATTGTCTATAAAAATGTCTGTATTCCCTGTAGGGTTACAATATGCGGTAATAGTTATTTTCGCAGATTTTCGCAAAATATGACATACGTTTTTCTAGATAAAAACATAACTTCTGAAAATATAGTATACTTTTTAGGTTTAAATTTATCAAATTTTTCTAGATCTAATCACTTATAAGTTAAGTTTGGAAAGAAATCCATAGAAGAGTTACATGCACACGAAAGACTTAGTATACCGTCACATGTGGATTAGATCATAAGCTGCTGAAAATGAACTCCAGGTTTAAATTACACATATCAGTAAAACATATCAAACAAAAGGGCAAATGATAGATTAATAATTTGATAGAATTCCAGATGAAGTAAACAATGAAAAACCACAAATATTAGAAATACCAACTAAAACATAGAATGGAATAAAAAACTGAATACATTCAGCAAAAAAAGAGTGCACATCGCGTGAAATCTAAAAAATCAAACATTGTTTGTCAGGGGAAACCTTAGAGTTAGTCGAAAACAGAAGAGTGATACGCCAACATACCACAAAAACAGGAAAAAGCAACAGAAAGCAGAAATAGTGGAATTAAGCAGGAAAAGAAGTGTATGTACATCAGAGATAAAAATAATCATATAAATAACGCGTGTCAATAACTGGAGCGACATGAAACTCGCAATGAAAGTCATGAACTATTTAAACAAGTTAAATATTTGGATCGAGGGTTCAAGCCACAACTTCAGACTATTCAATACCAAAACGTAGAACTGCCAACCGACATAGAGATCATTATAGAAAACTAGAAAATTTACTGCTCGGAATTATAAAAAGACACTTCAAAAGTCGGTAAGATAGTTTCGAAACAAATTCAGATTTCTGCTTTAATCTGAACCTTCTATAAATGCAAGGTATAACAGACGTCGATAAAGATGTTAATAGAGACATGGGGAATCTAAAATTTGCATTCCACGACATGTCTATCAACTAAGCAGAAATCCTTAACGAATTTGTTTCTTGTACTCATACAGAGTAGATCCGAATAAAATGAAAAAGACAGCAAAGATTTGATTTCACGTACAAAGCGTCTATGTATCTGTTGATACGTATTTCGACTTAATAAGTCTCATCACAACAGTTATTCATAGCCGTTCTCGATTATTTTTCACGTTGAGCAACAAACGAACTCGAAAAGCCAGATAAGCAAAGAATTCTAACTTCAGATCAACACGAAAAAAACAAAAATATTGATAGTAGACTACACCGTACACATACACCAAGTAGTGAATTTCGAAGTATTTGTATATATTTTTGACGTGACAACGTCTTAAATTAGGTTGTGGCTCGGAGTCATTCATGAAAAAGTGTAACGCCCGCTCACGTCTGTTACAGTGAGTCACCGAACGAGAGAGAGGCCCGCCGGACCGGCGAATGCCTTGCGTCTCTCTCCCACTCAAACATGATCGGTCCGCTGCGCGCGCAGCACTAGAGAATTATGCGCGTTGAATCGGTGCGTGCTTCCGTGCTTGTGTCTCTGTCTTTCTCGAGCGTTCTTGGCGTTCAAGACACATTACAGCAGAAACACTTCCTTTCATTTCATATTTCTCCTATCATCGTCCTATCCTCAACAAAATCACTCAAATAGAAATTAGTTAAGTTTAAGTTTACATGTACAATGTTTTAGTAAACAAAATATATTTCTATAGTTAAAATTTGTGCAATTCTTATTTTCATTCAATTCCTTGTTCCTATTGTGCAATTTAATAATATTCATATCAATAAATATTCTACCGAGAAAAAGACGTTGTCACGTAAAATCTTCGCCCGTAAAACCGACTTTACAGGCAACCGATTTTTTTTTTCTATCCGAATTGTCGAATAAAGGCCTCTCCCATTTCTCGCCATTCATCCCTGTTGTGTGCTATCGTCGTGATATCGTCGCTCCAGCGCATTTTAGGTCTTCCTCTTGGTCTCTTCGCATCTTACGGTCGCCAGTTTCCGACTTCTTTGTTCCATGTACCATCTTCGAGACGTTCGTTGTTTTGTTCCGGATTGCTTCGTTCGTTTGCCGATCTATTAGTGAGATACCAAGCATCTGTCGTTCCATGGCTCGCTGGGTTTTTCGAATCTTGTCCATGTTCTTTTTTGTGAATGTCCAGGTTTGAGCTCCGTAAGTGAGAACGGGAAGGATACAAGAATCGAACACTTTGGTTCGAAGGTTTTGGGGTATCTTTTTGTGTTTCAGTATGTATGAGAGTTTTCCAAATGCGGCCCATCCCATTCTTACTCGTCTGCTTATTTCGGTAGTTTGGTTTGCTTTGTTTACCTTGATATTCTGACCCAGATATATGTATTCTTCTACATGTTCCACTTTTGTTCCTTGGATGGTTATTGTCGGTTGATCATCTTTATTCGACATTAGCTTAGTTTTACTCAGATTCATTTTCAGTCCTTTTTTTATGGATTGCGTATGAAGCTCATCGATCATCGTCTTCAGTTCTTTCCAGCTGTCGGCTATTAGTACTACGTCATCTGCATATCTTATATACTTATATGTCATATTTGTATACTTATGCTCCCTGATAACCAATCATGACGAGAGCTCTTTAGAAGTCAAGCGTAGACTAGCAATGTCCCAAACTGCAACAGCTAAATTAATTAAAATATAGAATAATCAAACAATAAAAAGAAAAACTAATCTTAGGTTGGTCAATGCCTTGATCTTTCCCTTTGCTACATACGCAGCTGAAACATGGACTCTCAAAAAATTTATAGAAGTAAGATCGAAACCTTCGAGATGTAGGTCTACAGAATATAGAACCAATATCAGTCTCATTTGACTGTCTGAAACTCTCTCTACGACAATGAAATAGCTTGAATTACTTCTAATAAATATTGATGGCTGTAGTAATAAAAAAATTTCATGAAAGTTCACATATTGACAACAGACAATTTAAAAGAAAGTACATTAGAGCAGCAATTGTTAAACAAACATCTTTCTATCTTTTAAATTTGCTTACTTAATCAGCCTTTTGGTCTGTTTAATTTTGATCGTGGTATTAGTATTTGATGTATATACATTTTTGAATTGATTTGATCAGTTGTATCAGATATCTTTTTCTCCGTAAGTTCGAATAGTTTCTATTTATAAACCAAGTTGAAGGCTTCTTCAAAATGTTTAAAGAAAAATACGTTTCTAGGTTAAATTCTCTTCGGTTTAAAGAACAACGCGATACCCGTGTTGGCTTACATTGGCTTATATAATTATTATTAAATTATTGCTAATCATGTTATTAAATAAAAATTTTTCTTCCAGCGAAAAACAACTCCACAGAAAAGACACCTAAATCCGATGTCATAATTGACTTTGGTAACTTTCCGTCTCCCACACCGAAGACAGCAGGTTCCCAAAAAGTTGTTGTTCCCGCAGAATACGGAGCGCCTTTAAGACTAACCTTGGACATCAACGATGTGGAGAATGTAACAGATATTGAACATATTAACTCGCCGAATTGTACGCACATAGAGAGTACGAATAAACTGGGCCAAATCGGTGTATACTTTGCAGAATTGTTCGGAAGTATTGTAGGACTGGCGTACGGTGCAATGGCCCATATAAATAATGCTCTGCAAGGTCAAAATAAACCAGAAACAACAATTTAAAAGATGTCTATATATGAATTTTTAATCACAGATCCCTCCCTCTTACCTAACTTGGTATCTTTCCAGTACTGTGAGCATCGTATTCCAACATGATTTTTAGAATTGCCAATATATTATCTAATAATTACATATTTAGACGAATTTTAGGGCTAGAATATTTAATCAATTTTGTCAATAATCATTACTTTTACATACTTATATGGTTTTTGGACTTTTGAAGCCGTAATGTAAGCAGTTGAAACTAAGTACTTATTGTCATTAAATTGTAGCTTAATTTTTGCTTTGTGATGCTCAAGTCAATATGATTTGCGTTTTTATACATGTTGCTTAATTTTCGTTGTTATTCCAAATATTCTTTTAATTGTTTTATTATGCTTTTTGTAATATCTACATTTTCATCTGCGCTTATGACAGTTTTTGCTTTAAATTTCATTATCACACTAGATTTTCATCATTTTTGCATATATTTTGAAGAAACATCTTTATAATTTCTTTAGTACATCTCAGACTATTCAAATATTGTCCAATTATTTTAATGCAATATACTTTCTTAAATATACTGACCAATGACATATTGCTTTTTCCATTTCTGAATGAACACGACAAATTATTAGCCTTTTTTATTATTATTTTTTCCAGATATTAGGCCTTAGACCACATTTTGTCATATTTTTAGACTAAAGTTTTAGCGGCAGGTCTTGGGCCCATTGTTCAAGCTCTATCAGTTTCTTCCTAGTAAGGTTTAGAAAGATTTATCTCGATTGGGAGGCCAACGGACCTTCATTTTAGATGAATGCTTTGGTTAATACAACAAGCTTGCTCTTCGTCGCTACATCTTTGAGGGTCGTTTGGAGAGAGTGGAATCATTGCTGCCTCGCGTTAGCAAAGGCTGTACAGTTGAATACAAAGTGTTTGGCTATCTCTTCTCTCTCCTGACATTTGAGACACATCATTAATTGACTAAGCCCGCAGATGTTCTGATCTCTCACGAAGTTAGCGTTACATTTGGGAATCTGTACTACCTCCTAAATTCCATGTCTACTCAAAATAGTTAGTTGGTTTGGATAGTTGTTTTGGGTTGATATCCCTTATACCCTAAGTACTGGAATTGTTTGATCCTCTAGTATCAGCGGAATGTAATACCAGCGACCAACTAGAATTTCCAACTCTACGTAAAAAATACAATCTCTGAATTTTTTGGACTCAATCTCAAAGAGAAATTTCGATTTCACTTTTACAAAGCTCGTAGTGTGCTTTGTGCCAAGTTTTGCAATGTATCTCGTCCATATATGCTTAAGCATAGACTCTATACATCTCTATTTCTACGAAGAGAGAATTCTATAATATCATTTAAAGAAAAAATCCTCCTTAGGGGCATCCTTTTCCAATAGGCCTAGTTAATTTTGCTCTGCACACGCCACGATAATTCACCTGTGCTCTAACATAAACCCGCTCCGTCCAGACACGGTATCGTTCCAATTAGCCCTTCATAGGTGCGAAGTCTAAATTGTCAACGGCCTTCTCTATGTCAATGAACCTAGAACAAACTGACCGTCAACAATTATTTTTTTTAGTCTCTACAGACTAGTTGGTGTAAAGTTGACTCCATAAAGCAACCTGGTATAAAACCGTACTAATTATTAATCAGAAGACCCGAAAATTCAGGCTACTCCTGAATAAACCAATATATTATCATTTTCATCATTTTCAATTGAAACAAGGATAGTATAATCATCCGAAAGGATCGTACTTTTTGATTAGACAACTTTCCTGGTTTGGCTATAAAAACTCCCTTAGACTTTCTGTAGGATAAAGGCACATATCTGGTAATAAGACACGCTTTGAACAGACCAATAATTATCCGTTGCACAGAACCCTATCCCTTCTATAAAATACTATGGGAATAATACCATCAACCCAATGGTTTAAATCTACTCAAGGTAGCTCGATATCTATCCTCCTTAACGATCGTGTTAGCTAACTCTCTGTCTATGGAGTCGTAAGACTCCATGTCATTCGATTGACTGACATTTGCTATAATCGGGACATTATGATGAAGCATTATCTGTAGAGTTTCCTCTGGTGAGTAAACTCACTATTGGGCTAAGTTATTATTCATATTATCATTCGATTGACTGACATTTGCTATAATCGGGACATTATGATGAAGCATTATCTGTAGAGTTTCCTCTGGTGAGTAAACTCACTATTGGGCTAAGTTATTATTGGAATCAGCATCTTCAGAGTCTTTGCCACTGACGAAGCTCCTTGCATACCGCTGCAAAAATTTATTTTAGTTTTAAATCACTTGCTATTGGTGCTAGTCTTTCTAATATTCTGTACTTTACAAAAATCTTTTATTTGTTTATTTGGTATTCGCTTTCGTAATGTATTTCCAGAATATCTAGCTCTTATTTCTAACGTTCTAAGTTTTCTTTTTAGTTTTATGTGTATGTTGTTAGATTTTCCAAACTACATTTTCCATTTCAGAGACAGTAGAGATACCAAATATTAAAATCACGTTCTACTATTTTCTGATTAGAAAGATTTCTTACCTCCCTAATGCAGCTGGTATTTTAAGAAGACGAAACAAAAAAGTTTGTATGGATTTTTGTTTTTTTTGAGGAACCTCAGTACAACTTTATACAAAAAATTCTTTTTCGAAAACGATTTAGAATGGAAACATTATGAAAATTTTACTAGAGCGATTAAGTTGGTAACAAAACAGTACACAAGCTTGTAGGAAAGCTACAATTCTCAATTCGTCAAAGAAAATACAGTTCACCTATTGGCTTTAGTTTTTTATGTTAGATACCAATATATTTTTACTATGAAATTTATGGATAGTAGAATTATCATAGATATTATCCTATTGCTATTAATAAGTAGCTAAATAAAGTTATGATCATCACAAACATACTACAACAGATAAAAAAAAGGTTAATAAATCACAAACCGTTATATATACATTTTTTTCTTCGAGTACATCTGCACTATTTTATTTTGTTAATGTATTCTAATATGCCAAAGAATGTACCTATTTATTAACAATAAATGTTTCAAAATCTTTAGTTGTTTAAATATTAATTATTAAAACTCCATATCAACCAGACAATAATGTGAAATTTGTAAAGACGCTATTGCTGTTTAATTGTTCTGGTAAAATGCATAACACTGGATCTCCTGTTTTTTTTTTAATTAGAACAGGTTATACATTGTCTTTAAGATAAACTAATGCAACTTGTCATCAGAGCTGGTATTCCCACCATCTGACTTACCTATTTTTTTATAGTTGCAGATTGGTAATCATGCAGTAAAATGTTTTTATTTTAAAACAAATTATACTCATATTGCATTTATGGATTTTTAACCGAATGGACAGATAAAACTCTTATTATATCCTAAAATTATATACTTTTAGATTATTATAAACATATTTATAATATTAATAATATTATTTATGAAAACCAAAAAAGATAATTGAAAATTTAATAGAAACGAAGAACAGACAAAGAAATCAACAGTATCATATAAGAATCAAAAACAAAGAAACACTTAGGCTAAAGATATTTCACCTGTATACATTACATTTATACGTCAAGGTCAACGAGGTCAAACGGTAGGTCCTTATGGTCTTATTTGGGAATTCCATAATAAAATAAAAAAATAAAATACAAAAATTACATATTTGGGAACAAATTTGGAGCCAACTAGATCTAGACATAGAAATAAAACAAAGAATAGCAATGACTAAAACTACTTTTAAATGTAGACATTTCTTTGCAATATCGTAAAGAGTATGTCCCAGGATGGGATAAAGAATGTGAGAAATTGTATCACAAATACAACGAAACACAAAACTACTGCACAGTTTGGATGCAGCTAGACGACAAAAATCGATGGAAACTGTGAAAAAATTATACTTTAGTAAATCAAGCAGAAAAGCATGGTCTTTACTTAGAGAACTTGATAGTAGCAGACTCCCAACTAGAGACAAAGTACCAATAGCTCTCAACAGAGTGGCCTCCAACTCATTGTAGCAACCTCAAGAGCACTTAAAGACCGTGATCACACCACCAAAGTAAAACAAGAACTAAAAATACTAAAGTCTGCATGCCCGTCTACATCTAAATACTCTGACGAGTTTATTTCAGAAGAAATTATTTTAGCAATATTAGAAATTAAGTCTGGAAAGGCACCCGGCTCCGATAAAATCCATACAGATATTTTACTCCACTGTGGCAAATATGCTACGAAATGGCTGGCTGATTTCTATACAGATATGTTAAAATCAGGAGAAATTCCCCATTTCCTAAAAAATGGCCTCCATTGTAGCCATATTAAAACCAGGAAAGACAAATAATCAGTCCCAAAATTACCGACCGACTGTACTGCTAAGCTGTGTCTATAAACTGTTGGAACGCTTAATATATAACAGAATTAGTAGAAAAAATTCTCCGTTCACTGAAAACGGACTACTCACTCATAACTTAACACCAAAATATCTTGGAGTGACTCTGGACAGAACATTCAGTTTTAAAAAATACCTACAAAAAACGGCAGCAAAACGGAAAACGCAAAATAATAAAGTCTAAAAGCTATGTTGCTCCAAATGGGGATCCTCAACCTCCGTACTTAGATCATCCGCTCTCGGACTTGTATACTCTGCGGCTGAATATGCTTCCCCATAGATTCCATCCTCCAAAGATTATTAATACCCAATTAAACCAGAAAGTGCGAATGATCTCAGATCCCACACCGAACTATTGGTTTTCCATTCTGAGTCACATTCCACTGCCGAAACTGCGAAGAAGTCATTCTCTTCTCAGAGATTATCGAAAAATCGAGACTAACCATCAAGTACCCATCCACCATAATAAGCTTGATATCGAAATAAACAGACTGCGCTCCAGATATCCTCCATTGTTAAGAGCTAACTCCTAATATCAGGAACATATCAACCTCACCAACGCTTGGAGAAAAAAATGAAAGAGCGACTCACCACAGGAAGCTCACCAAATGGTCTGTATCGCAAAGGCTTCTCGACTCGCCAATGTCGGATAATTCTGGTATGACACGTAAAGAAGAATATTCCGTTTAATAAAGTTTCTTATTAATGTTGCAAATTTCGTATAGTTCTTGACCGTTACCTACGTTTAGTATTTAAGGGATGTACTGATACTTTTTTACAAGAATATACTTATTATGGAATGAATGAAAAATTTATGCCGGAATTTTCTATCTAATAACATGCCAAACCATCCAATGAATCCAATGAATATTTCCAAATATCAGGGTAAACTCTTTTGATTGCGTATATTTTCGTTGTACTTGTTTTTGGAACATGTTTTTTTAAACACTGTATATAAAATTTTATTATCTATTGTGATTTATATTAGTATATGGCGTTTTGTTAATCAATTATAGGTTTATTAAACTCTTAGAAATATACATTCTACGAATCGAAACAAGTTTTGATTTTATCAAATAAAAATTCATACGACTTGTTCTAAGACCACAACATTGAACAACCTTGAATCTGTGTGTGAATAACCTCAGTCCTCAATATGTGAAATTTTCTGGCGATGCTATTGCAATTAAGATTTTATAAAAAGACTTTTATGTTCTTAATTACCTATACATCACGATATTATTAAAAAACAAAAATAAATGGATCATTAAAAAACCGGAATTCTTTTTCTTGTTGCATAGTATCATTATCAATTTTCAGTATGAATGGAAAGTTTTCGGGTATTTAGAATATGTCGAAAATTAAAAAAAATGCTATAAATCTCCTACATTACAAACTTTTTCGTCAAGAAGCTTTTACAATGAATAGTAATGAATCATCCTCCCACTCTGATATATATTTTTTTCTATGGCATTTTAAAATTAATTTTTTTGCAGCCGAGATGATAGCTTTTCTAAAGCGATTCCAGTTGTTGATTCCTCATGTAATCCGTCTTATGAACTTTTCTACTTATTCCATCGTATCCTTATTACAGTTTTATCAAGGTCTGGCTACAAGATGTAATAATTGCTTCTTCGACATCTACTTTCAACAAGATAGGTCGGTGTTATGAGTGAAAAAACTTCTTATAAACTGTTGTTGAGCTTGTAAATCTAGATTATTTCGACACACACAATATAAATTGGGATTTGAATATCTTCTTCCGGCAGCTGATCAAAAAGTGTTTTTGTCGTTTGTATCAAACATAGATAGACTTTGTTAAATTGAACCCAGTCATATAGTTATGTAGTTTCAAGCTTAGTGGTGGCCTTGGTAATCTCCCATATAGATAGCAAAACGATTGTTAGACCCTTTACTTTAATTGTAACCATATGAATACTGTAAGTTACACGTACGGTTACGTAAGTGTAACCAGATATTTTTCTTTTTCGTGAGCTGTTTTACTTTTGGGACGTGAGTCTTCTGGATAGCAACTGTATCAAAAAGTATCAAGAAGTCTAGAAGCATTTTAGATTCCTATTTGGTTTTTCTTCTCGAAATAGTTTCTATATTTAGTTGACAAATCTTGGTAATATTTCCAAGGCTTCAGGTCAGTTGCTTCTTAGAAGAAACGTCTCTGTTATGTTTAATGTTGTTTCAATTTTTTCCTTAATTTAGCCAGAATAAAAATCTTTAGACTAGCTTGACAATATTCTAACTCACATAGTATTTTACCACAAACGCGAGTTAATTTGCATTACTCTCCAGAACTATAAACGACAAATATAGCTAATTGAAATAAATCTTTAACCTGTCTTTAGACAAAAAAGTATCCGATTCAGTATTGAAAAAATTAACATAGTCAATGACATATACACTAGTAAGAACCAAAAGTTTTCGGGTATAAAGACTTATTGCCTGCTTGTTATAGAATAGCCACTAAATTTGAGGGCACTCTCTTGAACCAGTGTTAAATACTGACCCTAAAGGCATATAAACTAAAAATTCTGTAAATCAATCATTATGGCTATATAACAAGAAACTATTTTTACTGATCATGGATATAGGATTCGAATGTAAGGACTGCAAGGTAACAGTAAGTTCTACAATAAGCCAACAACATAAGATTCTTGTGAAGGACTGTAGAAAATAAGCAGGGAAAGCTCAGAGTCATAACAGATTTCATTACTGGACATGAGCCAGTCAAGTGACACCTGCGTACAATGGGACTGTTTCGTAGAGATTTAAGCTGCAAACTGTAGCAGAGAATCTGAGGAGGTCAACCATGTCAATCAAAAATATGCATAGAAAAATCCAAAATTAGAGAACTACAAACACCAATTCGATACAATTAATTTTGCGATACTCATGGCAAATTAAGAACATACACAGAAAAAATTTAAAAATATAGAAAATTATGTCGATAAAGAATTTAAAGATCATAGACTAAAGATTATCTTAATCTTACCTTAATATGTAATAAAATTACCTTAATTAAGTTACATTATTAATACAGCATTACTAAAGCAAGGGATAAATTATTAAAAGACTTAAGCCACGTGCGTCAGATTAAAAGTGCGGATGGAAGAGTGTTAAGAACCGATGTTAAAATAAGGCAAGTATGGTATGAGTGCTTTAGAAAGTTGCTAAATTAAGAAAACCAGAGGAGATAAAGACGATGAAGCATCCCAAAATACCTGGAGGTTAGGAAGGCTCTAGGAGAGAAAGGAATTAATATTTTGTGGCAAATGATGAGTAGCAAATTTATATGAAGAAGAAAGGATGCCCAATGCATGGGAGTGTGATGGTATCATTGCACAAAGAAAAAGGGGACATTCAGGACTGTAAGAACTATAGAGGGATAAAGTTAATGTCGCACACAATGAAAATTTGGAAGAGAACCATAGAGCGAAGGTTAAGCAGAAAGACATCGATACGAGAAGAACAGTTTGTGTTTATGCCTGGGACGAGAACAACGAACGCTTTATTTGCTTTGAGACAGTTGGTAGAGAAATATGGCGAGTAGAAAAAAAGAACTAAATTTGGTATTTATAGATCTTAAGAAGGCATACGACACAGTCTCTAAACAAGAAATATAAAGATGTATGGGAGAGAAATGGATTCCTGAGAAGTACGCAAGGCTCTTGAAAGATATGTATGAAAAAGCGTACGCCAAAGTAAGAACTTGTGTCGGAATGACCGAAAGTTTTCCAGTGATAGTTGGTTTGCATAAAGGCCCTTCACTAAGTCTCTACTTGTTCAATATTCTTATGGATATAAAGTAAGGGAGCGGTCTTCTTAGTCAATGCTCTTTCCTGGTGGTTGGTTGAATACCTTGGTTCCTACATAATGGAAAATGGGACACTGGATCTAGAAATTGCCCACAGGATACAGGCTGGTTCAATCAAGGAAGGTCTGAAAGAAAAGATATACAACAGTGTTGTACACGGTGATAGCCTGTAAAGAAGATTCAGGAAAACAAGATGAAGGTAGCTGAATTGAAAACGTTACGGTAGATGTTGGGTAAGACTAGGAGGTACAGGATCAGGAACGACGATTAGGAAAGGAGGTACATGACTACAGTCTCAAAAAAGATTCAAGAACAAAGACTGCAATGGTTTGGTCATGTCAGATGTAGAAATGAAAGCTAAGTGGGACGAAGGATAGAGCTGTTAGAAGTTGATGAAAGACGAGGTAGAGGAACACCGAGGAGTAGATGGAAGGACTATGTAGTAGATGACTTAAAAGAGAAAGGTTTAGGTTAAGAAGACCCGATAGACAGAAATGAGTGGCGAAGAAGAGTAAGGAATAACGACCACTGAAAAGGAAAAATCTGGGGAAGAAGCAGAAGACTAAAGATTACCTTAAACATGCAAACATAAATAAAGACTCTTAAATAACAAAGAAAGAAATTATTCTATACACTAAATACCTTGAAAGACGAAAAAGCAAAAGGCGCAGATAAACTTCCAGCTGAAATTGGTAAACTTATTGAAGAAGAGTAGATTCCTGTCTTGGTAAATTTGTTCAATAACATTGATAATTTAGAAATCGTGAAAAATACGCTAAAAACATTCCTAAGAGTGATACATGTTAGAAAATAAACAAAAATTAATGTTATTTCTCAAAGAAAGAATTTATTTGATAGCTTTGTAGTCTCGTAAATTTATCATGTGTCATAATTGAATCATTTTGCGTTAAAATAATTTGTTTACACATACTACACAAGCATAAAAATGCTCCCGTGAGTATAAGATATTTACTGTTTACCTATAAATTAGTCGCCACAATATATCGTTAAATATATTTTTAAATTACCTAGTCTTTAGAACAACACATTGTTCCTGTTATTCAATTTCAACAATGTTTGCTATTGTTTCGTGATTGTTATTAGGTTATTGCAGTCGCACTCCAAAACATAAACACAAACTTGTCATTATAAAGCATCGTATACCTGATGAAGTCTCATAAAGGAAATAAAACAATTTCGGAGGTTTAAAATTCGTTAAATACGAAGTGTTTTTTATTTTAATTTAACATTGTGATTTATTCCTCCGCGCCGGTGTTAGTTTCCATGAAGGAGGAGTTCTGAATTGAGTAAGGGCCTTTTAGGCCTTGGAAAACACACTCGGGTGGGGGTAACTCTCAATCTCGACAATAAATAGCAAACTTTGAATATACTCTTCTATTGGGATGACTTCTTGCAGCAAAAGGCGCAGTAGGTAAAACAGGGTGAATTTTTGTATAAAGTTTGTTACTTCTGTTACAGAAAGCATTCCATTCAATTTCCCAGTTTTCTTTTGATTCTTGTTTACCCAGCGAGACTAAGTCACCTCTATTGAGTCAACTAATTTCTAATCCTTTTGAAGCCGCTTCTTTAACAAAATAATCTGCTTTGGTGTTACCCGAGATATCAGCATGTCCTTTTACCTAAATGAAAGATACTGAATTATTTCTTTTAAGTAACTTCAGTTAATTTTCTAAAATTTTGACGATAATACTGTTTTTGTATATATTCTTATACGAATTATCTAAAGCAGACAACGCAGATTTTAAATCCGACAGGATAACTATTTGTTGATCAGACATTTTCTTCTCAATAGTCCATTCCAGAGCTTGATATATTGCAAACAGTTCTCTGGAATAAATAGAAGATTGTTGGTTTTTTATACATAATGTATTCTTGATTATTTTTGGATATATACAGCACAACCAACTCCTAAAATGGATTTTGACCCGTCTGTGAGAATCCTATACGGCTTATCAAATTTGGAAAGTTGTTTCTCAAGTTAAATGGCGTTGTTATCATCAAAAGTAGGGAAATAAACTTTGGTTTGGGAATAAAGAATATTGAAATTAGGTTGGAATAAATTAGTTTCAGCTGGGATTTCTAAATAGGAAGAAACATTAGGAAATGCTATAGCTAAAGTTGGAGAATGTTTGTTATGCCATCATTTGTCAACTAAGACATAGATATGTCGGATATTTTTTACAATTGAGGCGCTCCGAGGAAAAAGGGCGAATACGCCAGTTACAGTTTTTTTTTTAATGCAATGGATAGCCTGATCATTATTCGAACAATGTACCACCATAACATGGTTTATTCGTCCTTTCTATTCAGAACTATAATAGGTTGACTTAACGGAAGCAAACTGTATGAATCTTAAAAAGTATGGTAAATGTTCTGTGGAACAACGGCGAATACGCCACCGCTACGTCGGTACACAGCTAGCCCTCCCACTTCTGTCTTGCCAAATTTCTGAATAAAATTTCCGTGATTTCCGTCTTATTTTTACCGTTTTAAGCTACAGTGTCGTTTTGCTTGTCAAAACAAGTAGTTTTTATTTTGATTAGTTTGAATAGTTTGAGTTACTTTACTAATAAAGTTAAAATTTTACTGCTACAATGTCAGAAAGCGAGTTTACAGAAGACCAAAACAAAGGCTACACTAGAAAAAGGTCGAAAACTGAAGACACGTGGCAAAAGAATGTGAATAAAGTTAAAAGAAAGTCAGGTGAAGAATACAGCACCATTAAAAACAGAAAACTTGTGCCTAAGCGGACTGTGGGAAGTCCCTGTTCCTGTGGAACTGAGAACCTGTGTTTTGAGAAAGTAGGTTTGGAGAAAATTAGTATAATTTTTAAAAACTTTTGGGAATTATCTGAGTACAACCTACAAAACACTTACTTATCTAAAAGAGTGAAATCTGTTTCTGTCAACCGTTGTCGCATTAAAAATCGACCTAGTCGAAAGTTACGTAGTATTGAGTACAATGTACTTTTTGAAAGCAATGAATTTAAAGTCTGCAGAAAAGCATTCTATGCGATTCATGGTGTCACTGAAAAGAGGGTTCGAACTGTTTTGAATAAAGTATCCACAAGTGGCACTGTAGAATTGGACAGAAGAGGAAATAAAAATCCAGTTAACAAAGTAAGTGTAGAAATGAAAGAAACTGTAATGTTACATGTAAATAGTTTACCCAAATGTTCAAGCCATTACAGCAGAGCAAAAAGCCCTTACCGAAAGTACCTTTCCACAGACTTAAACATAAACAAGTTTTATGACCTGTACTGTGAGTGGATGACAGAAAATCACCCTTTTATTGAACCTGTCAGCTCACGGTTCTATCGTGACACATTTAATAAAAAATTCAATATTGGTTTCAACCCTCCTAAGTCGGATACTTGTAATTTTTGTGACAAAACAGATATGGAACTTTCAAATTGTGATGATTTACAACGTAACCAATTACAAGTTGCCAAGGAACTTCATTTAAGACGAGCCAAAGCAGTTCAAAAAATACTTAAAAGTTATAAAAGTAATAATGAAGACTCAGTTTCAGCAATTTGTATAGATCTGCAGCAAACTCTCCCTACCCCTAAACTGACGACATCTGTACAGTATTACAAAAGGAAGCTTTGGACCTACAATTTTGCAGTCCATGATGTTAAATCTGGAAAATGTGTTATGTACATGTGGAATGAAAGTACTGGAGGTCGTGGTTCATGTGAAATAGCAAGCTGCTTGTCCCATTACTTTGATTCTATGGATCATCAAGTCAAAAAAGTTGTGCTATTTAGTGACAATTGTGGCTGCCAGAACAAAAATATGAACATTGTTTTAGCTTGTTTGAAAAAAATTCATGAATTAAAATTTGATTTCATAGAACATTACTTTATGATTCCTGGACATTCATATTTACCTTGTGACAGGGATTTTACTTCGAGATATTGATGTTTATTCTGAAGACCACTATATTGACTTAATTCGTTCATCAAGGAAGGTCAGACCATTCAAAGTAGTAAAAATGACATCATCAATGTTTTTTGATTTCACTGCTCTTCAGAAGTTAATTACAAAAAGAAAATCAACTGCTAGTTTTAAAGATGGTAAAGTATTTCTTTACTCCAAGTTGTTCAAACAAGGGTTTTCCATACAACCAACGTACCAAAATGTTTTGTCCGAACAAGTTGTTTTGCAGAAAGGAAAAGTAGGAGAATATCAACGCCATTTGTTTGATTTATCTGCCGCAGTTTTGTCTCCTAAATACCAACAGCCTATAAAACTTTCAGAGGAAAAAATAAAAGACATCAAGTCACTTCTTCCATACATACCGCTTCATCATAGGAGTTTCTTTGATGAGCTGATCTCTCTCCAAGAATCACAAACCAATTTGGCAACGCTAACTGGAGAAAGTCAGGATGATGTTATGGATTTTTGCTTGAATTAATAATTTATTGTTTGGTGTTTTTTTAGTTTTTGATTTATCTTAAACAGAACAATTTTTAATTAAAAAATGTTTTTCATATCATATCCTTTGAATAAAACTTTTTTCAATATCCTGAATTATAATTTTGGTTTAGATGGGGTGATCTTATTTGCTTAACAAGCAAAACTTTTTATAAAAAAAATAGTTTTTACCTAACCGCATTACAAAATTTTGATGACGTGTATATTCGCCCTTATTGAATTAAAAACACTTTTTCAACTTTAATCGCGTTTTTCTCAAAATGCCCATTTGGCGTATTCGCCGTTTGTCCACGGAGCGCCTCAATTGGTAGGTTTGGTTATTACCTTGACATTTAAGAATAAACTTTTCAGCTAAAAAAAGACGTCTTAAATGTAAGGGAGGTTCCATACATTCGGCTAATATATTTTCTGCACGTGTAGATTTAAGTGGACCTAAAATTTTTATACTTTTAGTTGATAATTTGATATGTATATATTTAGTATTAATGTAAATCAAACGCGTTCTACTAAGTTCACCATTCAATACAATAAAGAGAAAAATATTCCCATATATGCATTAATTCCTAACTAGATCACGTTCTAGTTACCTTCATGCTAGAACACAAAAGAAAAAAGTGAAAATAAGTAGTACCGTCGAAGACTAGGCCTCTGTGTCGCGCCATACTTGAAGATCTACAGTTATTCACGGCGTAAGTCTTTTATTTTGGTCGTTTTCATCGCCGGAGACTGGTTTGGCTGCCGGTTTGTTTTCAACAACAAGACAATTGTGGCATCACGGTGGTTCTTATTGTTCTTCCTTCAGTCATTTGAATAAGTTATTCGAGAGGAGTTGTTTTTGCCGGTAAAATGTTTGTGCTCGTACGGGTTCTGTTATTCTTTGGACTGCTAAACGTAAGTAAATAGTCTTTTAAACATTCTAGTACATTAAATTAAAATGGGTGTATGTAGTGCAGAAGATTATAAATATTTTTAAAATAATAGTTTCACATGTTTTTTATGAAACAATCGTGTAAACAATGCAGATGCACTCAAGAAGAAAAGCAAATGCCTCCCCTTTATTCAATAAATTCTTAATACAAGTTACTATAACAATTAATATGTAACGTAGTCCCCTTCTAACATGATACAATGATTCCAATATGGCCTGTAACTTATCTCTGTTATGGCATTTGAAAATGTACCTTTTAGGGTTAACCCATCATCGATCGCTTCATATTTCACTTAGTCACTCTGATCATAAGTCACTGGGAGCATAAATTGTTCAAAAATCTTTAATTATCTGGACCTATTAAGATATTACATATAAGATTTCTGCATCGTTTATGCATATGTTCCTCCTAGCGATTGAGTTCGTCATATAATGGGTCTGCTTCAAGTATCTGAAGATCTTCTTTGAGACTATCTGAAATTCACTCGATATGCTCAGCGAAGCGTAAGTAATTTAATCTATTACTATCGATTTAAATTTGTCGTCTGTTCCCGTACTCAGACTGTTTTAAACATATATCACCTCGTTATGTTTTAAATATGTATGTCTTGTGCAGTATGAATCCAACTTTCGTCATTTTTCGCAGATCCTATTGCCAGCGTGTAGGTCTCCATTCGGTTAACTTGCGTGTCCACTTTCCATCCTTCATTCTTGCCATGTGGCCAGTCCATGTCCATTTCAAGCCCCCTTTACAAGATCTGTATTTTTTTTGGTTCTTTTTCGTAGGACTTCGTTTGTCATCTTGTCTTTTATTGTTACTCCTATTATCGATTGATAGGAGTATCCATCCTTATTTGAGCTACTCTTATAGTTTATTTTTATGAATGAGAGAGTAATTAGCATAATTTTAACTGGTAGCTCCGACCACTCCATGGGCGTGCTCAAGATTAATTGAAAAATTACTTTGAATAATTGTAAAAAATAAATGAATTATTTCAGTGTTATAAAGTGTTATGTGTATGTAAATAAAAGTGACCTCTTTTATCACACACTATATTAGAACTGACTGGCCTACATTAAAAAGGGTTTTAAAAAATTCACATTTTTTTTAATTTTTAAAAATTACAAAAGAGAAAAAGAGTTTTTAAAACCGTCTAAGGTATGTTAAATAGATGAATAAAAATATTAATATAAAACTTACAGCTACTTGTTACAAATCCAAATCAGATTCAGAAGATGAACTTTCAGAACCAAGATTTATAATAACTGGCTCGATCATTTTATCAGTAATATTGTCCAGGTTCCACATTTTTTCCTCTTCTTTAATAGTGTGATTTACTGCCTTTTCCCAGTTTTCAGGTTTTACATTATTTACGGCCTCCAAAAACAACTGTTTAACATCATGAATTTTAAAAGTGGTATTTTTTCTTGAAACTTCACTCTTTATCTGTGCCCATACCAGTTCAATCGGGTTTAATTCACAATGATATGGTAGGGATCTAAGTACTGTCATTCCACGATTTTTGGCAATTTCATCAATTTCGTATTTTTTAAATTTTTCTTTATGAAGGACACACAACGAATAAAGTTCCTTTCTTATAGATCCGGGATGGTACGTAATATTTTTTGAACTCAGCCAATTCTGCAAGTCTTTTTTTAACCACTTGGTTGCAGTCCTTCTATAAGTCTGGAGTGATAACTTGCATTATCCATTACTATTACACAGTTCTTAGGAAGAAGATCTATCATTTGTTCGAACCATTCTTGAAAGACATCAGCGTTCATGTCTTCATGGTAGTCACCGGTACGAGTTGATTCAAAAGTTAATAAACCACCTTCAACAAAACCGTCTGAACTGCTAATGTGTACTATTATCAGCCTGCGTCCCTTTCCTAATGGTGGGTTTAAACCAGTAGATAAGTTATTTACAAAAGCGTGCCTTTGACTTGTAACAGTTTCATCCTGCCAAAATTTATTTGGTGTATGACCCTCGTTGATCCATGTTTCATCAAGATAAAATATTTTTCTTTTTTGGTTTCTCATTTCCTTTATGGTTCTTAGAAAATGTCTTCTCCATATGACAATATCGCTTCTTTCTAATAAAATAGACTTTCTGGGATTCTTTTTCCAGCGGAAGCCTATTTCTTTTAAAAGTTTCCATAACGTACTTCGACTCATTTCTGGGTAATCCTTATTATCTCGAACTGAGACAAGAACTTTATACAATGTTGGAAATTCTTGTCTAAAGAAGAATTCATGCACTTTCCGTCGAAGTCCTTCTTTAAAATGATATTCTATTTGAAATTTTGGTTTCCCTGGAGCATTACGTGGCATTTGAAAACTACCACATTTCTCTTCTTTAATAACTCTGTAAATCGTAGATTTCCCAACACCAAGTGTACTGCTAACTAACTCAACGGTCTCATCAACACTTTCACATAAACGTTTGTCTGTAAATGATTTAAAACAATTAAATATTAATGTTTTTTCATTAACTGTTAGAGGACCAATTTTTCGGCGTTTACACGGCACTTCCAAATTTTCCATAACACTAGTATACACAATAAACTGCACCTTGCAACTGAAGTACCTACTTTTAGTGAACTGTTAAGAATTTTGAATACGCCACTTGGACCTTCCTATATACAAAATGGAAAAACCCACTATCACATTTTCTGTGGAATAAGTTTAGAAGGTAATTATCTAGTCAATTACTGTCGTAGTTCCTGGAATTAAAGAATTAAATGTTTGATTGTTGAAACCCTTACTTCGTGGAATTTCAGATAAAATAAAACGTTTTATTTTATCTAAAGAATTAAACTTTATTTTGCAAATAGATAAAATAAAACGTTTTATTTTATCTAAAGAATTAAACTTTATTTTGCAAATAGGTAGGTACTTATTAAACTTTTATTGGTTATATATAACCAATAAAATAAACATCTTACATTTCTTGCAAATTCATTAGTACCTGTTAACCTCCATCACTCCGACACTGGCAACCTTATTTAGGGATTAGTAACCCTCACAACTATTGTATTCTATTCTGCTCCAACCTTTATACCTAGTGGTCATACTCAATTTAAAATTGTTTTCCTATATACTTCTGTAAACTTGTTGACAAATATCTATTTTTCATTGAGTCACCCGTATCAACAGTTTGGGGATTTGCATACATAATTTATTGTTTTATTACTCTCTCATACATAAAAATACACTATAGTTTTAAAGTAGTGTTTTTTGTTAGGGACAGTGTTTCCACACCTAGGTCATTACTGACAGATTACACTGATCGAAAACATTCCTCTTCAGATCAATCGGTCCGTTGCCATCTTTAAATACGTTTTTAAGAGCTCCATAGGCTGCCCATCCTTGTGCTATTTTTCTGGATACTTCTCCTGTTTGGTTTCCTTGTCTATTCTAATTTCGTGTCCCAGTTATATGTATGTATCAACAAGTTCTACTCAGTCTTTCTGATTTTTTAAATATTCGAGGTTCGTCATGTATTTTATTTTAGGGATATTTATTTTTAAACCAATTTCTTCTTTGTTTCATTAGGGTTTTGGTTCCACTGCTGAGTTTCTCTTCGTTCTTTATTTTTGGACAATATTTCTTTTGGTTTTCTCGGATGGCTTGTGTAATGCATTTATTGAGAACATTTATATCTTCGTTAGGAGGTATCCTTGTACTTGATTTGAATTTGGCCTCAATGTCTTGGTATATTTGGCCTCAAATTGGTATATTTTGACGTCACTGGGTTGTATCCATGTACGTGCTTCATTTTTTTTTCAATAATCGATGTAGAAATATGCTTTTTTGCCACTGAAAATTGTACAATTTTATGGACAAAGCTTACAAAAATTAAAAAAAAAAAAATAACAATAACAATTAAAATTTACTAAAATTACATAAATCGTCCATATCACAAAATAAAAGATACAATATATTGCAAAATTTAACTAAAATGCAAATTGCCTTAAAAGAAAAAATTTTCCATCAATTTTTAAGTTAGTAATGTCATTTATAAAGATAAGGAAAAGTAAAGGACCCAGTATTGAACCTTGTGGTACTCCACATACAATGATTTTGTGACTAGAGTCGGTACCATTTGCTCTAACTTCTTTTTCTTTGGGTGCCGTGTCCGCATTCAGACGTTGGCCGTCATCATGTTTACAATTTCCTGAAACCTTTCTCTGTCGGCTGCTACGCGAAATAATTCTTCTACTGTGGAACCACACCATTGTCTAATATTACGCAGCCATGCAAGTTTCTTTGGACCAGTCCATCTCTTTCCTTCCACTTTTCCTTGTATTATAAGGCGAAGTAGATGGTATTTAGGTCCTCTAATTATATGGCCGAAGTATTCTGTTTTTCTCCTCTTTATGGTGTTTATGAGCAGACGTTCTGAATTGATCATTTGAAGAATATCTTCATTGGAAATGTGCGAAACCCACGATATCTTTAGGATTCGTCTATAGCACCACAATTCGAATGCTTCTAACTTGTTTAGCATTGTAGTTTTTAACGTCCATGTCTCACAGCCATACAATAGGATGGACCACACATAACATTTCAGGACCTTCTTACGAATATTCATCGACAGGTTTCTGTTGCATAAAACTGGTTTCCAGGTCATAAAAGCCTTACGTGATATTTCGATCCTGGTTATTATCTCTTCATCAGAGTCACAATTTACATTTAACCAGCTGCCAAGGTATTTGAAATGATTTACCCTTTCGATCTCCTCTCCATTAAGAGAAATCAGACCTTGATCTGTATTGATCTTTCCAACTGCCATCCACTTTGTCTTTGAAATGTTGATTTTTAGGCCTCTCCGATAACTTGCTTCACTGACTAGATTTAGTAATGTTTGGAGATCTTGTAAATTTTCTGCAAGAATGGCTGTATCGTCAGCGTACCTAATATTGTTGATTACTTCTCCACCTAGTCTTACTCCCTCTTGTCTGTCATCCAAAGCCTCCCTAAAGATTTCTTCAGAGTACAGATTAAAAAGAGTGGGTGACAAAACACAACCCTGCCGTACTCCACGTTTGATGGATATTTTTTCAGTCGGACTGTCTTCAATTTGGATAGAGGCTACTTGATTGTAATATAAGTATTTCAGCAGTCTTAAAGGCAATCGAAAAGTGTATCGTGTTGTACTCTGTCGAACGCCTTCTCGAAGTCGATGAAACAAACATAAACATTCTTTCGGAATTCAACTTTTTTGTAATACAACAGAATAGTGCCTCTCTAGTTCCTAGACCGTTTCTAAATCCAAATTGCTTATTACCCATCCTACTTTCGCATAGAAGGAATACTCGGCTTTGTATAATTCGTAAGAGTATCTTCAGTGTGTGACTCATCAAACTGATTAGTCTAAAATCACTGCATTTGGTGGGCCTGCTTTTCTTTGGTAATGTTATAAACAGTGACTCTAACCAATCATCTGGTATTTTTCCTTCGTTGTAAATTTTGTTGAAGAAAGTGGTTAAGCAGGCAATGCTTTCCTCATCCAAAAGTTTAAGTAGCTCAGCAGGGATTTGATCTGGTCCAGGTGCTTTATTGTTTTTGGCTTGCTGTATTGCCTTTTTGACTTCAGAATTCAGTATACTGGGACCTCTGTCTAACTGGTTGTCACAGGCAGTATTTGCTCTAACTAGTTTTTTCCAATTCCTCAAATAAGATTGGAACCAATTCAAAGAAATACCTCGAATTCCGTAGAAATTTAGTTTTTTTTTATCAAAATGTCGTGAAAGTATTCCAACATATTTTTTGGGAGATTTAGGAAAAATTTTATTGATAGTCCATCAGTACTACAGGAAGATTTGGTTTTGATACTACTGATTATTTGGATCAGTTCAGATTTATTATCTGGTCTTATGAAGAATGAATTCGAGATCTTTTATTAATTGGGGAGATAGGAAATAGAATCTTGTTGTGGCAAAATAGTGGATGTTATATTTTTACTTACATTAATGAAGTATTCATTTAAATTTTTAGGGTTTGGAAGAGAAAATGTTTGAGCTGTGTTAATTTTATTTCGAAGATCGTTTATTATGGACAAATTCTGATAGTACATTTTTTAGCTGTTTTGATAGCTAAAATTAGTAAAATAAGTTTTCGAAAGGCTCCTCTGTACTTGGAGATATATTCAGTGACAAAGACGTTGGTAGTAAATTTCTTGATGTACAGCAGTGAACGCATATTATTGGCTGATATGCGGATACTTTTGGTAGTCCAGGGTTTGTGATATTTTTACTTAATTTTAATTAAAGGAAATGCCTTATTGAAAATACAGACAAGCCTATCTAAAAAATCACTGAAATTATAGTCCATGTCCACCGAGGGAAAGTGCCACCATTTTACTCCATTTCAACGTTCTATACCTCTAAAAAACACACATTATTAGTCTTAGTTTGTCCTATTTATTGCATATTTGATATTAAATTTCAAATTTATAAAAATGCTTATCTTTATAACGGATTTTATTTCAGTATTTACGATCAAAAACACCTTTATTTAACAATAAAACTAAATAGCGCTACAAAAATTCTACTGCTAAGTTTCGTTTAGCAAATAAGTATGAATAAATTTTACTCCTTAGTCCGCCATTCAGCAGTTCATTGATCTCTCATTTACATATTACCGCTGTTTTGATATTTATGTACCTATATTAATGTCGAGACTAACATATTTTTCATATGTTATGTTACTATAAACGTCTGTAACGTCAACGAATCCTTTATTTTGAAAAAAGGAGAAGTTTTATGGTGAAAATCAAAAAAACATAATTGTGATCTGAAAATATACTGACACAAAAGTCTACTTTTACATCTTCTCTTATTTGATCAGATATATGTACTCAACTGAATAAGTTAGCTAAAAAAATATTAATCATGACAGAAAATAATATAAGTTCACTTTTCTAATAAGATTTGGGATGAGACACAATTGCAAAATTGAAAAATCGCGAAAAATATTTGACGTTCCAATGTTATATTTCTTCGATTCATGCATATGTACATACATACTCGTTCCTCTTCTACAGTTAGGTGTCTAAAATAATGCGTCTAGTTTTTGATGAATTTTCTCGATTCCTTTCTATTATTCGCTATTTGTGTTGCTTCTTGCCAAGATTTATCCTTATTTTGTAATAACTCTACAATGTCGCTGTTCCACTTTGTTACTGGTCCGCCTCTTCTGTTTTGCCTAGTGGTTTAGCTTTCCACACTCTTTTCACTTGCATTTTACTCCCCATCCGTATTATATGACTAAACAATGCCAATGTTTGCTCCTCTATTGTGTCAAGCAATGGTTTAACTTTAAGCCTGTTTCGTATTTTTTTCATTTCTGAGCCTATCTATTTGTCTTCTCCCTATCGTTCTTCTGAGGTATTTCATCTCTGCTGCTTGTATCCTTCTCTGGTGTCTTCCATTTAAAATCTAATTTTCTGTCTTTATTTTTCATTGTTATTTTCATTATCTCTGTCTTCTCTATTTACATTTAGTGTGTATTTTTCATATTTTTCTAGATTATACTGTTTTTCAGTAATGTTTAAAGATTTTTCTTTTGCAGGAATCTCTAAATTTCAAACCAAGCAGTATCCTAACCGTTTGTTTCTGAATAATAAAAACTTGTTCAGCGTTGGTGCGTCCTCTTCAGAAAATTATCCCAAATATTATATATGAGTAAAAGTTTGCAAAATAGAGAGTTCTTTTTGAGATGACATTTAAATATGATGATATTACTCTAAAAGAGTAACAAACTGATATTAGCTTAGCACCAAATTTACCAACCTACATTACAAAGTCTAAATTCTGATCTATATGTGTACTCAGAAATTTGGTGTTATCTACTAAAAATACTTCCTCCTCTTGTATCTGAACACTACTTGGTACGATACTGCTGTTCATTTTAGTTTTAAAAATCATATAATTTGTTTTCTCCTTATTTACTTTAAGTATGTTTATATTGAACCACATCCAAGCCTCCTTTAAAGTATCAGGCGATTCTCTGTCAATCAAACTAGTCAAAAAAGCAGTACAAGGAACAGTCAAGACCAGCAGAATTAAAGGAACTATAGCCCACTCCTTAATACAAACAGTACCATATGCAGATAACATAGTTCTTATGGGAAGAAACAAGGAAAGACTAAAAGAGGCAGTAAAAATCCTGGCAAATAAGGTACGGAAATGAGGTCTAGAAATTACCGAAGTAAAAACAAAAGATCTGCTCTGCTCTAGAAAAGAAGATAACAAGACAAGATAAATCAAGATAGAAAACTACACTTTTGATAAATTTCAACAATTTAAATATTTGGGAATAATTGTAAATGGCAAAAATAAGAGAAGTGAAGAAGTAACGAAGTGAATACAATTATCCAGAAATACAAAATTGAAAATATAGAGTTACTGTCAGACCAGTAGTTACATACTCAGCTGAGACAATGTGTCTCACAGATAAAAATAAACAAGAATTAAGAATATTTGATAAGAAAATCCTCAAAAGAATTATTCGCCAGAGAATAATGGAAAACGGAGAAATGAGAAAAAAGATAAACCATGAACTGAAGGACATAATAAAGAGAGAAGATATATTTCGATTTATTAAAGCGCAAAGACTGAGATGGCTGTAATACATAGAGAGAGGGAAAATGAGCTACTGATTAAGAAGGTCACCAGATGGAAGTAACAACTAAAATCAAGAGGAAGACTCAGAGAAAGATGGGAAGACCAGGCCATGAGAGATATTACAATCCTGATAGTAAAAAACTGGAGGAAAATATGCACAGATCGAAATGAGTGTAAGAAAATCGTAACGAAAGCCAAATCATATAACAGACTTCGACAGTGCACAAGAAGAATACGGAGTGATTTACCGTTATAAGCGAATCAGAGAGCTATATGTAAGAGCAATAAATATTCCATCAGGAATGAAAGGTCTTGATGATGATTTGGAACAGGAAACTTACCAGTCTGTAATTTGGATCATCTATTTTTGTATCTCAATATGACTAATGCTCATTTCTATTATCCTGGGATACATATCTTCTCTTTTTGGCATCTGTTAAATAGATTTACCAGTTCGTTTTTTAATTGCATGGTATTTCCCTTTCAAATCTTAGGTAAATTCTTATCATCGCTTGCTGCCTTATTATTTTTTATTTGTTTGATTACATAATCGATTTCTTCTATTTGAATATTAGGTATTTCTTTAGAGTTGACGTTTATTAACGTTTTCTATTTTCTAAATATGCCTTGTTTTATATAGCTTCCTATAAAATTTTTGTGTGAGTTTTAGGATTTCTTCTCTATTTTCATAAATATTCTCCATGTCATTCTTCTTTTAAAAACCTTCAATATATTCCATTATTCCATGTCCTTTTCAATATATTCCATTAGTCGGCTGTTATGTCAAGTATGTGTTGTTCGGCCACTTTTTTGTAGTTTTATTCATTTCTAAGTACTTAATTGTGTTTTTTTCGGTTTTATAAGTTTTCTTCTCTTTTCTAAAAGTTCTTTTATTTTTAGAAAGAGTTAATCAGCGCTACGATTTTCTAGGTACATAGAATTAACAATATCAACTTATGTTGATTATGTTAGTCTGTACTTATTTATGGCAGCACTTATTTTATGATGTATTTTCTAGAAAGTTATTCAAATCCTAAGATTAATATATTTGTGTCATCAGTAAAGTTTACTAGATGAATATTGTTCCTATTTTTTACAATGTTTATAGCAAGACCATTAACATAAAAAACAAATAACAAAGGGTCTATAATACTGCCCTCTAGGATGTGTACAGTAAGAGAGCCCTCCTCGGAGACGTACTTGACTCCTTGATGTTCTACAACTACTTTTTGCTTACGTCCTGTTAAGCAAGATATTATCCACTGATAAGCTAGTCCCCTAATCCCCCTATCTTTCTAATTTCTCCAGTGAAATTGAGAGGTCCAAACTATCGAAAGCCTTTGACAGATCTAAAAATATTCCCAATACAGGTAATATGGTTCCGTTTTAGGTCAATATTTGGTTTAGCTTTATTTTTTTGTTGTTCGTAAATTTTTCAGTGTTCCATAAAATATTTTACATATTCTTTACTGTTTTCTTCCATTTTTTTCTACGAACTTGACCCAGCTTTTCTTTTTTCATTTTTATCTATTTCTTTAACTTATTATTTTTTTTTTCGATAATTCGATATACAATTCTTAATTTTATTCAAGTGAAATTTCAAGACCATTTAATGTTACAAAAAAAAAATAAATTTAACAACACAACATTTAAAAACAGAATGTGAAAGAAAACCCAAAATAAAATGATGACACCTTCACCAAAATATCGCTCTATCCCAACTGTTAGTTTTTTTGATAAGTATCTCTTGTTTTACTTAATGATTTTTCTTTGTTCGTTTCCATTTTATATAATTTTTGATACAATACTTGTTGGTTTTTTTCTTCTCGATATCTGTATTATATTAGTAAAGCTTATTAATCTTTGAAATGTGTTTCCCTAGAGCTTCCTCCGTTGCTTCTTTTATACAAATTTTTCGTTCTTCGTATTCTTCGGTGTGTCGTGTACTTTCGTTATCCAAATTTTCCAAGAAGTGTTGCGTTCTTCTCATTTTTTCTTTGTTTATTTCTTTAAGATACCACATACTTCAATTAATTTTTAAAGTAAGAAATCCAGGGCAAGAACAATGTAGAAAGACAAAGCAAAAAAGTTTCTAATTTTGAAATGATTATCTAAAAAATTTATGTATGTATTTTTCAGACATGCCTTTCCGAAATTGGAGGTCCTCCAAGAGTAGAAGAAACAACTTTGCTGCTCGACTCGTATATACCACCGTCGATGCAAATTTTGGCGTACTTAACAGAAATGATGAAGTATGATCTGAGACCTTCCACAAGTCCACCAAACGGACCAACTACTACTTCAACGGTAAAACCAACGCAGTATCATCGGCCTGGAGTATATGCGCCTCTGAAACCTCCAGGACCTGATACTTACTATCAGTCACTTCAAAAAGGTAATGAGAAACTGTTAGTGTATTGGAATTTAGTTTTACTTCTTAGCTCTAGAGTTACGATATATTGCATGATCTATAGTAGATGTGTAGAGTGTTTGCACTATTTATACTATTTCGGTATCTATGATCATTCGTGATATAACATATCTGATATTTAATGCAATATTTCTTATTGTGTTTTGGTGAATTTCATATAATATTTAAATTAGACATGTCACAAGAAAGCAGTTTTAGAACCTTTGTAGAACTACAATATCGAATCAGTAAAGTATTATCAACACCAGAAGATAAGGCCAAATACATTAGACAATACCATTGTTTCTACACCGTTGATCAAATTAAACAGATAAAGTATCTATAACTTAATTAATTTTAGAAAATAAGACTAAAAACCAGATTTTATCTTATAATTAACATAACAATTTCTTTCTGTTTTAGGTTCATCCTATAGAGACTACGTAGATAGTTTAAAGCGCCCAAGCGGCCTTAACTACTTCGACAGATATAAACAAGACTTATTCGAAAGCAAAGAAAGAAGTGCCAAAAAGATATATTCTGGCAGAACCGGCGAAACTGAATTAAATTTGATAGCCCAATATTTGGGTAAAAATTTCCTGGATACCTACAAAATCGTGGACGAGATTGAAATTGACGTGCCAAATAATGTCGATGAAGAATCGCAGCAATTTTTGAAAAAATACGATGATTCGGACTTTAGGTTTGTAGTTGTTAAAATTTAGATTAGGTTAGGCTAGGTAAAAGGTTTCTCGATAACGATCTAAGCATAGCTGTGTCCACATCGTAGAGATATTTTATTGAATAAATGTAAAAATTGTGATCACTTAAAAGCTAATTGCTCCAAAGGGGTTTACGTTAAACAGATGTTACGATGGTAATTTCTAAAAGCATTTTTTGATATGATCTACGTCAAGTTCTCTTAAAATTATTGACAGATTTTGCTATTCTATTTTGTAAAGATCTCTGCGTATATTATTTTTCAAAAAGTCACAATATTTTCAAAATTGAAAATACTGTTTGTATAAATTTATGTAGATTACTATTTTTAATTGATTCAGCGAATAAGTATCACGTACATTATATTAGTTAGTTCCTAAAAAAACTGAAACGACTCTTAAAGCGTATGTTGTAGAAAATTGAGCAGTGTATTTTGATGGATAAATACCATCGATTTAGAGTTAGGAGGATTTAGGTTATCTATAGTGATGGTTACTGTTTTATCTTTTTGTGTCTGGTTTTATGACGAATGATATTTTTATTTGTTTATAGGTCTGAACTACTAAGACAAAAGCAAGTGCCACCAACAAGGGCGTATGTTACACTTCTATCTTTATATGACACATTTAATAAAGAATCTAAACGTCAAGGACTCAGTAAATATCATGTAAGTATGACTTTCGTTCAAGTGTCATCTAAAATTTAACACGTTTGACAATCGACTAATCAAAATCAACCCTTCCGCACTGATTTGCATTAATTTGTAATAATAAGTAGAATGAAATAAAAACATATGAATTGTTCTGATTACGTGATAGAAACTCTTTCTACTCTGAACATTTTAGGGTTATCCACAGAAGATACTCAAGGAACTTGCTGATCTATCTACCAGTACTTCTGCCTACCAACTGCAATACACTTTAAAGAAAGTCGTGGAACATCGTGATACTTCCAGGTCCGATATTATAAAGAAAGTAAATCAACTGGTTGGTGAGTTGGACGATCCGAACAGTTATATCAACGTGGCGTTGAAGTATATTCCTCCCCTAGTGTTTGCTTTGTAAAAGACTGTCTAAGTTTATAAGTTAGAAATAGATGTACTGTAATGATTATGAAATAAATGAAAGAAACTTGTGATTTTTTTGATTTTCGGACTTTCACAGGACGAAAATTAGTGACAGAAGATGTAATCTCCTATAGGATGCAATATCGATAATTACAATGTGATTATCTAATATGTTTGTTCACCCTTCGTTGCTAACCTATGGTCTCTGAGACCCACAGCGCCGAAATTTGCTGAAAACCCCCGATTGGATGGAAGCCTCATTTCGATCCAAAGGCTGTGCATCGCAGTAGCTTCTTGGAATGACGTCTTCTATTTAGTGTAACAGCGGTGTTGACAGGGTATGTGCATTTTTCCCGCTAGAATTAAAACCGGTGTCTGAGGCCAAGATTAGTAAACCTGTTATTTTTCTATTAGAATATTCATACTACAGTTCTCTTTTTGGTGTTAGTTTTTAGTAGAATAACGTAACTTTTTGTTACATCATATTTTTCATGACCATGGAAGATTATGAGAGAGATGAATCTGACAATCAACAAATACAAGGCGAAAACGACGATAAGAGCCTTGTTTTTGACTAATTAGAAACTCAAGACCGCAATACTGACACTGAGAAAGAAAAATCTTCACAGAATTTTGTAGTTTCTCGAAAAAGATAAGATTAAAAGATGGAATAAGCATGTCAATTGAGGCATACCGATTGACAATGTCCCTAGAAAAGATTAGGTTTCTATTAAGAAATTTGCGTTTTGATGATAAAACTACTCAAGTAAACAAAGATATGATCGCTAACGGTCGATAATCGGGACAGGGTAATAAAAGAAGAAAACGCAGTATAATACAACCATAAAATCATATTACCACAGGGTTTAATTTTCAATAAACAATAAATAAATATGCGCATATTTATGTAACTAAAAATAAGCGGTCTCAGAAACCTAGGTTAATAAGGGTGTAATTTCCAACCAGGTTAGTATCATAGAGGTATAATACGAATATAATATTAATATATACGTCTATGGTTAGTACAGGAGGATTAATCCTTTCATTTTATACCATTCCATTTATACGCACTGTAATGTAAGTTGCATAACAACAGCAATACATATACTATGGTTCCTATCTCTTCCCTTTAGATAGATATAAACATTCAAAATTCAAAAGGCTTTACAAGAGATCTCGGAGCACACAAAACAAGACATGCTGCAAATTCTAGTGACTATGTTAATAAAAACAATTGTCAAAGGGATTTATAAAAAAGAACCAGACAAAAGAAAATTTCAAGCCACTAATAATGTATATAACTATATCTATACTATTAACGAAGTTTTAGTCCCATTGGCCTGAAAATTGCAAAATATATAAAAGAAGAATAAAGACTAAATAAGGGCAACTGTGATAGAAGGATGAGGATAAGAATTTTCTATAAGATAGAAATTTCGTAAAAATTTTGCATCTGCTTCCTGTTACTAGCGTTAACAGCTATTTCAGACGTTTATAAAAACATTTCTCTTTTAATGACCCGAACTAGTCAAGAATAATAAAAAATTCATGTAACATTACTGATTAGTTTTTGAAATTCTAAGGTTCATTTCAATTATTAAAACCAGTGTATAGGCAACTCTTATTACGAAAAGCAGATAAATTATTATGTACGTATTGCTTAGTTTATTGGGGTAAAAACAATACAAAACTAGAAAATTAATAAATAAAACAAACTTTACGCATTGAAAAATGAATGCTAATATTTTGTAGGTCCTCCTTAATAATCAATTACAGTATGCAGTCGTCTAGTCATTAATTCGACCCACTTTCTAGTGTACTCTGGGGAAATTGTATTCCAAGTCTCAGTAATTTTTTAATTTCAATTCGTTTCTATTTGATATTGAAGAACTATTTACTTTATTTTTTTAATGTCAATAACAAATTTTCAATATCATTCAAATCTGACAACTAGGCTGGTGTTTTAATAACATTTCGGCAATTCTAAAGCAACTAAGCACGAACCTAATATGACGTATGTTCGTGTGGATCGTTGTCTTAATAAAACCGGTAATTGTTATTTATACCTAATTTTTGAGCACTAGCGGTGAGAAGCTGCTTTAGTGTATCCAAAAACATGTATTGGTTCATATTCCCTTCAATAAAATGCAAGTTACTCCTGCAGATGAAATATACGCACACATCATCGCTCCACCTCCACCGTACTTTACCGTAGCTTTCATATTTTTTAATTTTAGTTCTTCATTCGACTTTCTCCACACCGATATCTTTCCATCGGAACCAAACAAATTTATTTTAGGTTCATCAGCAACTATTACTGGATTGCAATAGTTTAAATCGTTATTAATTTGCTTCTTAGCGAACATTAATCTGATACGCCTATTTCTATGGCTAATAAAGAGTTTATTTCTAGTAGTTATATCATGAAGGTTATTCTTTTGTAATAGCCGTCTAATTGTTTCGGGTTACATATTTTTCCAAACTGTCTTTCCACATCATCCCGCAATTTTGGTGCACTTTTTTAAGATTATTTGCTACTTCTCTGACAATCCATTTTCCTCACGGTTGGTAAAAATCATAAAAATCTTATTTGGAGCTAACCTTGATTTATTTTTAACTCTATTTTCATTTTGTAAACGTTCAAGAATGCGCTGAACTATTAATATGAACTATAAACATTTATTTGCCATTTTGGATATGTCTCTTTGGCTATATCTATTTCTATGATAGATAATAATTAAACCCAAAAAATAGCTTATGCTATTTCAGAAGACAGTGACTGCATTAAGGTGTATCAAAAGACCAAAATCAGATAGGCCTAGAAGAACCCCAACATAGGCAACCAACTTTATCATAGTGTAATGTATTTTGCTTTATAACATATATAAAGTATAACATATATAGTAATAAATATTACTATAGGTTTAAAAGACGATAAACATTAGTAATGATGAATATTTTGTCAACTACCCGATTTGTATTTAAATTTAATTATACAAACAAATCCTTCATTATGATAAACATTTCTGTAGTTGCAATTTTTCGTTATGTATCTCTGAACAGATGAAACTATTTCATAGTTTCCTACATTTTCTACAATTTCGAAAATAGTTTTGATGGTGACAATGTCTACCCATTTATTTTTTAAGAAACCCTTACTTAGTCCAGTCATCAGATATTTGACCACTAAAAATCATACAAATAAGCTGAATTTTGGTGAGAATTTCAATTTTAGTAGCCATTTTGACATTCTCAGCAAAATTCAGCTTGTTCGTATGGTTTTTGAGGTTCAGTGGGATTTTGTTCTCTGATGACTGGAGTAATAAATATCTCATAAAAGAAACATTGAAAGTCAAATTTTCATTTTCTTCTTGTTTAAGCGGTCCCTAAAAATTTGTACTTATCAATTTTGATTGATACCCAGCCATCTTAGACATTTCTCCCTGAATAAGTTAAACAATGCTACTGTTTCAAAATATATAATTTAACATATGTACAAATATGTATAACAAAACAAACATCTTTATGCGATATTATCAACTATCCTGACAACTTCAGGAACACTCTCCAACTTGTCAAACAATTTCTGACACACTTCTAACTCAGAATCTTGTAAAGGTTGCAAATTAAAAGGAACATATTCAACTTCTGCACTAGTAATTTTATACCCCAACTTCTCTAATTCTCCCACTACTTGGTTCAAGTTCGATTTGCCACAAGAAAACTGAACTAGGTTGTTTTCTATCACTTTTACATCTTCAGCTCCTGATTCAATAGCATGGTCTGTGGCTTTTTCTAAAATTTCCTCTTCTGGTTTACCTGCTAATGATTGGTTTTCTGCTTCTATTTGGCCTTTTTCCTCAAACAAATGCGACCCACCACCATCACTAAATTTAGACCTAGAAAAAGTATTTTACTGTAGATTACACAAAAATCATTTGTTTTAAATCAGACAAAAAGAGTTGATATAAGTAATGAAGTTTAGCTAATGTCTATTATCTTGTTTCTTCTTTCATTTATAAGAAAATCTGCCATCTTGATTTAAACAGAAATAAGATTGAGGAATTGTAGAAGAATAAATTGAGTAAAACCATATCTCTTTCTGCATTTTCTTTGTTGAATAGTAAGCACAATGGCTAAAACGGGGCACAAATGACTTTTTAATCACATATTTATCTGTTTAACAAGCAAAGTATATACAAACAATGGTCACTTGTCAATAACACTTAATATTTGGCATCAAATCTCTGTCATAGTTCTTCTCATGATATTCACTAATTTGGAGAGAAATATATCCAAATAGTACTAATGTTGTCCAAAAACACTTCACACAAAAACATTGAAATCATCCAAAAAGTGAATTTTTCTAAAGGTTTAACTAATAAATATAAAGAAAACTATATTAGGTTCCAAAATTAAAACGTTGGAAGCGCTAAAAGAGAGAAACAAGTGATAAAATTGTAAGTACTAAATTTGTACTGTGATCTCAAGGGCAATAAGAGAATTACAAGAAGTGTTTTTCTTTACATAGAATAAGAAAATTCAGTTTTACAGAAATTCTAACAAATGACGAACCCAAATACAAAAGAATGGCAAACTAGATGAAATATATACAGTAAATTTGAATCTTTACATTAAAAATACTTAGAATTTAGTTACGATAATAAATTGTGTTAAACTAACACTATGCTAAATGATTATAATAATGTTTAAAGTTTGCTACTTACTGATGTTTCTTTAAAATTGTACTAAGTGTCATCTTTACACTATGTAGTTGACTTGTGAAGACTTCACATAAGATAAAACAGCTCCCAGGGCCTCTACAAACAAACAAAAACAGATAACAAGGTCACATTTTCTTCCTTATTCATTCAATAAGTATGATGATATACCCTGAATGAACTACACATATCAGGGCACATACATTTATTGTTAATGAAAAATCCACATGTATAAAACAATTTTTGTTAATAATATAAATATTTATATTGTATATAACAGTGTTTTGGAGATTATTTTCTAATTAAAATGTTCTATATTTAATATTCTAAAAGAATAACACTATTACGATAACACCACAGTTCATAACTTCCATATTTCAGTTACTTATAAAAATTATATATAAAATAATTAAATACCTACTTGATTTCCAACATATAACTCTTGTCTTGGGATTTACTATTTTCACAGCTCTTCAATATACTCTGTAAAGTAGCTACTGGCATATTAGCTCTTCTAGTTTGTTCTATAATTTGACTTAATTGTAGATTTTTCTTAGGATCAACAGATCCTCCTTCTAAAAGAGCAACAACGGAAAATTGATTATATATTAACATTAAACTATTATTCAATTCTATTTAGACTATTAATATGTATTTAAAGAGTTACATGCCTTGAACGGCCACTTTGATTTGTCTTCCTAATTTGGTAAAAAGTCGGGATCTTTCTGCATCTTTGACACCCTTTATGTGTCGGATATTGGCCCATTTTGAGTGACCTGCAAACCTTTTAGATTGAACTACTATATGATTATTAAAACTTTCATATGATAGAGAAATGGGCCTCAAGAACTGTTTTAACATGTCTGTTGTTATTCAACTGCTATTTAGCCTAAAAGTGAGGTTATGAAGGACTGTCAAAAAAAATTCATTTTCTTCTGTACGTTTTCCAGCCCTATATCTTGAATATTATACAAAACTTATTGTTCGTAAATTGTAAATCGTAAAAAATTAGTTTCTTGTAATGTAAAGATTGGTTTTTTATTTTAGGTTAATTATATTTGTTTTTAAAATAATTCTAAATGTTAGTTTTAAAAAATATAAATAAAACTGAAGTGACTTTGGATGAACGAAATGTAAATTGCCTAAATTTGGCGGCTTAAGGTAATGAATTTGCGGTCTGGCCAAGATTAAGCAGCAATGTAACCTGTAACTTATGAAACTTGAAGATTAGTTTAAATAAATATGACTTTTGGCTAAATATTTCTAAATTATGATATATGTACACTAATTTCAGGACGAAATATGCTTTAAAAAACGTTTTATAAATTCATAGCGTATTTCAAGTTGATAATCACTACTCAGGTGTTTTTCAAGTTTTTTAGATGGGCTAGATTAGAAACGGTAGGAACGGAAAAAACGGAAAAACAGAACTACAAATATCACGACAACTGATCACTGGAATTTCAAAAAACTGGTTAATATTTACTGCAGTTTTTCGCGCAAGAAAATTACTTACATACCACGAAAAGCGGAAGAAAATATGATATCAAGGAAATTTTTTAAATGGACGAATAAGAGTACCTGATTAATTTATAAAAAGACCAAAAAGTTTGCTAAAGTATTTAATTAAATGTATTATAAAACTGCCTTAGAATATGAACATAAGAATAAGAAACAGAAACAGCAAATAAAAACAATTTATTTGTACTTTAAAGTTGTAAATTCCCATTTATTTTTATTTTTGGGTTTTTTAATTGTGTTGTAGTTGCAGTAAACTTCTAAAAAATATATTTACTTCATTAAATACTATCTTTAGTCTGTCTTTTTTGACGACAAACACGAAGTTCTTGTGTTCTCCTATTTTTACAGAAACTTCCTTTAATTTCAAGAGAGTATATCAAGGCTCTATTATCCTTTAACGTAACGCGACACTAATTCCAAAGCTCTCTTCCAACTTTTTTACAACTTTCAAGTGATTTCTCTACGTACATCTCTTGCGGCGTCAGATCCAACGTGGCGTCGCAACGCTCTGGCGTCGGCCGGCTTTTAGTCTAGACTACAAAATGGACGCCAGATTAAATGTGGCATCCGGAATGATGCGGATGGAGTTTCTCAGAGAAATTCCCAGAGTTAATCTACGAATACGAATGTTCTAAGTATGTACGTGCACCAAATAAAAAATAACTGATTCGAATAATGTAATGAGGTCGTGACGAAGATCCCGGCTACGGAGTAAATTACACAGACAATACGAGAACGAGAAATCTTCTTTTAATTTGTTGGATTGGCAACGAAATGAAAAATTCATTTTAAAGTTGTATCAAGTTTGTTTCTCGGTCGTTTTAGCGTTTGCTAGATAATATGCGATAATTTCTTTTAATCAAATTCTTTGGTTCTTTCATTGTAAATAATCAAATTATAATGAATTCAATTCATCTTTTTGAAACTATTTCCATCGAAATACTATTAATGTGGTAATAATTCTGTAATAATATATCTAATAATAATTCAATAGGAAACTTAATTCCACCGTAGAAAATGAAAATAAATCGTACCCAAGCCAAGAAGAAATTCAAGAGTCATTGGGAAATCAACTCATAACGCCAGCTGCTCTTAGCATCAATTATGGATTGAAGATACGACGAACAACTGTCAACACTACAATTAAATTCCTCACGAGCCTTTTACCACTAAAGAAGTCTCGAACATTATCAAAGAGCTTCACAATTAGAAATCTCCTGGACCCGACGTTCAAAACTTCTGGCTAAAGAAGTTTTGTAGTGTTCATGAATATATATCATGTTGTTTTGAATCCGTAAGAAATACCATTATTCCTTACTCTGGGAACCACTTATTTATTACGGAAGAATCAAAATAACACTCAAGATCCAGCTAAATACTGCCCCAATTACTTGTCTTCCAACTGTGTGCAAATTAGTTTAGCGGAAAGTAACATCACTTCCTTGCACACAAGGCACAAAAACATCATTCACGTGTGCAGTAGAGAAAACAATATTGCCGTAATATCTGGACTTATGGACATAAGGGAGCAAAAGAGGTTTAAATAAAGATAAAGAGGTTATTAATTTAAGAACCTATTTTCAGACGCAGGTTGAGACGACTACTTTAGATCGCGTAATTTATGCAGTAGATGACACAACTCTATAGCATAAACCACCTGTCTAAGTAAGAAGAAATGCGTACCTGTATGAGTAAAACCTCTGCATGGGCGACATCTCAATGAGATCAACCAAAAATATATTGACAATACAGCATCGAACTGTTGGTTAACATCAGGAAGGATGTTTCCTGAGACCGAGGGTTTCATACTTACCATTCATGATCAGATAATTCCAACTAAAAATTACCTGAAATATATTATCAAAGACCCTCAGCGCCAAAACTCCAAATGCCGATAGGGATGTCAAACCCAATAAACACTCTACACATCTTACTAGGGGTTGACTGGCGTTTGTAGGTACTGATTATAAAGAACACCATAGCTCAGTAGAAAAGACTATTTATCAAGAACTAGCTAACAAACTGGTAATTCTACAAATCGACCACCTCCCTTACTTTCATTTTGTTTCTAAAAAAATGCTTGAAAACGACAACTACAAGCTACACTGGGGTCGCAATCTGCTCACAGAATAGCCAGTGGTAGATAATAGATTAGACTCATTAAAGCCACAATGGATGAAACTCAGGCATGTGTACGAATACAAAACAACCGGACAGACTTTTTCAAAATCTCGCAGCACAGGAAGCATACGCAGAGTTAAAAACACAAACGAAAAGGCTAGGTCTGGAAATTAACACAGAAAAAACAAAAATAATGGTACAGACGAGAAGAAATATAATCCCACAAAACATTATGCATGAAGATGACATTGAAACGGTTGGAAAGTTTACATACCTGGGAGTAGAAATATATGCCGATGGAGCAGAGGATGGAGAAATACGAAAAAGGATAACGCAGGCAAACAAAGCTTATTTTGCCCTCTCCCATATATTTCGGTCTAAAAGTGTCCACCGAAATACAAAGATGAGAATCTATAAAACTTTAATTCGGCCAATAGCATGCTATGGCAGCGAAGCATGGGTCCTGAAAGAAACATCCAAAAACAAACTCGACACATTCGAAAGAAAAGTACTGAGGAGAATACTAGGACCTGTGAGGGAAAACGGAATCTTCAGAATTCGATATAACAACGAGCTCTATCAACTGTATAAGGAAACACCCCTGTCAGACTTCATTAGAATACAAAGATTGCAATGGGCCGGACATGTGATACGAATAGGAGAGGATAGGCTACCGAAACGAGCACTGAACGCCAGAATGCAGGGAAAGAGACCAGTTGGAAAGCCAAGAAAGCGCTGGGAAGACACAGTAAGCAGCGACGCACAAGCACTTTTAGGAGTCCGTGTATGGAGAAGAGCAGCCACAGACAGACAAGGGTGGAGGCAAAAAATAAAGGAGGCCAAGGCTCATTTTGGGCTGTAGTGCCGTAGAAGAAGAAGAAGATAATAGACCGGATCTTATACTAGTTAACAAACTTACTAGGCAAACTAGTAGCAAACTAGTGACGATATCTAACAGCAATAATTTGCGTGTTAAATACAACGAAAAGATCGCCAAGTATAGACATCTATAAATACAAATAAGAAGACAATAGAGAATGAAAAGTACCCAGAGAATACCTAATATTTTATCTACTACTGGTATTATTTGGAAAAACCTTCTAAAAAACATAAAACAGCTGGGTCTAATGCGTATGAAAATTTTTGGGAGATACTGGAAGAGAAAAATAGATTTCCAGTTAACTTGACAATCTATTTTTCTTAATCTCTATAATCCATCGTTAATGTGGGACTTTTTTCTTCAGTTCGCAATTAGAAAAATCTCTGATCATATAACCAATTAGCAAATACACATAAATCGACTAAAACCTTGGAATAACCTATCAGCTACCCGCCTAATTATACATAAGAGAAAGCTTTGGCAAACATAAACTCACTGGTTATCTTGATGATTTTCTCGCTCAACTTAATTTTTCTAACCGTGTCAAACAATCGTAGCAACTAAGAACAGAATTTTAAAAATCTATCATCGCAAGTAGTAATAGTACAAAAGTTTATCGGTGCATTCGCACATCTTTATCTTCTAAGTCTCCATACCATTACTTCAAAAAGCTGACGGGTCTTTATCTTCTTCTAATAACGAATCTTTGAAATGTTTATCCTTATTTTTTTTCTCAGCATTTTACAGATGAACATACCGATACCATTCCTCAAATAACATGCTCACACGTTTCCCTAAATTTCTTGATAATATCTCTTTCATACCGGATGCAATTAAACATCATTTATGGAAACTACGCAATAATTCATCACCTGAATTAGACGGACTAACCTTCTTTTTCATTCCTGTTCCGAGCATAATCCTGTTTCTATGAGCTGTATGGTTTTAAAGTCTATCAGTAGGGTGCTAACTTGGCTGTAGAAACCCTCGTCCTTTATCCGGGCTTTGAACCGGCAACAGTGTCGAGCTACTCGATTCACCTAACAAAACTGCAGGCGTAGTTGCAGCAATGAAAGAACAATTAACAACATTAACAAACAAACAAAAAAATTATAAAACACAATAAAATACCAGAAAAATGGAGAACGAGCGAACTAATTTTACTATTCAAAAAAGGAGATAAAAAAACAGCCAGAAAACTACAGAGGTATAAACTTGTTAAGTACAACGCTAAAACATAAATAAAATTTTACAAGTGCTAATAAATCAGAGGATATGTTTAGCAGATGAACAACAGGGTTTTCGTAGTGGAAGATCGTGTACAGATGCAATATTCGTTATAAAGCAAAGTACTGAGAAATCACTAGAGCATAATAGACCAGCATTTGAGTAAGACTTAAATATGTAATCCATCTTCTGTATAATGGAGAAGTTCCCCTAAATATTATAAAAACTATCGAAAACATCTACCAAAACAACAAAATGGAAATCAAAAGCGTTAACAAAGGAAGAGGATACAGAATGTGAAACAAAGAAATAAAAATACTCTGTTAAGCAGACGACGCAATATTGATAGCTCAAGATGAAGATAGTATGCAAAGACTGGTCCACACATTTAACTTAAGAGCAAAAGAATTTAATATGACAATCTCATCTCAAAAAATTTAAACAATAGTAGTCAGCAAAGAACCAACCAGATGTAAAATAGAAATCAATGGCATCAGTATTAAACAAGTAATGGAAATAAAATACCTGGGAATTACACTGTCTAACTATGGAAACCTGGACAAAGAAGTGAGAGATTAAGTACAAAAAGCAAATAGACTGGTAGGATGTCTCAATAACACTATACATATGGCGAAACAGACACATTAACACTGAGATGAAGAATTTATAAAGCCAGTGTAAGACCAATAATAACATATGCCTCAGGAACAAGACCCGACACAACCGCAACGCAAAGGCTACTAGAAACTGCAGAGATGAGAGTACTGAGAATAACTACAGGAAATACGCTGAGAGATCGAAAGAGAAGTGAAGACATTAGAAGAAAATGTAACGTACAGTGTATAAATGAATTAACACAAAATAGAAAAAAAGAATGGAATAACCACATTCACAGAATGGAGGAGACCCGTGTCGTCAAAATAACAAGAAATAAGTCACCAATCGGCAGAAGAAGTATTGGACGACCGCCAAAAGATGGAGTAACAACCTTCCATAGAGGTTTTAATCCGCCAATTAACAATCAGAATTGATTATAAAGAAGCAGAAGAAGAAGTTCTCAAAAAACGATACTGCTTATCTTGCTGATTCCAGTACAGATTTAATATTATTTGTATGTCCCTGGTGTCGATGTTCTTACCCTCCTTACCAGATCTCGTACTAGTTAATAAACTAACGGGACAAACAACACTAATCCATATGGTGATACCCAACAACAATAATCTGCGTGTTAAATATAACGAAAAGATCGCCAAGTATAGAGATCTAGAAATACAAATAAGAAGACAATGGAGAATGAAAAGTACCCTTCTTCTTCTTCTCGTGCCACTCCTAGCGGAGATTGGAAATCATCATGGCCACTGCGACTTTGTTAGCAGCGCGCCTAAAAAGATCAATCGAACTACACTCGAACCATTCACGTAGATTACGAAGCCACGATATTTTTCTTCTTCCCACACTTCTCTTGCCCTTAATTTTGCCCTGCATGATATTTCTTAAAAGTTCGTACTTTTCACCTCTCACAATGTGCCCCAAGTATTCCATCTTTCTAGTTTTTATCTCATTTAGAATTTCGCATCTTTTGTCTAAAGTTTGGAGTACTTGCGTGTTAGTGACGCGGTCCAGTCATGATATTCTGAGAATGCGCCTATAGCACCACATCTCGAAAGCTTCGATGTTTTTTGTGGTCAACTGTTTTAGTGTCCAAGCCTCTACTCCATACAACAGGGTAGAAAAGATATAACACCGCAGCATTCGTATTCGTAACTTTATATTGATATCACGATTGCAAAAGAGTTTGCGCATTCTATTAAAGACTGATCTAGCGATTTCTATTCTACATCTAATCTCTTTTGTTTGATCAGTATCGTCTGTGATCCAAGCACCTAGATATTTATAACAGGACACAACGCTCAATCGTTGTATTGTCTATTACAAGATTAGCTCTGATGTTCTTTGATTTCGTGATTACCATAAATTTAGTTTTTTTCAAATTAATTTTCAAGCCGTAACTGTTACAGTATATATTGAGACTTTGAACGAGATGTTGTAGTTCTACTAGCGTTTCCGTTAGGAGAACCGTATCGTCAGCATACCTTATATTGTTGATCGTCTCACCATTTATTATCAGACCAAGATCTTCTTCCTCGAGTGCTTGTTCACAAATAGCTTCACTATACAGATTAAATAAAAGTGGCGACAAGATGCATCCCTGCCGGACTTCTCGACGGATTTGAATTTCTTCTGTTAGCCTACCCTCAACCTTCACATTTGCTGTTTAATTCCAATATAGTAGTACCCAGAATAATAGAAAAGTACCCAGAAAAGTACCCAGATAATATCTATTATTCTATCTACTACTGGAGTTATTCCGAAGAACCTCCTAAAAAATATAAAAAGCTGGGTCTAAATATAAACTTCTATATAAGATTACTCAGAAAGCTGTGCTACTCTCGACGTCCAGATGCGTACGAACATTTTTTGAAGATATACCGACGTATCAAGTTATTTAGAAGTCAATAGCATGGAAAGAGTCCCACCACAGCTCAATCCCTTTGATACGGTAGGTATCTGGGAGGAGTGAATTTTCTCCTTGAAGGGAGTGTGAGCTATATGGCTAAATCTGGATAATACTCCGACGTATCAAGTCACCTAGATCTCGATAACGCGGAAACACCCAGGAGTCCCACTAAAGCTCAATCCTTTTGATACCGTAGGTATCAGGGATAAGTGAAGTTTCTCCATAGAGGAAGTGTAAGTCGAATGACTAAAATTTGGATAATAATAATTTGTGTATGGTCCTCAGAAACCTTCTTCCTAGGAAGGAATAAATTGTACCCAGACCTATTAGGTACCTAGTGTATTATCTCTATTACTGAAGTCTTTTCGTAGAACCTCCTAGAAAACGTAAAAAAGCTGGATCTGAATAAACATCTTTACTGGGTCTGAATGAACACAATGTGAACACGTTCTAGGTGTAGAACGTCTCTGATGATGACAATCTGTTCTAATCTGTTTTTTATGGCATATTTAATTTTAGTATTACTATAATATGGTAATGAATTGTGTTTAATCTCATATAAACTAAAACCCAATCAATAATTGTCTCTCTAATATTCATTCTCATATTAAGTTGAATCTACATACATATAGCAGAGCTTAAACTTAATTTCCTATTCAGATAAACATCGGCAAGGTAGGTGCCTTCACGAGAACTAATTTTTGTCGTTGAGTCAAATCGCCCAAGGCCAAAATCTCGAACGAAATCGACACTGACTAACATAAAATCCGAAATAGGTCGTCAGCGATGTCCCGTTCGCCGCTTATCAGTAATCTGTAAGGGCAAATGACCCTTTGTTCAGACAGGACTATCGGGATAACAATCTGATGCCCTGGCACTGGCACATACTCTTATCTGCCAGCCGGTGTGCTCCAGGCTCTGCGGCCCGTTGGAAACGCCGAGACTTGGATTACGGGATTTAACGAAGTTTTTGCGATTCTCTGAAATATATAAAATGTTTTTAGATAGTTTGCGGTAGTTTCGTTTGTTTTTGCGGCTCAAGGGGATTTAGAGGGACATTTAGTATCGTGGTTGAAGCGGTGGAAGTTTTGTAATTGTATTTCACGGGATTTGCGAAAGTGTGGCAGTTGAGAAATCTTCACATATTTATTATATGCCAGGAGAGCGGCAAGGAAAACATATTATACCTAAAACAGATTTATTATATATAAAGAAACTATAAAAATTATTTTTCTTTACTATTTTCTTTTCTCTATAAAAGAATTTTTGGCTTTTTAAACAATTTCTTCATTTTATCGTCTAGTTATAGGTCTTTTGGCTTTTATAAAAAACTTGTTTATATAGCATCATCACATGACTGATTCGACGTTAAAGTGCAGGTCTTTTATATACGTGTACACTTAATTATTGCCCAATTCATACCGAATTAAAGTAATAAACAAATTTTTATTTAACAACCCCAATAATAGAATGATTGACTTAAATCAAACAACAGAACCAAATCACCAAATTATGCAATCTCAATTTACTATTACATCACTACCTTATACCATCATTACCTCCCAAACTAACTAAAATCTTTATTAACTATACAAAAATTAAAATTAAAGCTAAAAATACAAAAAAACTAGCATCATTGTATACAAAAACTAAAATACTTATTAGCATTTTGGAAAGCTAAAATACACTATAAAATACCATGCGAAAATTGTGATAAATCGTACATCGGACACATATCCAGAAATCTAATAGACAGATTGACGCCACATAAAAGTGACCTCAGAAATAATAAAAACACATGTGCATTAATAGATCACGCAATCATTAAAACTAGTACATTTAATTTCAATGAAACGAAAATACTGATACATGAAAATAAATTAAACAAAAGAGAATTTTTAGAAATTGTATGCATAAATAAATATCATGTGTTATTAAAAAAACTGACATCAATTATACTAAGCAATATCTATAATTACATTATGCTTTAAAAAAACTTTCAATAATAATAAATTTTCTAACTAAATTCAATATTTAAAATTATTTAATTTGGCTCCACTTTATTTTATTGGTAAACTGAACAGTTGACAAATGACATGCAACATAATTACACAATAACAAAAAAGTTGACGTTTTTCAATTCTCTAGTAGTTTTTACTTTGCTAAGTGTTTGCAAAAGGTGTTTATGCCCTGAAGATATAATTTAAATATTGTTTATCGAGAAGTTTAAATTACACACATAGGTACAATGGTATGTACGGTAGCTAATAAAGAAGCAGTCTTAATAATTGGTGAATGAAGAAACAATTTATGTCTTTTTTACCGCTCGCACTCGAGAACTTATTTAAGGTACTTCTTTGAAAGTTTAAAGAAACGGATAGTGTTCAAGAAGCCAAACGATTTGATCGATTAACCATTAGTGATGATAACAATTTTTACATAATTGCAGAAATTGCAGCGAACCCTACTTCTTCGATAGCCCAAGTAAAGTATGTCTGTAGAATCTGTCGAACGATGGATAGTACACCGAGTGTTAGCTAAAAACAAATCGGGCATGTCATCTCGGGCGTTTCCAGTAGCCCTTACGTTGTGGTTGTGTCGGGTCTTGTTTCTGAGGCATATGGTCTTACACTGGCTTTATAAACTCTTGACTTTATCTCAGTGTTAATGGGTCTGTTTCGCCATATAATGTTAATAAGGCATCCTGCCAGTCTATTTGCTTTTTGTACTTAATCTCTCACTTCTTTTTGCTGGAAAGGTAATTGTGACACTCTCGCTGAGGCGTTGTCAAGAGCGGTTGAGCGGTTGAATTTTAAGTGTTGGATTCCAAGATATCTAATGATTAGATAAAAAATGTAAATAAGAAAATGTAAATAAATATAAATAACACAAAATACCACAAGAAAATAGCTTCGGAATGATACTAATACATGTCATCAGTCAATATCTACCTATCGACTTGACATTTTTAAAACGATAAAACAACCATTCCAATGCAGAATTCTCGCCTGCAAAGACATCTTGTTCGACTTTAAAATATATGCAGTCATTTACATTCGAGAGCTTTCTTTTCGGTGGATTTTCGCCACTGTAAAATGGCATTTGAGAAAAACTCAGTAAGATAGATGGTGGCTGTAACTATCGGCTTATCCGGGGGCTAAATGTAAATTTGAGCAATCATTCTAAGGAGCGGGAATAGATGGGGAGCACTTCTTTCCAGCGACAGGAAATATATGCTTAAGAATTTTTTAGATCCTCGAAAGGTGATACCTTTATATGGCTCGACACGGTTGTGTGATGTGATATAGTTATAAATAATGGCGTTTGTCTGGGGATTTTGGATGTTTTATGGACTGCGAAGAGAAAAAAGCTTTAATTTATATAGTCTTACGTTGGGTATAGTTTTTCTTATATTTTAATCTTGTGGAATCATTTATACTGAGAAGCTGAATATGAAATTTTAAGTTCATCATAAGATTGAGAGGATTATAAGTAAAAGATAATATATAGTGAATAGATTTGCAGACTTTTTAAACCATATTTCTGGCTCCAAAATTCGTAAGAGTTTATATATCTTTCATTTAGGTACTAGTTTTTTTATTATCTACAACATAAACTAGGTTTGTTTTTAATTTTTTTTTGGTGCAGAATTCAGCTTTAAAAAAGCGAGATTTTTAAAATTTTGTGAAAGAAAAACTGGAGTAATAGGTACGATGAAACATATATATGTGATTTTTTATATGTCAAGTTAGGCTCAAGAATTTTTTCAAAATTCTAGAATGTATTGCTTCATAATCAAAATAAGAAAAATCATTAAAAAAACTCTATTTTGTCCTTCCATCTTTAAATATTGTTCTTGTAGATCTTTTCTAAATCTTTAGTATTTCCTATAAACTCATCATAGTTATCAAAAGAATTCAGGTCTGGGGATTGTACGGAGTTATAGATAAAGATATTCGCTAAAACCCAGATGTTTGATATTCTCTAGAAGTCTAGAAGTTAGAGAGTCACCAGTAGTAGAGAGGATAGTAGGTATCATCTGAGTACTTTCTCCATTATCTCCTTATTTTTATGTCACGATCTCTGTACTTGGCTATCTTGGCAACTAAGTGTTGTTTGTTAATTATTGATTAACTAGTATGGGATCTGGGATTTGGTGTACTAAATATCATTGGTTAATATGTGAGAAGTACGGTACAATCAGGAAGATGTTCGGTTTCAAAATGTCCCAGTTTGTTTGTTTTGTTATTATATTAATTACATAAACCATTATTTTATTTTAATATTGACTATTATTATTTTTTATATAATTACCTCTACTATTACTTAATCTTTCAATATAAATCTTATTGAAGTAAAAGTTAAAAAAAACTAGCGAAACCGCAAGATGCGCTGTCACCGGAAGAAACAAGTGGGCTGTGACATTGTACGATCTGATAGCAAAGCAGATGAACAGTGTGCAATAATCATACGTCACATATCCGCTATTGGTTATCAGATGAAAGACGCCACAAGATGTTGTCCCTTTATAGTGTCACAATATTTTATAAGATTTCCTTAGTAGACAAAAAGTTTTTACTAACAAAAACTGTTAATTGGAAAACTGCAATGACATCTTCATTAAAAATGTTAAATCTAGATAGTTTTAAAAAGTTTTTTTATTTATGTATCTATATATACCGAGTAAACCAGAAGTCTGAAAACGGCTAATTATCTCTTAAATGGATGGTACGAATTGTATAAAAATCGGCATGTGCCTATTCTGTAACCGTGACCAAATCTTTCATTTGAACGTCATTGAATGTCATTCTAGGGGGTATGTAAGTCTCTCAGACTGGGTTAATCAAATTGCTTGACAAGACGAATACAGGAAATTTTAATAAGCCATCTTTAGTTATTTTAAATTCTAATAAACATTGACGTTTCCAAGGCCGGATTAAAAAACAGTTAAAGTGGAGAGATAATTAAGGAACTCAGAAACAAAAATGAACAGAGATGTCCTAGGTCATCTTACGTTGTTTAATTGAAAGTAGAGCATACAAAAAGAGCGTAAATAGATAAACTTTCACGAAATATCCATTTCTAAAGCAAACCCAATACGCTCATCCGAATAAGAAGTATAAATATAAAATAGATTTTAATATAACGTAAAAAATATATCAATTTCCCTTCAGATCTTTTCATCACACTTAAGTTAAGTTATTAAACCTCATTTTGCAAATTGCTTTTCTAGAGACAATAACGAAAACCGAAGAAAGATCTTCCGTGGAGATATTTCTCTGCAAAAATCGCTTCTTAATTAAAAGTAGCAAATCCTTTCCGCCCCATAATTCCCCTATTTAATTAAAAGTAATACAAAAACGATTTGGTTTAACGCAAAGACGCCGTTCAAATTTTTAAAGGGGGTAGATTTTTTAATTGTTTTCAAAATGAAATGGCAGTGCCGTATTACTACATATCTTGCTGTCAAAACAACTCGAAGCATATGTTCGAACAACTTCACATTAACAGCGAGAATTCGACAGGTACCTGTGTTATTTCCTCATCCTCATTAACTTATAAACTGGACATATTATATAGCAATAGTTTAAGGAATAACGGGACGAAGTAACAATATGAGTATAGATATGAATACCACTACAAACATTTTATAGGATATATTTATATTATAATCAGCATCAATATTTTTTACCGCTTCACTGATATTATCTTTGAAAAAATAATCTTTACAAGTTTAAGATGAATGAATATGGGAAAATTTAAAACAAGGTTTTACATCAGACATCAGTAATAACTTAAATAACCAAACTCCAAATTCTAAGAAAGAGGGATGACCTAACCAATTTTTGATCTTAAGAACGGAAGGAGAAAATATCAAAAAAAATCAATAAAAGATATAAAAAGACCCAAATATTGATAAACAAGAAAATCAAAAAGACAGAAGAAAATTATATACCTAAGAAATATATAATATGTAATAATAAAATCGTATAACATTTTACCAAGGAGACCCTTTGAGATTGTTCCGGCGCAAATTGCAATCTTAACCTTGTTTCAGATATCGTGTTGATGCTGTAGGGAGCGACGACTTTGATACCTTTCAGAAGGAGACGTAAATACAATTTACATTTTCCAATTATGAATGGCTTTTCATTAGACTATTCCACAGAAGTAAAATATCTGAGGTTAATCAAATATCTAGAATAGTCATACTGAAAAAACCTTATTCAGAGCCTTGGTGGTAAATTGGACCTGCCGCAAAACATTTGGAAAGACTTGGAGCCTAAAACCAATAATGACCCTTCACATAAGCATCACTCGTATAGTGGCCAAAAACACAACAAACAACAGCTAACACCAAGCTGCAAAATTGCAGCGGCTAGCTTGTCTGGATATCACTGAAGCAATATCAACATGCTTCACTTAAGCTCTAGAGGCAATGCCGAACCCTCCTCTCTTGTAGTTCTGCATAACGAGGAAGGCAGTAACCACCACCTTAAAACTGCGATAGACACAAATAAAACCTGGAGATCTACTTGGCCACCTAAAAATCTTTAAAGAAATTCCATTAAATTCTATGAACAGGCCAACAAATGCCAAACCAGTCAAATTCGACTTCGAAACATTCTTTAAAGTGGTCATAAAAACCACCACATGGATGAAGAATATAAACAGATATTGACAGAAGCTTCACTCGTATGGTATACGAGTGACTATCATTCAGGCAGAAATACGTACTATAGACACTAGTGCCCAAGAAAGTCTCAACCAAGACACTCTTAGGACAAAATTCTTTATTTTATCAGACAGCCAAGCGACCTTAAAGGCTCTTAAGTCATTTACTTGTCAGTCAAAGTTGGTTTGGGACTGTAAACAATCCCTAAAGAAACTGGTTACCAGAAAATCGCAGGAAATGAAAAAGCTGACAGCCTTGCATAAAAAGGTGCTAATTCCTTATTTAAGGGTCCATAAATATTCTGTGGACTATCGAAAATCCACATAAGAGAGACTCTACGGACCTGGGAACTAATTTAATTAAAATTACATTAGTCTAACACAACAAAGACAAGCTAAACTGTTCATAAAAGTGTCGCTTTCTGCAACAACCCGCTTTCTCTAAATGATTAAAAAAGATAACAATATGGTCACTGACCTTCTCACTGATCACTGCCCACTTTAAAAAAAATTAACAAATCAGATAGTGAGAACTGTCGTTTTTGTGACAGCGAAAAAAAAACGGCAAAAGACATACTATGCAACTGCATAGCACTGTTCTACAAAAAACTAAAATTCCTAAGATATGTCAGTTTAACGCCCTCTGACATAGGAAACAAGTCACCTAATCAACTTCCAACTTCTGCCAATCAGAAATATTGGCATTCTAGAGTTTAACTAGATTAAGGTATACACAAAAGATCTCTATAGATCGACTTTAACGACCTTACATAATCTAATCTATTTCGAAGATTGTAAGGCCTCCCGTCCACTGGATCCGGAAAGCTGCGGATTTTGCCTCTTGTCCCAGTATTCATCCGAACTCTATGGTATAATGATGGTTCTACGGAAGCGTCTTTCGAATTCTGATAACGAATTTTTTTTTTCGTAGGCCCCTCCATTTCTTCTTAACTTCTTCCTCTGAAACAAACAAAAATTAAATTCAATGGAATGTTGGGAAACTATATACTCGCGTGATTCAAGTTTCGCACTATTTCGAAATTAGATCCCAACAGGAACAGGCTGGGTTTGGATCCGGCATCGTTCGAATTGTAGTAGACGCTCTCCTCTCCAAGCCACATGTTGGACCTTTCGTACATTTTCCTAATTAACCTAATGATTATTTACCTGTTTTTATATGTATATTTTGTGTTCTTCAAATTATTCATTTTGGAGATGTGAATATATGTAATATAATAACTCCTTTCAATAAGTATTGAGTGCTTTAAGTATATATTTTTTTATCATAAATAAACGGCATTATCAAATACACTTACAACACTATTTTATTTAGAACATATATAAAAAATGCAAACTCGTTGTCTAAATTAAGCACCCTCGACTCTTCCCTCAACGACGTTTCTTTGTGTACAGTAATTTTTCTTGGACACACAGAAGAAGTCAGAACTTGACTCTGTGGTGGCTTTCTTAATTAGAATCGTGCAATTAAACAGGAATTATTGTGGAATGCTCTCTTACTTCTTCGACGAACTTTGGTAGCTTTTGTAATCAACATTTCTTTTGCGTTTATTTTCGAATTAAGCAAACTTTTGAATTGGGCGTTATTTTCAATGAAGATAATGACCCATGAAATTGAACATTTTTAATGGTTTAAAGAGAGTTTTGAAATAATTTATATATTTAGCGCTTTGGTTAAATGTTGATTTGATTTATCAAGATCTATATGTAAAAAAGGAAGCAAAGTTAACTTTAATAAGCTTTATGTAACATTTTTCAAGAAATATGCAATTTTTTTTATTTTTTTTTTATTTTTCTTTTGATATTATTATCGTTTATCCGATTCTCATGAGATAATCTTTTTTGTTTCAACCAACTCTTGCGGTGAATTTTTTAAACTTGATAAAGTACTGGTTGAAGTTAAAGAAAAGCTTGAGAAAGAAGATAATAAACCTTACTTCACTATTTCATCATCAACCTGTATGGGTCCACTGTTGCACATAGGTCTCCCTCAGTTCTTTCCATCAGTCTCTGTCTTGTGCGGCTTGCATCCAGTTATTGCTAACACGTTTCAGATCGTCAGTACATCTAGTTGGTGGACGTCTTTGCTCCGTATTGCTTCTTGTCTTGGTTTCCACTCGACAATACGTTTTGTCCATCGGTTGTCTGATAATCTGACGTCGTGTCCTGCCCAATTTCATTTTAGCGACGCGGTTTTTGCGATGGCGTCTGTTATTTTTGTTCTACGACGTATTTCTTAGTGTGGGATTGGGTCTCTCAGAGAGATACCCAACATCTGGCGCTCTACATCCCTCTGAGTCACGCGAATCTTACACTCTACCTTTTTTGTAAGAGTTATTGTTTCCACTTCATAAGATTTTCCTTTTGAGGCATATGGGTAGATCCGATTTAAATAGATCCTTTAATTTACCAAACACTCCCCAGGCTAATCCTGTGCGACGTGGGTCTCACATGTGCCCAACCGAATTTCATGTCCTAAGTACTTATACGATGCATTTCATCAGCAGCAATATTTTGATTTAGCACCAGATTAGTCATTATTTGCGTCTTGTTCATATTAATCTTTAGTCCGACCTCCTAGGAAGCGTGATATTATTATTGCATCATCCATACGATCCGCTATAAGGACGATATCATCTGCAAATCTCAAATGACTGAGCTTCTCTCCATTTATGTTGATATCATGCTCGTTCAGATGTGCCTTCGTACAAGTATGTTCTAAAATCGTCGTGAATAGCTTTGGAGAGACGGTGTCTCCTTGCTGTACTCCTCGCTGTATACAGAATTTATTTGTTTCTTGTTCAGATAGTCTTACGCTTGCTGTGGCATGTTGACAGATATATTTGATTATGTTGGAGGAGTTAAAAGCTTGGCCAAAGTCTGGATAATTTTATTTCCACCTAGTTTGATCGCTTCGATCACTACACCGTCATCGTCAGGAGATTTGTTATTTTTCATTTGTAAAAGTGCCGTTTTGATTTCGTATGGGGTTATTTCTGGCATTAATTCTGATACCTGGTTTGTGATTTTGGGCAGGGGCGGATCTTGCCTTTCGTCGGTGCTCTGATACATTTCGCGATAAAAGGATTCGACAATCTCACTGATTTTGGTTCTATCAGTAGTTTTTAATCTTTATTTTTTATTTTGTACATATTTTTGTTGCCTATTTCTACATATTCGATTTCATCTTGCAAGTCTTGTTTATATCTGGTTAGTGTATCTTCATACAGGTCGTTGTTTTCTGGACTTAGTTCGTATTCTGCTCTTCTTCTTCTTGCGAAATGTGGCGTAAAGCCAATCTTTTGGAGTCTGACCTGTATCGTAGATATAGTGAGAGCTTTATAATAACGTCTAATTTTCTTCGTTAAGTAATTTGATTGTTTCTGCTTACATATCATTTAATCCTAAGGCTTTGTTAGTTTTAATTGTTTGATAGCGTGTACAACCTCAGCTTTCTAGTGTTTGCTGATGCCTCCTTATCGTTTTTTATTTTGGCAGTAGCGAGCCTCAATTTAATATTTGCAACTAGGGGATTGCGGTCGGATCCTATGTCAGAAACCTTAGTAATATCATGCCTGTACGTTCTAGTAATTGTCACGTAATTTGTTTGATTTAAAACAACTTGCAAATGCATCATTAAGAGGTATTAAAGCTATATATAAAGAAAACTCAAAGAGCTATGGAAAGACAAATGTTGGGAATATCGTTGAGAGATAAAAAGTGGAACGAGTGGATAAGATGCAAAACCGAAACAACAGACGCTGTCGAACATGCATTGAAATTAAAATGGAAATGGGCTGGGCAAAACGAAAGATATCAGGATGGAAGATGGAATAAAGAAATTGGCCGCTGGAGACCATATACTGCAAAAAGCTCAAGAGGTCGACCGCAAATGAGATGGAAAGATGACATTGAGCAAAGCGCAGGTCCAATATGGAAAAGACAAACAGAAGACAGAGACAAATGGAGACAAATGGGAGAGGCCTATATTCAACACATGAATAGATTTTGGGCTATAGATAGATATATAGATAGAAAGCAGATATTTTAATTTTGTGGAAAACACCACTATAAATATATTACCAAAACCTTCTATTATCTGCCATAAACTTTATAGTGATAACTATTGCACAGTTTTAATCATTTTAAATATTACTTTTTTTTTAAATATTTATTATTTTAAATAAGCATATTGAATAATTTCTTGAAACTCTTTCAAAGAAGTATTTTTAAAATGTTTTACAAAAAATTGCTATGCCACTCATAAACTTTTTAAACGACGCGCTTCAGCAAGCTTTTGTTAGTGTTTCTGAAAACTGGATCAACTTTACAGCCGTGTTTCCATTTAACAGTGAAGTGTTACCATTTTTGAAATACCACAGCTGATTTAATTAAAAATAATTGTAGCTTTACTTCCTCGTAACGAGTTGGTTTATTGCTGTAATATAATGATCCTTAATTAGCTTTTCGGAAAATAGATTACATCTTTTCTGTAAAGTTTTTATATAAAAGTAAAAATATTTCATCGAGAATCGAGAAGAATATAAAATTTTTCTGATGTTATTGAAATTCTTTGAAAAAGCAATGACAATTAAAAAAACCTTTGGAAATTTGGAAGGAAATCAGCAACACAGAGGGAACATGAACGAGAATAACAGTTAATAGTAGTAGTAGCATATCATATATACCTATAAGAACATATATACGAACAGTGAAATACACGTCAAAACAAAAAAAATTAAAAAAATTTACGGAAATGCTGTTACATATTTGAATTCATAAAGTCAATAACCTTGTATGGTTCAATTTGTAACAGTAATTTATGCACAGCTTTTTTGCACTCAGTTAATTTTAGCATTATATTTATAACTGAGTGTAGGTAGATTCATTTCAAACAGATATTTATTTTGAAAGCGTATTCGACATTCCTCAATATATATTGCAAATACTTAAGATATTGTTAATTTTGAAGACTCCGCTGCAAGATGATACAAATCTTATTGTTGTATTAATTCTGAACTCTCGTTTCTGACAGAAACTAAAAAGTTCATTGCTTCCACCATAAAACATTACCCCATAACGCACCAAAGATTCAAATTTTCCGTGATACAGATTACAGCATTATAATGGGAAACAATTTAGAGTTTTGTTTGGAATAATGAACCAAAAAAAATTAACTATTATTAAAAATATGAAATTTATACTATATATAGCAAATCAAACGAATTAACAAGTAGACTGCCAATCTTACTAGAAGAAGACTGTCCAGTCTTTCAACTTCCTTAAATCCAGTAACGTTTTTTTATAAAAAATAAAATACACTATATTTCAAAAATGTTCAATCAATGGAAAACTGTTCAAACAATTCAAGAGGAAATTCAGCGGCACAAAGAAAGTATTGTGGTATGTATCAGCCAACATTTGAAACCTAAAGTACAACTTGAGAACCACAATTTGCAAGTTTTGGACTGGTTTCTGCTTTTTGTAGGAGGAAAAGATTTTTGTAGGAATGAAAGAAAGCATGTAGTAGTTATTTATCTTAAAAATAAAATGGTGTACAATCCAAGACATGACATCGATCAGATGACTATAGCTAATGGTTTTGGGGGATTTTCGGCAGAAGTAATGAGTGGTGGCCCCGATTTTGCCAATCAATAATGACATAAATTTAATTTATAAATGTTTTCCATAAATTGTTTTATAATAAAAATATAATTTTTAGTATATCTGCCCTTTTTAAAACCTATTACCCTTTGTGATATTTTGTGTTTGTTAATATTTATATTGTTAATAATTTTGGAGTATTTTTAGTGATAAAAGTCAATAAATTGATATCTGAATTAATTAAAATGTCTGTTTTGTCTGTTTATTTCTTTTGTATCTATTTGTTACCTACATATTTCTACTGTTTTCTATCATCCTCATCATCATTATCAGCGTATTCTACCGATTATGGTACAGCCTCCCTTACATAGTGGTTCTTCATTTCTGCCCACGATTGCCTAATATTCGCTTTTCCGTGCCATGTTTTACCGGCATGTTTCTTTATCTCATAGTCACATCTTAAATTTGGACGTCTTATTGACGCCTCTTGGATACCACAGTGTAATTCTAATGGACTGTCTATTGTCAGCTCTTCTCACTAAATTCTGAGGATTACATCAATGACATGGTGTTTTCTGCTTTCTTTTGCATTTTCTACGTCTTCCTTAATACTTTTCCTTATTGTCTTACAGAGTTCTGTATATTGTATTTTCTGTATGTTGAAGAAGAAGAAGAAGGAAGAAGTATGTTGCTACTTACTTTCATTTCCCATCTCCGTTTTAGCCGTATTTTGGTTTTATCATACAGTTTACTATGTTCATTTTGTTGTTGCGGGCCTCCGATTTCTTTAGCACTATCAAGGAAGATTTCCATTATTTGAGAGGTGACGATTTGGTCATGTAATCTTTTATCAATTGTCCTTTGATTGTGATCTGAGTTTTCTTTTAGATTGTTTAAAATTTATGCCGGTTACTGTTGGTTCTGTGATTACTTTTATTCTTTCCAGTTTCAGATCCAGAACAATTGTTGCTCTGATTAGTCTATGGTTGCTTTATTCATATTTACTATGATATTTTGTTGATTGCTGTCTTTTTTTGTTTCTTTTGTGCGTTCTTAATACTTTATTTTTGGCTTGTTCTAAAGGCTTAGCTATATGCATTTATAATTATTTCTTTGAAATAGTTCCATAAGCATAACTCCTCCAATAATTTCATTTTCTGCTATTCTTTTTATATTTTCCAACTTTTTGGTTATGGTAACCATTTAAAATCAATTTTAATTTGTAATAATTAAAAGATATTTATATGTTAATATGTTTGAATACTTTCGTGTGAACAGTGTCTTAAAATTTAGTAATCTAAAATTATATTTCATTTCAGATGTGATTTTTGTAATGATTAACTGCAAATATTGGTAAGTGTTTGTTTTTGTAATTTTGATTTCTTTGTTTCCCATTATGTATTCTCTTTCTTTGTTAACGCTTTTGATGATTTCATCCATGATCAAATTGAAGAGCATGGGGCTCAATGAATCCCCTTGTCTTATTCCGCTGTCTATTTCTATAGGTTCTGTAAGATAGTTTTTATAATATTTAGGGGAAGCACAGAAATGCTGGTCTATTATACTCTAGTGATTTCTCAGTAATTTGCTTTATAACGAATATTGCATTTGTACACGATCTTCCACTACGAAAACCCTGTTGTTTATCTGCTAAATTTATCCTCAGATTTTTTTTTATTTTATTTTTGTTTTAGTATTTAGTCGTTGTAAGTTTATACCTCTGTAGTTTTCTGGCTGTTTTTTATCTTCTTTTTTGAATATTAGCATTAGTTGGCTCCTTCTCTATTCTTCCGGTATTTTATTGTGTTTTATAATTTTATTCATTAATGTTGTTAATTGTACTTGTCATTGGTCAATATAGAATGTAGAAACATTTACCAATATAGAAACATTTGCCAAATATTAAAATGTTGGTTTTGAGTTGTTCTATAAATTCCATTAGCCAAAATTTCAAAGTTTATGGCTTATTTTTTTTAAATCTCTTATAAACAAACCAATTTGCAACTTTTTAGTAAATTTTTTAATGTCTAATTGTTAACTTTTTTATTAATAAAGACAAAGCAATTTTGTAAAGTTTTTTTTTAAGTTGAAACTACTATCTTTGCATAACAATCCATAGCTTTGATACAAGAAATTAAATTAGCTTTTAGCTAACTTCAAAATACTTTTCAAAAATTTCAAACACACATCTAAAAAAAACAATGGTCTTCAGAAACTTACTGAGCTGACGATTTTTTTATTAATTTTTTGCAAATAAATAGATTTAGAATCAAATATTTTTGTGAATTTAAAATATGCTCCCATTATCTCCGTTGATGTCGAAAGTTTCTCAATTTACAAATATATAATATAGACAGATAAAAGCCATATGTTTTTATTGGAAAATTTGAAAAACATTTGGTCATTTATTGTTTCCATAGTTCTAAAGAATAGTATTGTAGTGAATTTATTTAACTGCTATGTCTTTATTTACTTTATAATGTCTTTACTAATTTATTATATTGTTCCTACTTTAATTTACTAAAAAGCACGATAATTTATATTAATTTATTTAACTAATAATACATAATTTATCTGGACGAACGTAACAATTAAAATCGCGAGCGCGTCTTCAAAATTAACTAACCCTCTTCATAACAAAATTCCTCCATAAATATAAAATTCTGTTATTCGAGAATGAAAACAGCTGTTTCTCGAAACCCATTGAATAGACTGCTGTTTTGGCGAAAGGCCTATGATGAGTCATTCCCAAGACTCGAAACTTCCAAGCGGGACCAAAAAAAACCAGTCTAGGGTCGCACTCTCAAATAACTACAACAAAAAAGAATTAGTCATAATATTTACAGTTTAGGGTCAGAATTTACCGTAACAGTATTTTACTTTTTTACTACTTTCGTTACAATTAATTAATACATTACCATTACCTACTTAGTTTTAAAATTTATTTATATGGTTTTCTAATGATTACAATAAACATTAATTAATATACTATTATGTTTTTTTTATAATTTTTAACCTATTCTCTATCCTCCCATTGTTGGATGTAGATCTCCCCCAGTTCTCTCCATCTTTCCCTATCTTGAGCTGTTCTCTGCCTTGTGGGACCTCCTTGTTTCCTGATGTCATCTTTCCACCTCATCTGTGGTCTGCCTCTTGATCTCTTTTGCATTGTATGGACGCCACTTTCCGATGGCATTGTTCCATCGTCCGTCTTGGAGACGTTCATTGTGTCCAGCCCATTTCCATTTCAGTTTTGCTGCTTGTTCTATCGCGTCTACTGTCTTTGTTCTGGTTCTGATCCACTGGTTACGTTTTCTATCTTTAAGTGATATACCCATCATTTGTCTCTCTTTGAAGGCTCTTTGTGCCTTCCTTATCCCATCCAAATTGGCCTGTGTAAATGTCCATGTCTGTGCTCCGTAGGTGAGCACCGGTATTATACAGGAGTTATATACCTTGCTTCGTAAGTATAGAGGGATTGTTGATTGAGGGATTTTTTGGAATGTAAGAAAGTTTGCCGAACGCTGCCCATCCCATTCTTACTCGTCTCGATATTTCGGCTGTTTGATTTTCTCTGTTAGCTCTGATTGCTTGTCCTAGATAGATATACTCATTTACCTGTTCTATTTTTTCTGTTTGTATTTTTATTGCCTCTTGGTCTTCCGTGTTTGTCATTACTTTTGTTTTGTTGAAGTTAATTCTTAGGCATTTATGCAAAAAGGCCTAAAAACGGAACTACAGTTTCATCAATGCAGAGTTCGTCTCCTGGTACTACCACTCATGAAAATTGGATACCAACTTCTCCAATAGGGGTGACAGTTTATAGAGTGGAAGTTCTTTTGTCACTATTTTCATTGTCACTAAAGTGTAAATTGGCAAGTAATAATTCAAAACGATTACGCGAAATAAGACACTTTATTTTGCTTTCGTATAATGGATTTTTTGACAAATACGAACACAACTTTGTCAATGTTAGCAATCCCATCCAGACAAGAATGGCCAAAAATGTCTTTATTTCTTCGCTATTTCTATCTACCCACTTATGAATTATAGCTTTTGGATTGTGACCACCTATATTCAATTTTTGATATGCGTATTAGTTTCTTGCACAATCCACTTAATAATATCGTCATTCACAAATAGTTGAAAATGGTCAAGGAAAGTTTTATCATACATCTAAAAAAAACATCTTTGATACTTGAGTCTTGAACATTGAATGTAATATTTTTTAAGTTCTGACCATCTACATTCTTTCATATTAAAGGTGTGTTATCATCAATCGCAATGTCATCGTCTTCTGAAGAACTTTCATCATCTGACAGTCGATATTGGAAAATAACACTTTCATTGGTACCGTCTACTGTTCTTGAATTTTGTGACGTTTAAAGTAAATTTTGTAAATTGCTTTGCATTTTTTGTCTTTTGCTTTCCGGAATACTTTAATTTGACGAAGAATAAACTCTTCCACTAGCTTTTGCAAACGCTTCTGCTCGTTTTCATACGAGATATTGGGAACTGATAAGACACACTACAACCTCGCCTACCGACAACTAAAACTAACTAACAAGTAACACGTAATACATTCGTCTAGAGACTGTAACGTATAAAATAAACAAGCTTCTTCTTCTTCTTCTCGTGCCACTCCTAACGGAGATTGGAAATCATCATGGCCACTGCGACTTTGTTAGCAGCGCGCCTAAAAAGTTCAATCGAACTACACCCGAACCATTCACGTAGATTACGAAGCCACGATATTTTTCTTCTTCCCACACTTCTTTTGCCCTTAATTTTGCCCTGCATGATATTTCTTAAAAGTTCGTACTTTTCACCTCTCACAATGTGCCCCAAGTATTCCATCTTTCTAGTTTTTATCTCATTTAGAATTTCGCATCTTTTGTCTAAAGTTTGGAGTACTTGCGTGTTAGTGACGCGGTCCATCCATGATATTCTGAGAATGCGCCTATAGCACCACATCTCGAAAGCTTCGATGTTTTTTGTGGTCAACTGTTTTAGTGTCCAAGCCTCTACTCCATACAACAGGGTAGAAAAGACATAACACCGCAGCATTCGTATTCGTAACTTTATGTTGATATCACGATTGCAAAAGAGTTTGCGCATTCTATTAAAGACTGATCTAGCGATTTCTATTCTACATCTAATCTCTTTTGTTTGATCAGTATCGTCTGTGATCCAAGCACCTAGATATTTATAACAGGACACACGCTCAATCGTTGTATTGTCTATTACAAGATTAGCTCTGATGTTCTTGGATTTCGTGATTACCATAAATTTAGTTTTTTTCAAATTAATTTTCAAGCCGTAACTGTTACAATATATATTGAGACTTTGAACGAGATGTTGTAGTTCTACTAGCGTTCCCGTTAGGAGAACCGTATCGTCAGCATACCTTATATTGTTGATCGTCTCACCATTTATTATCAGTCCAAGATCTTCTTCCTCGAGTGCTTGTTCACAAATAGCTTCACTATACAGATTAAACAAAAGTGGCGACAAGATGCATCCCTGCCGGACTCCTCGACGGATTTGAATTTCTTCTGTTAGCCTACCCTCAACCTTCACATTTGCTGTTTGATTCCAATATAGGTTGCATATAATTCGAATATCTCGGCTGTCTATATTTTTCTTTATTAGAATTTGTCTTAGTGGTTCATGTTGTACTTTGTCAAAGGCCTTTTCGAAATCAATAAAGCAGGTGTAAATTTCTTGGTTCATGTCTAAGCATCTCTGTGAGAGAACGTTCATTGCAAACAGAGCCTCCCTTGTACCCAGCCCTTTTCTGAATCCCATCTGAGTGTTACTGATGTCTGCGTCTAATTTCCTATAGATCCTATTATGGATTATTTTCAGAAACAGTTTTAGAGCATGACTCATCAAAGCTATCGTACGATATTCGCTGCATTCCCTTGTATTTGCCTTTTTTGGCAGTAGTATAAAGGTCGAACGGAGCCATTCCCTAGGTATTATTCCAGTTCTATATATTGTGTTAAATAGATCTAGGAGTATTTTAATAGATTCATCGTCCATAAGTTTGAGCAGTTCTACGGGAATTTCATCAGGACCGGGGGCCTTACCACTTTTCGCTTGTTTGATTGCATAATCTATTTCTTCTCTGATTATATCAGGCCCTGTATCATCTGTATATTCGTTTGAGATTTCTTGTCTATCTTTGTCATCAAAAAGTTGTGATATGTATTCTGTCCATCGATTCATTTTTTGTTGTAAATCTGTTATGAGTATACCATCTGTATCTTTGATCTGTCCTATCTGTGTTGTTCTTCTCCTTCCTGTCATTTCTTTAATCTAAACAAGCTACGACAGGTTTATTCTTGTCTTATACGAGAAGCAAGTGTGTATCACATGGCTCCAGGAATCCAAAAGTTATTTGTGGCCACGAGATGCACACGTGCTTCTCACTTAAAATGATTCTAAAAAGCAATAAAATTTTAAGATTGTGTACTCAAACTAAAGCATAACTATTCAAAATGCATAGACTAATACTTTAAATGTGTTCAATATTTTGGCCCACATAACTTTTTTTTACTATGTATTGTGGCGTAGATTTTGTATTTAGAATTTTACGTAAATGAAAAAATGTCCAATATACCAGAAATTTTTGCTTTTTATTAATAAGTTCACAATGTTATGTTACGTGGGTGCTTTAAAGGTGTTTAATGGTGGAAATAATATGGTGTAGTAGACTGAGTTCCACTGCCGGATGCTGTTGTGACAACTGCACATGCACAACTTTGTAATTCGTTGACAGTTGTTTGGATATCGTTAAGAGTGCAATTGTTACCGTCGATCATCTCGTCCAGTTCTTCGCCTTCAAGATTGAGCTCCTTAACTTTGACATCGATATCGTGGATAATTAAATTTTCTTGGTTGACCAGTTCAAGGTTAACGTTAATGATAGCGTCTAATTCATCGAGGTCTCCTTCAACTCCGTCGATTTTTTCACAGTTCACGTCGAGTATTCCTTTAATATTTTTGATATCTTGCCTTAATATTTGTATGAGGTTTTCGATGTTGTTGATTGTAGTGTTGCTGTTGTGAATTTGGTCAAGGATTGGCTTCAGGCAGTCCAGACATTCACAGGCATCAGCTGGAAAAGTAAACAAGGAATATATTAATAATTTTTTATAAAAGTATTGTGGAAACGAATATACATTAAAATATTTCGCTACCGGGAACTTTAATCTACCAGTACTCTTATATGCCTGTAAAATTTATGTAACAAAAAGAATGTGGACAAAAAGAATGAAACAGTAAGACAAGAACTGAATATCGCATAAAAGAATATAGAAGAAAAATGGATCAGAAGTTTAAACTTTTTTGGACGGTAATAACTCTGAAATTTTTTTTGATATATATCAAAATTTCTTGATATATATTACTTTTTCGAAAAATACCTAAAAAGATAATAAAATATAAAAGGTAAAGTATGAATATATTGTATGTTTGAATAAAATAAAAATTTTAATACGAAATTCTGATACGGAATTACATCTGTAGTTACACAGCAAAAAAATATTAAAAAAATTAAATTATTGTGCACAAAAAACGTACTGTTATAGTTGATTTATACAATTATAGGTAGATTTATATTGTCACTTACTTCCTAACAGGACATCTTTTGCTGATACATAATAGTAAGAAATTGTACAAAAGAAATATATGTAGTATAGATACTTCATAGTTACTGATGTGTGGAAAAGGACGGTTAAGCACAATGAATCAAATGTAACACCGCTCAACTTTTTATATTATTATCTCTTATTTGCTAGGGGGATTACACTGTTTGTTTAAGCTTACACCGCTTAAAAATATGTATTTTTTTGTAAATGTATGTATTTGTTGTTGTTTTGTTCTCTAAAAATAACAGAAAACAAAAATTGTTACTATCACGGAAAAGCAAATAAGGTTGATTTTTAAAAATAGCTCTGGGAAGTGCATGTTATCAATAACATTACATATTTCGTCGTTGAAAAATTGAACAGATTTTTATTTTTACGATTTACTGCCCTAAGGAATTTTTTTTTAATAAGATATCCCACCGTGGTATATTTTATTATAACTGCAATCTGATCTGTAAACATCAATAACTAGTTTTTGTTTAACTTGAGTTACTAACAAGAAAATTTAAACTAAAGACCTACTCGGTAGCGATCCTTAGACTCTAATAACTTAATTACACACATTTTGACGTGTATAATAATATCACTTTACCAACTCGAAAGGCTTTTTCCTCTTGACTCTTCTGACCAAATTCACATTGTAGAGGAGCTGAATGGCCTCGGAGTTAGTGTCATTGAGAAGTCGTTTTTCGTGACTTCCGGCAAATTTCTCGATGGTGTGATTAACAGCGTCTATCTCAAAGTTCCTATGGAGGTCACTGATTCTGAAATACCAAGGGGCATTAACGATGTTCCTAAGCACTTAATTCTGAAAACTCTGGATTTTGTCTACGTTAGTTTTGCCGCATTTACAGACGGCTCCGCCTTAATCGCCGAGGCAGAAGACGAGCTCCAAAGATTAACACACATCTTCAATGCAACAACCAAGAATTATAGTATCGTAATATCCGCAGATAAAAGAAAACGTATGACAACCCCTAAATACCCACTACGATGTAAAATCGAAATTAATGGGAAAATAATAAATCAGAAAGCAAGGTTTAGATATCTGGGAATAGATATAACTAGCTACGGAGATGTTGAAGAAGCACAACAAAGCTTGGAATCGAGTAAAGCGGCGGGATCTCTTAATGACGCAATCTGGAAGTACAAACACCTAAAAAAAGACACAAAAACAAGAATCTATAAAGTAGCAATTAAACCTATATTAACATACACGGCATAGACAAGACCTGACATATCTAAAACTAGACGACGAGATGAAAATACTCCGACGAATATCAGGGAAAAGTCTGTTGGATGGCGAGAGAAGCGAAAACATAAAAATAGCATGCAATATAAAAGACATAAATGGATGGGTGACAAAAGGAAACAGGAGTGGAACGAACACATTAGTAGAATGGTAGAAGATAGGATAGTACGAATAGCACGGGATAACTCACCAAATGGACGAAGAAGTATTGGCTGACCAAGAAAAAGATGGTGCGATAATTTAAACAATTTAGAAGGCTAATATTGAAGAAGAAACCGGTTTTAAAGTCTCCATAAAAGAAAGAAGAAGAAGTTTTGCTGGCAAAACCCCACAGCTGGATGCTATATGTCCATAACGAGCTTATGAATTTGTTTGTACAGAAGAATTTTATTGCAGATTAAGATGGTGAAATATCTTTACAATAACCAATAAATTTTCTTGTACCTTATGCTGAGCTCTTCTCGTTTTTTCTTTACGTTGGCCTTCCAGCGCAGCCTTGCGTCTAGCATGATACCCAAATATTTGGCTGTGTCTGCATAAGGTATCTGGGAATTATTTGTGCTAACAGGAATGTTTTTTTTTATTTTTATTTGTAAAGTTGATATAAACGGACTTGGTCTTATTCAACTTAATTTTCCACAATTAAGTCCATTCACTAGTTTGATTAATGGAAGTATGTAGATTTCTAGCTGCTTCTTCGTGATTTTTGCCTACGGCCAAGAGGATTAATAGAGTGTTAAGTGTTAATTCGGGAATATCACTGGTATAAAGCAGATATAGGAATGGGAATAGTTGTGCAATAAAATTCAAACTTGATTTGATACGTATGATTTCAACAACTGCGTATATTGTTCAAGCAAAAGCTTACTTAAATTACATATAAGCCCCTTGTGCCACACCTTATCAAAAGCCAGCGCCACATCAAGGAAGACAGTGGAGTAGTATTTTCTTTCTTCTAACGTTTTTTCAATAATGTCCGTTATGCTGTGGGCAAAAACGATTATCGAGTAAACACGGTGATGCACACCTTCCTCTATTTGTTCCCATCTCTGTCACTACTGATCCAGATTTTTACTATAAAATTTTGTAAAGTATCTTCTATATAATATTGCCATCTAATGCGTAGTCTTCTCCTAATTCTAGTGCTTAAAAATGTATTGTCTAAAACGTTTTTTTTTCATCTAATCATCTGGCAATCTTTAATATATATATATATATATATATATATATATATATATATATATATATATATATATATATATATATATATATCTTTCATTTATGGCTGACCTATCCTTGGCATATTTATATTTTTTTTCTTATTGCTACAGAGAATTTTTTTTCTCTTTGGATTTAATTTACTCCTCTGTAGCAATGAAGATTTTTTTTAATTACTTCGTTTCCTTGAACCTTTTTTTTTCCGTAAAAGTTTCTTGGTATTTATTGTTTATACTCTGTACATTCAAACATCTTATAATTTATTATCCGTTTTCTCTGCTGAGTTCGTCATTAAAATTGCTCTCTAAAATATTTATTTCATTTTATCATATGTGTAAACTGAAATCGGTTTGCTCCGATTGCTGCTTAGAACTCCCATAAAGTACAAGACACATCAATCATGAGACGCTAACAAATATCTTAATTTCATGTCTACAGGACCAACTAAACAAAAACTGCCGTTAATAACTCGAAATAAGTTTCCCTGTAGGTTTCTTGTTTGGCAGAAGCTACGATGATCCGCCAAACAACACGAAACAGATATTATTAATGGTCTTGGTAATAAGCAATTTACTAGAACGCATTTATAAAGTTTTTATTTTGAAAAGTACGTTTCCAGGAGAACGATTTTGCATTCTGGATAGTTTTTATTAACTCATTAATTATCTGTAAAAGTGTAAAAGCTACAAAACTATGATTGTTCGGATTTTATTCAAGATTATTTTAAAACAACATTGTTGTGTACTGTAACAAAATTTCATTCAAACAAATTAATTTTAATTTGTTTTATGTGTTGGAAAATATGAAATGTGTATTTGATTTGTTCGTTTATATGTTTATTGACGAAAAAATAAAATTATTAAAAGTGTGAAATTACAAACCACTAGTCAAAAGTAGAATAGAATATAAGTATGCTTTATTGTCATTGAAAATTGTACAATTTTATAGACAAAGATTACAAAAAGTCAAAAAATAGTAACAATTTAAAATTTACTAAAAATTGATAAAATTGCATAATAAAACCTTACGAATTAATAAGTTTAAGCTGCTGCATGTGATACCGAAATATCCAAATATATTATATATATATACTTTAGTTATTTGTTAAGAAATTCTTCCACTGAATAATATGGTCTTTCAGATAGATATGCTTTTGTCATTTTACGAAACTTATGGAAAGAAGTTGCAGATTTAAGTTGCAAAGGGAGATGGTTGTAGAATTTTTTTGCCGAATATAATATAGATTTCTTTACTAACTCAGTGAACGGAATCGGTAAATAGACATCAAAGGCTGAATTTCTGGTAAAGTAGTTATGTTTAGCTGGAAAAACATGTAGGTGTTTACGAATTAAGCAAACAGTTTCTAACATTTATAAAGAGGAAACAGTTAAAATCCCGTGATTTTTAAAGTAGCTTCCTCAATATGTTATTCTACAGTGGCCAAAAGATACCGTATTGCTCTTTTTTGTAATTTAAAAATATTCAGATTGGTCAGCTGTACCCCAAAAAAGGAAGGCCATATCGAAGATGAGATTCGAACAAAAAAAAATATGTTTTTTTGGAAGATGCTAAATTGATTTCCTTCGAAACAGATCTTATTGCATAGCAGGCTGAGGCTAAATTCTTACTTAACAAATCGATATGAAGTGATTATTTAAGGTTGCTGTCTACAAAAATACCAAGAAATTTTACAGAATCAACGATACTGGCGTAGCTGTTATTAAGAAGCAAGGATTGAAGAGCTCCTTTATAGGATTATATCATCCATGTTAAAAGAGAGTAAATTATAAATATACCAGGTTTTTATTTTAAGTAGATCAGAAGTTATAGTTGCATGAAGAGTTGCAATATTACTGTTTCTCCAAGTGATACTGGTATCAACAGCAAAAAGAAAAAAATTTCCATCAATTTTTAAGTTAGTGATTTATAAAAATAAGCAAAAGTAGAGGCTTCAATACTGAACCTTATGGTACTCCACATACAATGCTTTTATGACTAGAGTCAGTATTATTTGCTCTAACTAGTTGTTTCCTGTTCCTTAAGTAAGATTGGAACCAATTCAAAGAAATACTTCGAATTCCGTAGAAATTTAGTTTTATTATTAAAATGTCGCGATTTACATAATAAAAGCTTTGTCAGTGAAACAAAATTTGATGTGCGAGTCGTTGGAGGGGATCTCGACAATCCACGTAATGACTGTGTCTAAGCGCAAGGAACACCAAGCTACAGTGTACCCTCTGGATGATCGGTTGAAGGTTACACAAAGAACGGTACTAGGCTCGGGCTTCAGTCTGGTAGAGGTATCTTGGTCGGGGTTCTTGTTACAGCTCAAATATCACGGATCAATTAAGGAAGTACTTACGACACAAAGACAAGAAGTTAGAAGAGAAGATAAGAGATAAGAGAAGAAAAGTTATTTGGGCACCACCCTATTTTTAGAGGAACAGGGAAACCTTAAGGCATAGAGAATACGATAATGAGAAAGATAAGATACAGTTAAGATACGCGAGAATAAAATAAACCGTGAGAGAAAAGGTATCTTGATCGTGCGGTACACACTCAATATTTCGACACAGATACACTAATTATACGATAAAACAAATAACATAAATCAGTAAAAATGCCTGAAAGAGATACACCATGCACAATAATATATATTCACATCATAACAATAAAAATAAAAAGCAAAAGGTTCGTCAACAAAATTATATTGAGGTATATAAAAAAATACACTATAACAATCTTTACGGCACAGTTAGATGACACGAGATAAGTGATTGATTAATTTATAATCGAATAAAAACAAAAAATATTTTTTTTGGGAAAATAATTCTGCATAACGTAGTATTCTCAAGGATAGAAGAAAGCAAGGGACATTATAATAGTCAATATTCGTCAAACAAATTATTATTATGCCTTGAGAACACTTAAACGTTTACCAAAAATTTTTTTATTGAATGTGATCACCTCAAATCTATATATGAAATTTAACATAAATATACCCTACATTAATATAAAAGAAATGGTCCGTAATTTATACATATATTGTATCGTAGGTTCAAACTCATAATAGTTCGTTCCGTTTAACCATAAACAGCAAGGTCACTAAACTAAACGTTATAAATCAAATTCTTACGGTTTAGGTATCAAAGTTGAGCTTTAGTCAATAAAATTTACTACTCACAATTAATATGCCACAGGTGGATACAGATAGTGGCGTTAGGCCTTCAATAAAGTCACTTGACACTTGGTCCTCGGCAACAGGTAGCTACGCAACGAATTACGGTTTGCAATCCGTAATTCCTGGGTTTGATTTCGGCAGACGAGAAGATAGACAGCCAAACAGGAATAGCACAGGTAATAATCGGTAGTAGAGATGAATGATGAATAATGCACAATGAATAGTGAATATTAAATAATGGCTAATGGCTAATGGCTAATCGTTAATGGCTAATGGTTAATCGGCAAACAGAAGTGACCTCGTTCCTTCGAAGTGGAACACGTCTGTTGGACAAAAGAGAAAATATTTAATATAGGACTCACTGTGTAAAGATAAATAAGGGTGAATTGAAAATCCACTTACCGCCGATTGTCGAAGATAAGGCCGCTTGCCACAGGAACCAACTTGGAAATGAATATCGGATTGTGAATTTAGAAGGGCTTAGACAAGCGAAGGTTGAAAATAGGGAAGGGATATTGGCTGAAGGATGCCACGCGAAATTGACATTAAATATCCGAGATATTGGGGTTCATTTTCGTAGCGTTTACCAATAGAAAGTAAAGTTTCTACGAAAAACAACTCTTCTGATTTTCTGAGAAGGTAGCTCGGAGATTTCACAATAGGTCCTTTTTCCTTTGTTATTAGGAAAGATTTTTATGTAGCAAAACAAGATAAAAAGAAGAAGAAACATTTGGCGAAGTTATTTCTTTGTTAAAAAAAGGCGTAACAAAACGAAGGTATGCAGGCATGGGCGGCGTGAAAATAGTTTATTAAAGGGAATAATTTAAAGAAATTATGAACATGCTTCACAGCCCTTTCCACGATGTAAACTGGGTGTACTGAGTTTGCATCGGAACTGTGAAACAAGGAAGCATGGGAGAACTATCGTAAAGACAAGTTGAGAAAAACAAGGAAAGTTTACGTTACTACGATAACACATACGTACAATATGACCAAGTAACATTATAACATAACATAAACGATACACTAAATAGTATCTATCTAACACAATAGACAAAACATAAAAGTAATTCTACAAGTTTTACAAAAGTTATAAAGGTATATGCTTAATAATTATAATTTTTACAAAAGGTATGAAAGTACAAGCTTAATGAATTTATTTAACCTATATAATATTTTTATACAACTATGTTAATATATACACTTATGTGTCAAAAGGTATAAGAGGGTATCCGCTCGATATTGTTACAGCAAAATAGGACACGTAAGGCAAACAAGGCAATATGGAGATCGTTAAACAATGAGCGAGAGAGTGAGTTCGTCGCGAGATTGTTAACGTGAGGCACCTTGGTTTAAATAACACTGTATCAATAGATAGTCCGAGTATTTTGCGTAGATATCATCACTAGAAAGATAGACTTAACCTAGTTTCAGTGGTGTAAGAAGATAGCTAAAAATCCATATAACGGTACTTATTGAAATATAAGCGGTAATAATAGACGATTAATATGCCAACGTTTTTCGTAACCCGGCATAAAGGTAATAAGACTAATGTTAAGTTTTGGTTGGGTAGGTAGGGAGTTTGTAACTAACAAGGAGAATTGTAATGAGGATTTGCGTACTTAGTATCTCTTAATGATTATCAAAAGTCTATGCAGTATTAACAAGAGATTGAGATTTAATAGAGTTAAAAATTATATTTCAGTAATGTGGTTGCAAAAACCCGAGGTTTAGGAGCAGGGGGTACATATGGTACATAATTTTTCAGGTGCACATAGGGTATTTATTCTGGTATTGATGGGACTAACCTCTTAGGCACCAAAATTAACACTAAGAGAGTCATTTAATTGGCCTCATTCCGGTTGAAGAACGACTGAATTCTTACCACAGATGGTCAATAGAAACTAGGATCCAGATACTATTTTCGGCGAGTCAACTGGCGAACGTCCGCTAACATCAGTCCTAGCCTTCCTCAGTGCCTAGTATCTCTGGCAGATGCTGATCTCTATGACGAAAAGGGGTAGAGAAGATGTTATTTCTATGTTGGGTCTCACATCAAAAGTTAAACCAAGTAGGAAAGAGAGTACTACACGATTTGGGAATTCTAAACACGACAGAGATGTCACAGCCGGACAGTGTGTTTAGGGATTTAGGGGAAGTCTTGTTAGAAACACTGTATCAGTAAAGATAAGGTATAAGGCAATTGTACTTTTTAGAAGGTAAAGGCAAGAAAATCTTAGGTTTTCTTAAATAAGGTAGTCCTTAATTATTCCATTTGGAGTCAAGGTAGTTTTATTCAAGATACGATATGTTTCCAATTTTCTTTGGAAGGTAAGGTGTGTTTCTAACAGATAAGGTACCCTTCAATTTTCATTTGAAGGTAAGGTAAATCTTTTCCAATTTTTGTTGGAAGATAAGGTATATTTTCAACAGATAAGGTACCCTTCAATTTTCATTTGAAGGTAAGGTAAATTTTTCGTTGGAAGGTAAGGTATATTTCCAACAGGTAAGATATCCTTCCATTTTTATTTGAAGATAAGGTAAAAATTTTTAAATAAAGGTAACACACGATAAGATTTCTTCGCTTGTAAGGACTACAGCACAGCCTATATAACGATTATTTTATCAACGCAATGAGGTAAGGTGTGTTATAAGATAGGACGAAAAATTTAAGGTAAATCGCATGACGTCGAAAGTAAAAATAAAGACATAGATAGGTAGAAATCAAAGCAATTAAGACTAACCATGAATTATAGGGGTCTCAACAAACATCAATTTACATGGACAGGTAAGATACATCGGTAGAAAGACATGAGAGGTGTTTTCACGAATCTTGTTACAACAATGTATGTATGAGTGTCAGATAAGAAATAGTAGGAAATAGTAAAATAACCGTTTTTACTACAGACGTATTATAACATATATAGATATTTGAGGTAAAAGTTCCTAGTCAATAAAGTTAGATGTGGGCGTTAGACGACAGTTACAAAAGGTATAATATATATATTTCTAGCATGGTAAATAGTTATTCTTGCTCATTTTCTGAGACTTCGGAATCAAAAGAGTCATTATAACACGGCTTTAAATCTTTTATATGCCAGCGTCCAGCATTAGTACCATCTTCGTTTTTTATTTGATACACCAGACGAGAGAATTTTTTAGATATTGTACCCTTGACATACTTGGGAGCAAGCTTAGACATGAAACGTTTTGGAGCACTACTAAGAACAATATTTTTGCGCCACACGGTATCACCAACAGAAAATTGAACATCTCGTTTGCGGAGATTATAGTATTTGGCATTTCTTTCATAGGCTTTAGATAGGTGGGTTTGGACTTCCTTGAAGACAGTTGACAATCCAGTTATTTCAGAGGCATATTCGTCTCTGTTACCGGGAGAGAATTCGATATTTTGGAGCTGGTCATAGGGACGATTATAATAATCTCCTAATAAGGGAACGTTGCGGGCAAAATTCAGAAAAGCTGGGGAGTGTTGAGTAACTTCATGGCGGGCGGTATTAATAGCTTGTTGAATTTTAAAAATTTCTCTATCCCATTCGGAATGTTCGGTAATATAGCTGCGAATAGCGGTACAAATGGTACGATTACTTCTTTCTACGAAGTTGCATTGGGGGGAATAAACGGCAGTGAACCAGATTTTTTGAACTCTGTATTCATGACAAAGATTCTTAAGAATTTTGCTATTAAAATTAGAGGCATTGTCGCATATGATGTGTTGGGGAACACCGAAAGTTAAGAAAACATTATTTTCTAGGAAGTTAGCGACATTCTGAGCGGTAGCTTTGCGTAGGGGTTGTATTAACGTATATTTAGAGAACCAGTCAGTCACGACGAGTAACCAAGAGAAACCTTTTTTACTGCGCGTGAGGGGACCGATAAAATCAATAGCAATTATTTGCCACGGGAACTCGGCTTTCTTCTGATTTCCCATTAAACCCATTTGAGGAACATTTGGAGCTTTCTGTGCTCCACAGACTTGGCAAGAACGAACGTATTTGAGGACGTCTCTCCTCATCTTCGGCCAGTAAAATCTCTCTTTGACCCGGGATAAAGTTTTAAAATAGCCTAAATGGCTACAAGTAGGAGGTTCATGACAGGATTTGAGAACGTCGTGTTTCTGGGGAGAAGGTACTAAAATTTTCCATTCTATTTCGTTAGATTTAAAAGGTAGACAGGTAGGTACATACTTATAAACATATTCATTTTCTACTTTCCATTGGGGGAAGTTATCTGGATTAGCGATAATTTTTGACCGTAAGTTATCGTACCAGGGCTCGATTCTATTTAGATCGACATCGAGAGAAGCTAATTCGGGACTTACAGGAGTTTCGTCCAGAGGGACTTGTTCGTGCATTCTACTGAGTGCATCCGGTACTTTATGGCAGGATCCCTTTCGGTGAACAAGAGTAAAGTTATGTTGTTTTAGGCGCATGGCCCAACGACAAAGACGACCCGAGGGATTTTTGAGGGTAGTCAACCAGAGAAGGGAATAGTGGTCAGTGATGACGGTGAACTTGGTTCCTTCAACGTACGGACGAAATTTTTCAATGGCGAAAAGGACGGCAAGGCACTCACGTTCTGTGACAGAGAAATTTCGCTCGGCTTTAGTCAGAGATCGACTAGCGTAACATATAACTTGTTCGCTATCATCTAATTTTTGCGTCAAAACAGCTCCAACTCCAGTATCACTGGCGTCGGCTTGAACGACGAAGGGTTTCGAAAAATCTGGTTGAACCAGTACGGGGGCAGATACTAAGGCTTGCTTGATTAAGATAAAAGACTTTTCAGCTTCAGGATTCCAAGTAATGGTTTGTTTCTTTTCTTTTCCTTTACCCTTTAGGAGATCGTTTATTGGAGAGACAAGGGTAGAGAAATTTTTAATAAAACGGCGGTACCAAGAGCAAAGTCCAATGAAGCGTTTAATTTCGGTAGTGTTTGTAGGTCTGGGATAGGTTATCATAGCAGATATTTTTTCGGGGTCCGACCGAAGAGAATTATCACCAACGATATAACCGAGAAACTTAAGGGAAGTTTTGAAGAACTCGCATTTATCTACGTTAATGGTAAGATTTGCGTCCTTTAGCTTTTCTTTAACTTTAGAAAGAAGAGAGATATGTTCTTCAAAGGTAGGGGAACATACTATTATATCGTCAAGATAACAAAAAATAAAGGGTTCGAATTCAGGTCCGAAAATTGCATCTACTAGACGTTGTTGTGTTTGTGCTGAATTACACAAACCGAAAGGCATAACGGTAAATTGGAATAACCCTCGACCTACTACGGCGAAAGCAGTTTTTTCACGAGATGATTTTTCCAAGGGGATTTGCCAGAAAGCTTTCTTAAGATCAATAGACGAGATAAATTTGGCACCTCGTAAAAGAGAGAGGATCCTATCGATATTTGGAAGCGGGTAGGTGTCATGTTTAGTGACATCGTTTAAAGTACGACCATCAAAACAAAAACGAAATTCGTCATTTTTCTTCCTAACCAACAAAACGGGTGAACACCAAGAACTACAACTGGGTTCTATCACACCTAGCTGGAGCATTGAATCTAGTTCCTTATTTAAGATATTCGACATATATGGAGACATAGGGAAAGGACGTCGCTTGAATGGTTTTGAGTCGCCTGTATCTATTGTCATTTGAATTTTATTTGTGCGGCCTATACCTTCAGCGCTACTAACTTCGTTAAAGTTATTAATAATTTTGTTCGCTAAGGTACGGTCGGTTGGACTAAGAGATTCTAACGAACAAAGATGCGGGAAGATAGCTTCTGGATTGGCCATAGGAAAAGGATGATTTGGTTTGTCGGACTTAGTATTCCATTGGTTGGTATTAAAATCAATTGAGAGACAAAATTGTTCAGCAAAATTACTTCCAAGGATAAAAGAACACGGTAAAGAAGGCACTACAAGGCATTGAATTACTCTAAAGACATTATCGGCAAGAATAGGTAAATCTATGAGACCAGTTACTTTTTTATTGGAACCGTCTGCTAGAGAAACTGTCGAGTTAACGGATTTATTTATTGGAATTTTATTTTGATTAAGAAAAGCGAGACCTTGTTGTCCGGCACACGTAATGGAACAACCGGTATCCAATAGTACAGTAAAATCTTGATTGTAGATATTTACAGATATGTAGGGTCTTTTATCAGTCTTTTTAGAGATCACAAGGGGACAGACTTTATTATGAGAAGGAAGACGATAGAAGTTTCTAACTTCCGTAAGGTAATTTTTCCACTCATTTTCGGTAAAGCGGTAGGAGTTTCTATTCTGAATTCTATTTGAAGAATAACTGGAGGATCGGGAGATATCGGACTTTTTGGGATGTCTGGGAATAGAATAGCCGATAGTATTTATTCCGTACGTTAGTTTTTTGGAGGATTACAATTTGTACATTGTGGGAAGGTAACTTGAGATTTTCCACATCGATAACAAAATATTTTCCTCGGACGACGACATTCACGGTGACTGTGTCCTTTGCCTTGGCAATTCCAACACGCAGTGGAAGAGTTTGGCTTAGAAGTTAAGGGAGGTACGTAATTCTTGCCTAGAGAACGGTTCGTGGGAAAGGTATTACTAGAAAAATTATTTCTAGACTGAAAATGTCTCGGAGGGTTTCTCTGGGCATCCCTTTGGTTTTCTACGCTAGAAATAGAAAGAGAGTCACGTTTGAAAACTGAGGCAGCATTTATTTCGACGGTATTAATGAGAGAAGATAATTGGTCTACGGTATCCACCGTACTAGTGGCTATCATAGTAGAATATTCCGGTAGGAGATTTGAACGAATATAAGAGATTATGGTTTTTTCGGAGGGCTGTCTCGGTAATCTCTTTATTAAATTAAGTATGTCTGCTTGATACAGAACGAAAGGTTCATTTTTTCTTTGCTTACGGCTTTTGATCTGATCCCACAGTTCGTCTTCATAGCCATGCGGAAGGAATGTGAATTTAAGTAATTCGACCAGTTGTGGCCAAGAGGTAAGTTTAGATTTAACGCTGCTAAACCATTTAGCTGCGTTACCTGAAAAAAATTCCACGGCAGATCGGAAAAGTATCGCATCGGGAATATCACGCGATTCAGCAAGATTTTGAATTTTTTCCAAGACACTAAATAGATGCTTAGGATCACCGGAAAATTTAATATTCCAATCACCTACATTGACAGGAGTATTAACATGGACGATAGGGTTAATGGCTGGCATAGGAGCTTGTGAAGTTAAAGGTATATATGCAAGATTCGAGTCGGTAGTGATTATTTTATCATCTAGGTTTGCTTCTAACAGAAGGCAGGTAGAGATAGCTTCGTCTTTAAAATTCGATTCCACAGGTTTCTGTGGATCTGGGGTTAGACGTTGTAGTCTTAGGGAAAGATGCAATAAATGGGCCTTTGTTCTTTTGTAGACAGAATCACTAGGGTTTCCTTCAAATTCAGAAATAAGATTTTCGACTTCGGAAAAGATAGTTTCGATCTGGCTTGATTCATCTTCAAAGATAAGGGGATTTTCCGTTAGATCGATAATCGGAGTGGCTTTCTGAAGGGCTTTCTTAAGGATAGATTTTTTTTCGGAAAGAGTTCTATTTGACTTAATACCTCTGATTTTCAGTTCGTAATCGATCTGATTTACCTTTAGATAAGAGATAACAGAAGAATCCATTTTTAAACTCGTTTAGATAAAAAATAGTCGAGAGAAGAGAAGATACTTATATTTGAAGACTGCGTTGCGGTGCTATTTTTTACCATTTAGCTACCACATTGGACGATATTTTCTTGCTGTTAGCCCCACGTTGGGCGCCATTCTTTTCTGTGTACCCTCTGGATGATCGGTTGAAGGTTACACAAAGAACGGTACTAGGCTCGGGCTTCAGTCTGGTAGAGGTATCTTGGTCGGGGTTCTTGTTACAGCTCAAATATCACGGATCAATTAAGGAAGTACTTACGACACAAAGACAAGAAGTTAGAAGAGAAGATAAGAGATAAGAGAAGAAAAGTTATTTGGGCACCACCCTATTTTTAGAGGAACAGGGAAACCTTAAGGCATAGAGAATACGATAATGAGAAAGATAAGATACAGTTAAGATACGCGAGAATAAAATAAACCGTGAGAGAAAAGGTATCTTGATCGTGCGGTACACACTCAATATTTCGACACAGATACACTAATTATACGATAAAACAAATAACATAAATCAGTAAAAATGCCTGAAAGAGATACACCATGCACAATAATATATATTCACATCATAACAATAAAAATAAAAAGCAAAAGGTTCGTCAACAAAATTATATTGAGGTATATAAAAAAATACACTATAACAATCTTTACGGCACAGTTAGATGACACGAGATAAGTGATTGATTAATTTATAATCGAATAAAAACAAAAAATATTTTTTTTGGGAAAATAATTCTGCATAACGTAGTATTCTCAAGGATAGAAGAAAGCAAGGGACATTATAATAGTCAATATTCGTCAAACAAATTATTATTATGCCTTGAGAACACTTAAACGTTTACCAAAAATTTTTTTATTGAATGTGATCACCTCAAATCTATATATGAAATTTAACATAAATATACCCTACATTAATATAAAAGAAATGGTCCGTAATTTATACATATATTGTATCGTAGGTTCAAACTCATAATAGTTCGTTCCGTTTAACCATAAACAGCAAGGTCACTAAACTAAACGTTATAAATCAAATTCTTACGGTTTAGGTATCAAAGTTGAGCTTTAGTCAATAAAATTTACTACTCACAATTAATATGCCACAGGTGGATACAGATAGTGGCGTTAGGCCTTCAATAAAGTCACTTGACACTTGGTCCTCGGCAACAGGTAGCTACGCAACGAATTACGGTTTGCAATCCGTAATTCCTGGGTTTGATTTCGGCAGACGAGAAGATAGACAGCCAAACAGGAATAGCACAGGTAATAATCGGTAGTAGAGATGAATGATGAATAATGCACAATGAATAGTGAATATTAAATAATGGCTAATGGCTAATGGCTAATCGTTAATGGCTAATGGTTAATCGGCAAACAGAAGTGACCTCGTTCCTTCGAAGTGGAACACGTCTGTTGGACAAAAGAGAAAATATTTAATATAGGACTCACTGTGTAAAGATAAATAAGGGTGAATTGAAAATCCACTTACCGCCGATTGTCGAAGATAAGACCGCTTGCCACAGGAACCAACTTGGAAATGAATATCGGATTGTGAATTTAGAAGGGCTTAGACAAGCGAAGGTTGAAAATAGGGAAGGGATATTGGCTGAAGGATGCCACGCGAAATTGACATTAAATATCCGAGATATTGGGGTTCATTTTCGTAGCGTTTACCAATAGAAAGTAAAGTTTCTACGAAAAACAACTCTTCTGATTTTCTGAGAAGGTAGCTCGGAGATTTCACAATAGGTCCTTTTTCCTTTGTTATTAGGAAAGATTTTTATGTAGCAAAACAAGATAAAAAGAAGAAGAAACATTTGGCGAAGTTATTTCTTTGTTAAAAAAAGGCGTAACAAAACGAAGGTATGCAGGCATGGGCGGCGTGAAAATAGTTTATTAAAGGGAATAATTTAAAGAAATTATGAACATGCTTCAACAGCATAAAAAATTATTTAAAATGTGTCTTAACGCTTAGCCCACCAGTACACAAAGGGTTAAAGAGCTCTCTTATTATTGAGATTGTTATTATCTTGTATGTGTTCAACAGCTCTGTAATTAGACCGTCGTATCCTGGTGTGTTATTATTTTTAGCTCTTTTAGAGCTCTACTCATTTTGAATGCCCTCGATATTTGATAGTACTTCTGATCCAACGTTTTTATTTTTCTTTTGGCTTATTTGAAACTTACTTGCTAAGGCCTTTCGAAATTCTTCTCAATTTGTTTTTACTTTGAAGGCATGTATCTGCGTTGTTTTTTTAAGATCCTCTTTCTCTCTTATTCCGTGTTAATATTTATTTTCTTTATAAATTTACAATGGTCACTACCAATTGTTACTTTTCTAGAAGTTGTCCACTTGTTCATGTCTAATTTCTGTTTGGATTTAATTTGGAAAAGGTATTCATAGCATCATACATGTTTTTTATTCCAGCAGTTCCATACTTTTTTCTTCCGTTGTGTTTCTTGTGCTGAATCCAAAATTTTCAATCTTTCTTCCATTTTTGTTGTTGAGCTTCTTGTTGCCATTTCTTGGATATTCGTCTAATATCTTGGATATTTGGCAACAAGAAGTACAGAACCGTGATTAGTGGCGAAAAATGGGAGAGACCTATGGCCAGCAGTGGACAGAAGAGGTTGCGTGATGATGATGATGATTCCATTTTTGGCATTAAAATCTTGTACTATGATTATTTTAGGTTCCTTGTTGTTGTCTATAGCTTTTTTAAGGTTTTGTAACAGCTATTTATTTCATCAACAGTTGCTTTTTCAGTTTAAGCCCAAACCTGCACAATCTTCATTCTGATTTGTGAATTTAGTTTTAAGATCTTGTATACAACCTTGACCGAGATGCTATTAATTATTTGAATTTGTGATCTCTCTTATTAATTAATAATTCTATTCCGTTGTATATATAATCTTCCTTGCCTTGGTACACCCTATTGCCTGCATATGAGTTCTCATACCCTTCTTCTCTTCTGTTAACTTCTGACAGTCCCAATTTAAGTTCCCAATTCCTTTGCTAGTTCATAGAGTTTTTCATCTTTTGCCACGGAACGGATGTTATATGTTGCTATATGGAGTTTTTTGTCGTTCTTTTTCTTCTTCAATGTCGACTTCCCCCTTCCGCAGATTTCTTGGGACAGACCGTTGCTTTGGTGTGTTTCTTGTTCTTGTTACTTCTGCTGTAACATATTTTTACCCAGATACGCGTGAAAACATTTGTCTATCCTTTCTCCACTAAAAACATCTAATAACTTATTTGTTTTAAATTCGGTTTGTTAAGTTTTTTCTTCCAAATGTCTCCAGATATACTTTTCACAATTTAATTGCTGGATTTAAGATTTGAACCAGGCTATTTTAATAGATATTAAAGTAAATTTTACTGCTCGATCAAAAACATAATTAAAATTGATCCTATATTTAAACTTATTTTAAGAGGTTTTTTTTTACATGTTTTAGATTATCTAATTCTCTTTAAATTTGTGTTTTGAAGAAAGCAGAAAATTTTAAACCACAGCTTACCAACTGAAAGAGTATTTTTATTATATAGATAATTTTTCGACTGTTCTAACAACCATTCAAATTTCGTCATTTTGTGTCATGTGGAACAATTTCACCCAATCATGTCGACATTAGACTGATAATTGCATTCAGTGCAATTTTCAATCCCTATGACAACGAGACTATCGAGTTTGACAACTTCATCCAAATAAATTTCAAAATGTCACGTTTCGGCAATGAGAATGTTCAAAGTATAAATGCGCTAATCAAAGAAAAAATTCCCAGAAATACAACCTACAGTCACAAATATATTTGGGGAATATTCATGGAATTTTGCTGCGGACGAGAATATGAGTTAAATGAACATAAAAGCTTAGAAGAATTGGCGTTGATACTAAAAGATTGGGTCGTCAATATGAGAAAGAAAAATTTGGTAATAGATCTTCTATAGTAGAGAACAGCAACGAATCTAATGTTAACTTAAATTTTAATAATTGTACTTTCACTAACTGTACTTTTAATAAATAAATGTTTCGTTATGTTGAGTTATGATTTTTTTTTTTCGAAAAATTATCCGCCGAATATCCCTCGGACATTGATGAATGCCTCATAATTTCATGACAAATTTCTCAAGCTCGTTGCTTGGTAACAGCACTCAGCCTTCGGCTTCGTGCTGTTATCAAGGAACGAGCTTTCGATTGTCATGAAATTATCTCGTCTGTTATCAATGTCCTAGGGATATTACTACTGATAAGTAATTTTATAAATACATTTTCATGCTTCTTTTTTTCCCCTATTAGTGAAGTTGTTTTCTGTTTTTTTTTTCTGTAATAAATATTTTAACTATGGTATTGATTATAATGCCTCTTCTGTTTTTTTTTTTAATATTTTAATATATTTTTTTTTTACTAAAGACACAGAAGTGTACTTACATTAAAATCTGGTCAGTAAGACCAATTATCAATTTGTTTCTAACTTAAATTACTAATGAAATCTTAAAATTAGGTGTCTACTCACTAGTATCTTTCCTATTATTTCTAATAACTAGCATAAAATTTAGCATGCATACTCGCACAACACTTTACTCTGCTTTTCACTCACTCATTATACCAGTTCAAAAGGCTTTGTTCTTTTGAGCCTTCTTTCTAGGTTCGTATTGTCGAGGAGCTGGATAGCCTCGACGTTTACATGATGATGGAGTCGTTGTTCATGGCTCCCTGCAAATTTCTTGATTATCTGATTGACGTCTTCCATCTTGAGGTCCCGGTGAAGGTTGTTGTTCCTAACGTACCAAGGCGCATCTACGATGTTCCTCAGTACTTTATTCTGGAATATCTGGATTACTTTGATGTTACTAGGCTTGGCACAGCCCCAGAGTTGGCAGACATAGGTCCATACTAGTCTCAGTATTTGTTTATAGATTTGGAGTTTATTATTTATGGATAGAGAGGAATGTCTTCCCATTAACCAATATATTTTCTTGTAGCGGATGCCTAGTTCTTCTCTTTTCTTCTTCACGTGAGCTTTCCAGCAAAGTTTCGCATCAAGAGTGATCCCCAAGTACTTTGCTGATGTTGCAATAGGCACTTGGACATCATTTATTCTAATAGGAATATTATTATTTCTCTTATTGGTAAAATTTATATGGACTGATTTATTCTTATTCAGTTTAATTTTTCATTTTTTGGTTCATTCATGGATTTTATTTATTGAATTTTGTAGTTTTTCGACGGTGTCACTTACCGCTAAGACAGCAGTGTCATCTGCGAAGGTAGCTATGGTGTCGTCTTCTAGTTCAGGTATATCACACGTGTATATTAGATATAGGACTGGACCCAATACACCCCCTTGTGGAACACCTGCTTCAATATCCTTGAGATCAGTGTATGCATCTTCTTGTTTAACTCTAAAATGTCTGTTCGCTAGATATGATTGTAATATATTTGAATATTGTTTAGGCATGAATGATTTAAGTTTATGTATCAAACCCTTATGTCAGACTTTATCAAACGCCTGTGCCACATCTAGGAAGGTTGCAGAATAGACTTTTCTTTTCTCTAATGATCTTTCAATTATAGCAGTTATTCTATGCACATGGTCAATTGTCGAATTCTTATTTCTAAATCCAAATTTATGATCTGGAATTATTTTCTTTTCTTCAATTATTGGTAGGATTCTTCGCAGGAGGAGTTTTTCAAACACCTTGGACATCACAGGTAGGAGTGATATTGGTCTATATGATGTCACCTCATTGGGGGGTTTCCCAGGCTTTGGTATCATGATCACCTCAGCTATCTTCCATAAATCTGGAACATATTGTAGTCTAAAGGCAGCATTTATTAAATTTGTTAATTTTACGATAGCTTTTCTTGGTAGATTTTTTAGCAGTCTTCCGGTAATGAGGTCATAACCTGGTGCTTTATTTGGGTCGATTTGTTCTTTAATTAACTCAGCTACTTCTTTTGGGAAAGTTGGCTTGATATTCTCATCTATTTGCTTTGGTTCAGGCCAATCCTGGTCATCGTCTTGGTCATCTTGCAACTTAAATGTGTTCTCTAGATGAGTGGCAAATCTCTCTGCCTTCTGCTGATTATTTCTGGCCCAACTACCGTCTTCCAGTTTTATTGGAGGAGAATGTAATATTGGCCTTTTAATTCTTTTTGTAGCTTTCCAAAGCGAATACTCTGTGCTGCTGTCGTTTGTTAACTCTTCCAGATTAGATTTAATAGATTCATTCTTAATTTTCTAGATTTCTCTTTTAAGTTGCTGGCTGGCATTGTTTAGGTTAGTTTTGTCTCGAGGGGCTCTCGTTTGCTGCCATTTTCTTCTTAGTTTTTTTTTTCTTTTATTAATTCACGAATTTCTTTAGGGTAGTTATTCCCTTTAACTTTTGTTTTCAGTATGGGAGTGCAATCCCATGCTGAATCTTGAATATCTTTGACAAATAAATCTAATTCTTGATCTATCTGTTCAATTGTCTTTAGTGGCACGGCTAAAATGATCTTTTCTTCAAGAGTTACTTTAAAACTTTCCCAGTCTGTGAGCTTATTAGTTAAGGTTGGGTTGTTCTCTTTTCTAATAATCATATCACTCATGGTTAGAATTATGGGTGAATGATCGGAGTTCATATCCCATCCTTCACAAATGTCCAAGTAATTGGATGAGATATTTTTAATTATGAAGAAATCTATTAAATCTGGTATTTTATTCCTACAAATTTTTTTTTATTTTATTTTATATCTACAAAAATATGAAATTAGTTTTTTAAAAATCGTAATTTGTGCATATTTTGGATTTTTCTAGAAGCTTTTCAAAAATGCGTTTCTATCGTACAGTGATTAAAATGTTATTTAAAAAGAAACTTTAGAGATAATATAGAAAAAGTGTTGTATGTGGTTGATATTTATTGAAAAGGTCGCATAAAGGAAAAGTCCATTTATTGTTACAGGTGTATGTATCATATTTAAAAACTCTAATAATTTGACGTGGTTCCTTCGTCTGAATCAGGTTGTCTACACTGGCAGTTTCCAAGACCGATCAATATTCTCTTGATTTGGTTCAATTTACAACTGTTTCCAATTAAAGTCTGTTCTAATTCTTGATCTTCCTCAAGTATATTGTCGATTTGTACTTGAATTTGATTGATATCTGCGGTATTGGAATTAACAACTGTGACAGTAACGTTGACTTGTTGTTGAAGAATCTTGGTAGTGGCAACGATTTCCTTCACTTTGGCTGAGTTTTCTAGTGTTTCTTCTTGGACTTCATTGGTTTCTTTCACTATTTTGGCTAGTCTGGTTTGAACGGTGAGGACCTTTTCTGAGTTGCCCGTTAGCTTGCACAGGATCTGATCGATTATTTCCCTACATTCACATTTTGGAAGTCTTCCTAAAATTTAAATAAAACTAATTATTTTCTTTCTTTCTTATTTTAAGTTTTTCATTATTGTTTAACAAAAACATTTAGACCATTTTGAGAGAAAAATGTAAATGGATATTTTTTAAGATTAATGTCTAAAAATGACTACAAAGTCTAAAAATAAAATACTGCACAGAGAAAAATCTCTACAGATATAAAACATCACAATAAAAGATGAATAAATTGCAAACAAATTAAAAAACTATTGATTTCAGTACAAATTAAAAATAAAACTTTCAAACTCTTAATATTTCAAAGAATCATGAAACAAACAAAAGAAGAGTTGGATCCAACAAAAAACGCTTTTCAAAAATTCTAGTTGCGGTACATTGGCATAATAAAAATATTTACTCAACAAGTAACACAGACGCAAATAAATTAATATTTGAGAACGTTTATGAGGATGTTATGAAGGCGTCAAACTATTTTCTCATTTTTTTTTTCACTTACCTTCTAAACTTAAAGTTTCTTCTGCCGTTGCCAAGGCAACCAAGAAATAAATGAACAAAAAGTAGATGTATTTCATTTTAGATGTTATTCTTGGTAAGGACTAAATCGATATGATAGAAGAATATCCAGGCGTTCTTATTTATATCGTGCTCTTTTGTTATTCTATTTATGAATATGGTTTAATCCTTTTTTAATCCGTATTATGTATTTTAAGTTTTCTTATTTTTGTTATTTAAATTTGTTTGCGTTTGATTTTGTTTTACAAAAATAACTGAGGTGAGTTTGCAAAGGATTTAAACGAGTTGTTTTTCCGGTATTTGGAAGAGTTGAACTTTTTTGTAGGTGTTAATGTTTCTATACGTATTGGCACTTCATTTTATATGATATTGAAAATAGAGGGTAGAATAGAGGGTGGTCATACAACTAATAAGACAATAGAAAGGCAAACTTTTAAATATCAAAAAAATACCTTGGGAAAAATTAACAAATTAACATACTTTTAATTTTAAAAATATTGTACGAACTTCGAATAAAGCTTTACTACAACATTAAGAGATAGATGGATAAGTTAACAGAAAAGTTCACACCGGAATAGGTACAGAGACTTTTTTCTTGTGATTGTGCTAGATGCGGAACCTGGAAAAGAAATCGATGAACAAGAAGCTTTTAGACGAATATGTTCTAAATACATTGGACAAGAACTTGGATATACTAATCAAAAATTGACTTGAAAAAAAAAGTAACAGAAAAAGGGAGTATATATTATTGCCAATATGGCTTTAGGAAAGGGAAATCTGTAGTAGACGCAGTGGGAATAGTAATGGGAATAGCAGCCCTATGTAGAAGCGGGTGGTTGGTGGCCTTCTTTCTAGATACCAAGAATGCGTTTAATTGTGAAAGCTTGTTTTTATTTGCCGTATTGCCAGATTCCAGTAAGAACCTAAGAAGGTATCCATTGAATTCTGGCAGGCAGAGAGCTACAGAGCCTGATTTGACGCCGTTCTATAGCGCTAGATACTCTAGGGTTATTCGCTTTTGCAAAGTCTTCATTAGCTTGGCGCACTTTGCGCTACACCACACGGGGAAAGCCTAGGTCACCACCGACAGAAAAACTCCATTTTACACCCTTCTTTTGGTGCTACCTGAGCCTCCAATGCTCTACATCAGCCGCACCAATGCCTCCAGACTTTGGTTCGCCTTCTCCACCGTCTTTTGGATGTGTACTCCGAATCTCAGTTCTTTTAACAGCCAGACTCCCAGATACTTAACCGATTTAACCAATGCAACCTACACCCCTTTCACTATAAAGCAAAGAAAGGATTATTTGTCCAGGCTCCCTCTGAGAACTACCATTTTAGTTTTCTGAGGTGCTAGCAATAGATCGTTCTGTCGATCTACCTACTAATAAAACGCAGTTCTGTGTTAGGTGCAGTAGCCATGTTCGTTTTCTGACTCGTCTTCGCAACGAGTACGACATCATCAACCTAAGCTACAAGAGCGCTTCCCTTTGGCATCTGCAGCCTTAATACCCCATCGTACAGGACAGTCCAAACGGTATGATCTAATACCGGAACCTGCGGAATACCCTGCGACAACCTGATGCTGATGTATTTTTGCTTTATGGACCTGTAAGTAAGGTATCTGTCAACCACGTTGACAGGTACTCACTAACGCCCAATTCTCTCAGCCTAAACATGATTTTTTTCCATGATGCCGTGTTAAAGGCATTCTTGATGCCAATCAGGATGAGAGCTACCCATCTTTGTGTATCTTGCATGACCAGAGAGGTCACTTTTGGGACTGCCTCTATGGTGGACCTTTTGGCCTTAAAACTATATTAACGGTCGCTCAGCGTATATATTTCTTCAAACTCTCGCACTAGGCGGCCTTTCAAAAGCTGTTCGTACAATTTAGCTACCGAACTAAAAAGGCAAATTGGTCGAAAGCGCACCTCTTCCTCTTCCCCTCTACCATTTGGGATAAGGACAGCCTTAGCGTCTTTCAACCGTGTTGGAAACTGCTGTTGTTCAAGCAGTTTGTTTACCAATCTCAGGAAAACCTATGGGGATCTTAGTGCGGTGAGTCTAATATCTTGGGCATGACTCCGTCGATACTAAGTACCTTTTGGATCTTTATCCGTCCAACATACTTGATGAGTTCTAACTCAATAAGGGGTTCCGCCTCTTCGAAACCGGTAACCCTTTTACGCCTATTCTCCAACTAAGGAAAAAAGCTCCTGTATTAAACGGGGTTTTTAAGGATTTTCTCCTCCTTAAGCAGGGGGTAGGGTGTCTTTTCCCCTTCAATTCGTTACACACAATCTTGAAGCCCTGCCTGCAGATATTCCTTTCGAGATCCTGAAGTAGGTTACCCCACCTATCTCTGTTAGATCTTCTTATTTCATTCCTGTACTTATTCTGCATTCGCTTCAATTTATTCATTCCCTCTTCCAAATCTCCTGTTTGTACTCTTCTTAACCTCTTACTCTCATACAATTTGTCCTTAGATGTTCTAGCCGCTCGTTTCACCAGTATTTTTGTTTCCTTTCATATCTCCCAATTGACCTTACACAATCCAACTCCTGTGCTGTACTCAGACCCTCAATCAACTCAATCACATCCTCGCATCCCAGACCAATCAAGTCAAAAGCATCTACAAAAACATCTCTTTAGATTGATATCCCCATTTTTTCGTTTCTGCCTTTCGCTCGCTATCTCAAAACTCACATACTTTTAAAAGCTGGAACACAGTAATAAATCTTTCACAATTCTATTCACAATTCAACAATTCAAAATCTAGTAAAGGAATGCTTCGCAAATAGAAAAATAAACATAGCAAAGAGCAATCTAATGAGACATCGGCGGGTGTACCACAGGGTTCGGTTCTCAGACCGCTGTTGTGGAACATCCTATATAACGATATACTAAAAGAAGATCTAGGAGAAGAGATACAGACTGTAGCATACACAGATGACTTAAAAGTATTTAAAGAACACAATTAATCATGAACTCAATAAATATTGCACGAAAAAGAGATAAAATTTGGTTGAAAAACAGAGATTTAATATTAGCTTCACAAAAAACAGATGCAATCATATGTAAAGGACCGAGAGACAGAGATCACTATCCCCTTCACGCTCAAAGAAGAATACTTTTAGTGAAACATGTGTCGTATTTGTGAGTCATACTTGATTGTAAGTGAATATTTGACAAATATATCGCCAGTAAAGCTGATCAAATAAGTACAGCACTAGCAAAAATTATGACTAATTAGGAGGATCATGATGCAGAAAAAATATATATAAATAGACGTATAAATAAAATAAAAAAAGATGTATAAATTAGTATCAGACAAAACATAAAAGAAAGCTTTATTAAAGGCCGTCGGCGCATACCGGATAGCCTAAACGGTAGCTTTACAGGTCATAGCGAGAGAACCATCAATACACTTGCAGGTAAAAAATCAAGAATAGCCGAAAAAAAAATAAAGATGGGAAACAAAATAAGAATATGGTAAGATGAATGGGAAAATAATGGACGGCTACGTGGACGGGGATGCTAATCTATGATTGGAGAAGTGGATCAACTGCAATTACAAGAGCACATCCTTTAAACAATTCTTAACGAGCCGTGGATAGTTCAAAGCCAGATCTCGAAAAAATATCTCGAAAGCTACAGATGGTAACTGCGCGGAGTGGGGAGATGCCACAGCCAAGCATTGAGTATTAATATGTAATAGATTTAATAAAGATAGACCGAATTGTACACAAAATTAGGTATATTCAGATTTCAAGACATAATGACAGTTATGGGAAGGGAAAAACAATTTTGAGAATGTTTTGAATTCAATATCAAAAATTATAAAAAAGATTCATAAAAATAGTTAATAAAAAAACAAAAGGGACATGGTAGACTGCACGCACGATTAAACGGTCTAAAAAGACATGACTTTATTGGTAGGAAAGGTACTATGGTTGTATTCGGAGGCAAGACTTCCCACAAGGGGAAATGCATTCGGATGTACTCTATCTACCCTGAATCCAATACACGCCAAGTACGATACACCTTACATACGGTCTTCAGTCAAAATAAAAATTTGATACATGTTTATATACAAAAACAACACCCATTTCTCGATATAATTATGTGAATCCACAGTTAAATGTTAATTGTTGACCTGGGTTTTAACAAAACAATGAGGAGTTGAAATCCTACGGTTGCATCAGTTGTAATAGACGAGGAATCCCACGTTCTTTCTAGTGTCCTATCTGCACCGATTTAGTACAGCATTTCTTAAAGCCTCCTAAGTCCATACACGTCTTAATAACATACGGTGTTAGCCTAAAAGATGGTAAAGTTTGAGTAATTAAATTGTAACGAAAATGTATTTTCGTGATAATTTATCAATTCCCAACTGTCACGAGATTTATTTTCTGAATTGGAAAAGAAATGCTAAAAAGCCAGGTATTTTTTAATGATATTGTTGATATGTAGCGTTTGTTTAAATTTATTATATTCACTATATAGTATGTCCGTAAAGTATGGAATAAATTCGATATTTCCTAAATGAAAAGACATTTTAAAAAAATCTAAAACAAGTCAATTTTTAAGTTTAATGTTCTACATTTTACAATAAAATTTCATTATACAAGGTAATACACATTAAGGTGATGACTTCATCAGCTGTTTTTTAAATGTAATACCCTGTATTTTAGGACATTTTCACATCACTTCAAAAAAGACTGGGGGTCTAGCGGATATAATTTGAAAAATATGCGCTGAGAAAATTAATTTTTGTTTATTTCTAATAATAATAAATTATAAATAAACTAAAATAAATAACTTGAAAGTAATTCAGTAATTAATACATGATTTTATCTTTAATGTTCGAATTGTAGCCCTTGTTGTACTTGAAAGTAACCCAAACGTTGTACAAATTCTTATAGAACCTTGTTTATGGTTTCTTGGGAAATATTGTTTATTTCTTTACGAATTCTTGTTTTTAAGTCTTCAATATTTGCAGGTGTCGTTTCATAAACAACCTTTTTCAAATAACCCCACATAAAATAATCGAAAGGATTGAGGTCTAGCGACCTCGCCAGCCATTGAATATATCCACGTCTTCCAATCCACTTGTTCGGAAAAATTTTGTTTAGGTACCTTCAAACATCTACCAGCATAATGCGGAGGCGCACCATCCTGTTGAAACCATAAACATTCATCAAAACCTCCAGGATTAATTCTACTGGGTAATAGTATGTACGAGATACCTTATTAAAATCTGAAGGTAAAAACTGCTGGCCCATTTAAATTACCTTTGAAGTATATTGACCCTATTTGAAAAAGTAGGGTCCGATGATTCTATTTTTTACAATGCCAGCCCACACGTTTACCTTTTGAGGGTATTGTGTATGATGTTCCCGCATCCAGTTTTGCCCAATATCTACAATTCTGACGGTTGACCTCGCCATTTAATGTGAATGTAGCCTTATTAAAAAAAATAATATTTTGAACCAAGAGAGGGTTTCGGTGGCAGTTATCCATCATTGTTTCGCAAAATTGTATTCTTTTATCTAGGGCATCTAAAGGTGTGCCATTTTTCAAGTTTTATTACTTTATGTACCGTTGTTTTGCAAATATCGAAACACGACTAACCTTACGAACAGAAGTGTGCGCATTTTCTTCAAAAGCAAGTAGAACATCTAATGTTGTATCATAATTTACAGAGGGACGACCTGATTTACGTGCATTTTCAACCATACCAGTTTCTCGAAATTTATTTTCAATCTTACTTACTGTTGACTGCGTTATGGATATTTCTGAATATTTATCATTAAATAATTTACACACTTTCATCTGAGTTCGCGATTTGTCTCTCTACCCAATCATCATGAGTATTCCAATTCTTTGCTTTACATTCAAATTCATTTCTACTTCAAATTAATTCTAAGCAATAATACAGAACATTCACGAATTACTACAATTCTTGTACTACTTAGTACTGTACGTTTTTGAACGTTACTAAAAATAATTATATTTCACTAGTAGGGTACTTTTTTTCAATTGATAATAAATAATTAATTTTCTAAGCTCCTATCTTTCAAATTATATCCATTAGACCCCGAGTATTATACTTTTTTGGAATTAGCTCATTTTTAGCGATCTAAAAATGTCATAAAATATAGTTGATCACGGAAATTATTTATTTCACTAGAAGCTTTTTTGAAATAAATGTTGAAATCTCCAATTATTATTGTTTCTATTAAAAATTATCAGATTAAACACCAATAACTTTTCAGGTAGTCTAGAAAAACTTTCCAATTTACAGTTTTATACACTGTTACTAGGATAGTTGTTTAATTTAAAACTGTCTTAATACTGTAATTTCTAATGCACAAAATGTACCCTTATGTGTAGAGATTTTATTATCGCTAAAAATTGCAACAACTCCATGTACTCTTACCTTCCGACAGCAGAAAGTTAACAAAAAATACCGATCAAGCGGTAATGTTGTAAACCGTTTTCCCTAAACCACTATTTAGGAAAACAAAATATATTGTATCTATTATTTTTAAAAAAATATTAAGCTTACATAAGGATATTCTTAAAACAACTTCATGGGTGAGCTCCAAACAATTATTTATATTAAAAAAACTTCGAAATTTCATGTAGATTGTTTTTATTATGTTATAGAGACGCAGTACATTAAGGTGGAACATTTTGATCAATTTCTGTTCATTGTAATAAAAAAAAATGGTCGTTAGAAAATTTAATTACAAATTTCATCATTATGAACAACTAATACATGAGCACTGGCAAAGTTGCAATCCCAATAAGATCTTCTTAATATCGGCGAGTGAGCAGCTGTTTGCGTCGATATCGCATTCAAGCTCATCTTGGTCCTTGATTATATCTTCTACTTGAACTTTAATGCTGTTGATGATCTCTGTATGGTTATTTATAATAGTCACAGTTTGGTTCTGTTGTTTTTGAATAACGGTGACGTCGTCGTCGATTTCACAAATTACAGCTGAGTTATCAGCTACGTTGTTTTGAAGTTCTTGTGATTCTTTTCCAATTGACACTAGTTTTACTTGGAGTGCGAGAATTTCTTTGGAGTTCTCTGATAATTGGCACAGGATCTTATCGATGATGTCGCCGCATTCACATTTTGGTGCAAGAGCTAAAACAAAATCATATTTGAGTCTTAATGAAGGTGTAAAATAAGCAAATTGATGACAAAAGGATCAATTTGTGTCACTTCAGTAGGCAAAATACTTTAGTAACTGACTAATTTAAAAGCAGAATCGAAATTAAGAATGTTGTATGTGAAATCAACAAAATATGAACAATAAATCCACAGAATTCGACTTTGACGCTATTCTTTTGTGTCATTTTTTTATTATTTACTATCTCAAATAAAAATTAATTACAAAGTTTTTTGAAAAATTTTAATTTTAACATTTCGATTTCAATTTCCGTATTTTAATTTAGTTTTTCAAAAATTTCATGGAAAAGACACTGATATGATATATGACTGGAACAAAAGAAGTGATAAAAATCGAAAAGAGTGTGGTGATGGACAACATAGGACAGCATTGAATACATGATTGACAAATTTGGTCAGTTCAAGGGATAAACAAATATTTATGGAGGAAAATTATATATACTTACTCCAAAGACAAACAAAACTCACCTGCTAGACTTGGTGATTCTTCGGCATTTGAATAGTAGAAGTAAGTAACCAAGACGTAAGTCAAATAAAAGTATTTCATTGCTGACGCTGTTCTTTAGTTGTTCTGAACAGGAATGATGGTTTTGCCAGGACAGGGTACTTATTTATACAGCAATATTGTTGTTAAAATATATTTATAACAATCTCAAGCTTTTGTTGATTCATATTTGAGTTTATTTGCTTTAATTTTATTTTGTATAAATACAAACACACACATTTGTTTTGTAATTTTAGAATAAACAAATATGGGATTTAAAAATCTGCTTCCCTGTTCTATATTTATACATATATTTTTAATCAATTGTTCTAAAAACGTTTCAATGTATGTATATATTTTTTATAGTGTTAAAAGAATATAATTCTTTAGTAAATTTGTAAACAAAACTTACAGGAATAATTATTTATGTAACAGATTCATAAAGCGCAATTTATTCTCACACCTAGTGAAATTAACATACTATATATTATAGTGACTAAATAAACAAGAAAACGGTCTATTTGGTAAAGTCGTCAATTATTTTTACTTACGGAAAATGTTAAAAGAGTTTGAGGTTCATGCTGCTCAGTTTTGAGCCTGTCTAGATTTAAAAGCCTTTGTGGCGTGACATAAACGTGTCAATTTAACGTTAAATTTTAATTTCATCTGAAATGTGAGGCAAACTTGGTAAATTCAGTAGAAACCGCTAAAAGTAAACGTTGGGTGTAATGCTTTCCTACAATCAGTAAATATATAACAATAAAATGGTCCATTTGGTTGCGGCATCCCTTATTATATCATAGGAAAACGTCGAAAAAAATTAAGATCAACTCCACTCATTTTTTATGCTTTCAAAGCTTGAAAGATTTTTAAAGTGTGACAATCTACGAAGTGACATTTTAACATGAAATGTAATAGTTTATGTAGAAGGTAACATAGGACGTGACATCTCAAGCAAATCGTGTTGTAGAACACAAACTTTTGGTTAAAAAACTACAATTCATCATCATCATTAGCTCGAAAACCCTTTGTAGGTCTTAGATAGATAGATAGATTTAATGAAGTGGCATTTGGCGTATTCCACTGCGACCTTTTTAGATCCATTGTGGTCCTCTAATCCTAGATTACATTCTCTAGCCTGACCCTTTGTAAAAGGTCTGATAGCTTCAAGTTTGAACTTTCCATGCAGCTCTTTGCCGGTGGAATTTTTTCGCCTAATGTAAAGAATCGCTTGTTTGCCAGGTTATCGTACTGACACAAAATATGCTCTGTTATTTTTTCCTCTAGGTAAAAGAATCTGCATAGACCATCATCTATCAATTCCATCAGCTTCAACTGCCTCTTTAGCTTACAGTGATTTGTTAACGGATCTACTATAGCTTTGACTGTTTTCCTATCTTTATTTATTAGGTCTGCTGTAAATGTTGCCATATGTTATATAATAAACTGTTTTGCCTGTCTTTGCCCTGGAGAATTTCTCTACAATTCCAGAGATTTGTGTGCTACCCACTTTCTTGTATATGTCCTTGTTACTGCCTTTGTGATCATGTAGAAGGGATTCAGTCCAATGAATGGCATTAAATACCCTTGTTTGGTCATTTCCTCTGCTTTTTCATTGTTCTTATGACTCTCGTATCCTGGTACATAGGCTACCGTAAACTTACTAAGGTCTCCTAGTTTATTTAGAACCCCCACACAATCCCATACTAGTTTAGAATTGATCTTTACAGAATTGTATGACTTAACCGCTGCTTGGCTATCTGGGAAGATTCCAACTGAACGGTGCGTTTTCTTCTGCCTTTCTATTTGATCCATGCAGCGATTGATTGCCATATTTCCTTCTGGATTCCCTATCTACCAGCCTAGTATTCCCTATCTACCAGCTCCTACACCCTCAGCTGTTTTTTTAGATATCAGTGTACCAGATATCTTCTGCTTGTATGGATACACCTTCCTTCCAGTCTTTACTGCCTGGTATATTAATTTTGAATTTATTGTCAGATCTATATCTCGTAATTGTTGAATCGATGGGTTGCAACATTACGATTTCTTCTTTTAGTTCCTCGATTAGCTTTATTAGTAGGTCTTAGCTGTTCTATGATTGTTCTATGATTATTTAGCATTCTGATTTGTCCTTGCTTTGTTTTTCAGTTGATAAGTTTTAGAATTTTCAGATCTTATTTGACTTGTCACCTATAACTAACTTTAACTCTTTCTTTGATCTTCTTCTTTAGTATTTTCTCTGGTATTTTATTCTCCTACATCCGTTCGATATGTCCTATCCAGCTTTAACTTCCAATATCTATAAATGGTATGATGTCAAGTTATTTGTTTGCTGTGTATAATTCAAGATTATATCTTCTAAGTGTTTTATTTTTTTCTTTCACTACTCTATATTTTCATGATTCAGAATTTTTGTTCAAATGTAGCTGGTAGTTTTTTATCACTATAATACAAAAACACAATTTCTACATGCACAAAAATATTAAAGAGGTACAGAACACCAAAAAACAACGCAATACACACGTACTTGTAGACATGGAAGGAAATATTTTGACTAAAATTGAAAACAAATTAAGAAGATGGAAAAAATACATTCAATAATTATTCGAAGATACAGCAAGAACACTGACTGAAATTAAAAAACCCTACGGCCCAAAAATTATAATTAAAGAAGTAATCATGATCATTAAGCGTATTAAAGATGAGAAATCACCTGGACCTGCTGAGGTTCATAGTGAAATTTTAAAACTATTTGTAGCACATCAAATCACAGTTCTTACTAAGCTATTCAACAACATATATAAGACTGGCTACTATCAATATTCATTCCACTTCATAAAAAAAATTAAATTAAAATTTTAAATCAATCAAAGAAACGACAATCGATTGTATTCTAGATATTCTAGTCACTTTTCTGTAATTTCTCTGCTAACAATTACAACGTCTGTACATGATCTTCATCTCCAGAAAGCTTGTTGTTTATCCTTAAGTGATATTCTCTTTCTATAGTTTTCCTGTTCTTTTATCACTGTTTTTAAAAATCAGTATAATCAAATATAAATAATTTTCCAATTTGTGGATACTTTGTGGTATTGCAATATTGTCATGTTGACCTGGGCTAATTGATCTGTCTGTTATCATTATCTGGCAATATTTTAACAGTTCGTTTGTTTGTTGTTTCACTATGCTTGCAGGTTGTCTATTCTTGTCTTTAATTTTCTTTGTGCTTCCTCCACTTTCACTGTGTTTGTTCTGGTTTGTTCCTTCTCATCTTTTTGCTTCTGATGGTGTCGGTTTGTCCTCTGAGTACAGTCGTTTCGAATATTTTATCCAAATGTTTATCTCTATGTCTTTAACTTCTATAATTTCTCTCATTCCATGTCTCTGTTCTCTTATTAATCTCCACATTTTCTTTTCATAGAGGTTAAGTTCCAGATCTTTCGATAAGTGTTCCCAGTGGTTGTTTTTGGGAATTCCAACTAACTTACGTGTCATATTGCAAATTTTCTAATAGTTTTTATACCTATAAATGTAATGTCTTATTATTCATGTATTTTAAAGATGCTTTTGTCTTTTTGTTGTATTTTTCTTATACTTCTTTACAGAAACATGACCTTTTGTTGTGGAACTTTTTATTCCTATTTACTTCTTTTTTCTCTTTTCTTTCGTCTTTTTCCGAGAGTTTCCGTTGCGCGGTTTATTCATTTATATTTTTAACCAGATCTCCTGTACTTTATCATTTTCCGCGATTTTGTTGCTGTTTATTCCTTCTATTTGTCGGGTTTTGTATAACTACTTCTACTGCTCCTTATGTGTAAAAAATTGTCTTATTTAGATATATAGATATTTGCCTTTATTAGAAGAAATGCAATAAATCAATAAATCGGAAAAGAAATGCAATGGCTTGCATTTCAATTCTGATTTGTCTATGAATTGATAATTTTAGTGTTCACACTTCTGCTCCATACAAAAGTACAGAACAAATATAGCACTTAATCATTTTCTGTCTTAGCTCTAAATTGCGATGGTTATTGCAAACAAAGATCTTTTTTATAAAAGTAGTTTTAATCATTGCTATTATGCTTTTTATTTCTGTTTGAATTTAGTTCGTCCGTTATAATGGTTCCCAACTATGAAATTTGTTTTTCTTAAGTTTATTTAAATGCCCATTTTCTCTACTACTTCGTGAACATGATCAAGCAGAATTAGGAGACCTTTAATATTTTCTGATCGAATCACTGTATCGTCAGCGTATCTTATTATAGTAAGTAGTTCCCCGTTGATTTTTATTCTATATTGCTGTCTCTCAAGTGCTTGTTTGAATAACTGGTCCGAGTAAACATTGAACGATGCAACAAAATGCAACCTTTAGGAGTTTGGTTTCAGTACAGATTTTTAATGACACAAATAGATTTGTCATTTATATCTATATTTTTTACCATCCGCATTAATTTTACGTACTGTACTTTATCGAATGCCTTTTCGAAGTCCACGAAGCATGCAAAGACATATTTTATTTTATCAGGGCTTTTTTGTTATAGGATATTTGGCGCAAAAAGTACTACCTCCCTAGTTGCCATAGAATTTCTAAAACCAAATTGGTATCTTCGAGATCTTCTTCACATTTACGTCTAATTCTGTTGTGGAGTATTCTTAGAAAAATCTTAAGAGTATGGCTTATTAATTGATATTCTGTGTAAGTTTTTAAATTATTGCGACAAAGATGGACGTACGCCAGTCTGTGGGAATCAATTCAAAGTTGTATATTGCATTAAAAAGTTTTGCTACTACTTTTATGTAATCCTCATCTATATCAGCTTCAGCAATTCAGTTAGTGTATCATCTGGACCACAAACTTTCCTAATTTATGCTTTTTTATAGCGTATTCTACCTTTAATTTTATCATTTTTGGGCCACCATGACAATTTTGGTAGAATTTGGTAATATTATATCTGTCACCTTCAAACAACTGTGCTATACACAGTTGCCATTCTCTTCTTATTTTGTTTTATACTTTTTTTATGCTCTTTTTTTTATCAGGGAGCCTGGTAGAGACATAGAAGTAGATCTCTGAATAGAAATTTTGATGTGTCTATTCTGTTGCTCATTAGTAACTCGGGGTTTACCAGAGTTGTATTTTGTATCAAATCTGTGTCCAGGAACCTATTCCATATACGTTAGACATCACTCTGACAAACACCCATTCTTTCCGCCACGAACCACTGTGAATGCCCTTTTTCAACGTAAGCGGTAATTCTTTCACCGTGCAAATCGAATATTAAATTAAGATTCGTTTTAAATCACGTTTTCACAAATTTTAACAGAATAAATTTCTCAAATGTTTACACCTTGGCAAAACCAGATCAATTAGATGGGTATTTGAATGAAATAAAAAAACCAAAAAAGGTGTATTTTCAATTAGTAGTATAAATAATTATTCGTTATCTAGTAATTTTATTTCTTTTCGATTTATTTTAGTTTCACTTAATCCCATAATACTTATTCTATATTTTTTCGTTGCTTAAACTATTTCTATTCCTTTACTACACTCCGCCAAAAAAGTATCGCATCATCTATGAAACTGCAAATTTTGTATTAAAAATAATTTAAAACATGGATTTTTCACTGTTGTTTTTTTTTTTGTTTTTTAAGTACGTAACAAGTATTAAAAGAAAAATGCAGAATGTACGAAAAACAAAGGTTTTATTTAATATATTTCATAAATTAGAAGTAAGCGCACAAACAGCATTAAAAAAAAAATAAAAATCAAAAGTAATGATAATTTAGTAAGACGTATTGCCTTCTCTAGCTCTTATAACATCTAGACAACGTTGTGGCATACTTCCAATTAATCTTGTTAGATAAGCTTGATCGATATTATCCCATTCTACGGTTAACAACCGTTGCAGGTCCTGAAGATTAGCTAGCGTCACATTATCAGATCTCACCCTCCTGTAAAGATAGTCCCAAACATGTTCTATTGGATTTAAGTCCAGGCTGTGCGTTGGACAATTCAAAACTTGAACGTACTATAAATTTACCTCTTGAAGTTACTCGGTAACGATTGTTGCGACGTGTGGGCGTGCATTGTGATGCATTAAAACAAAGTCATTACCAATAAATGGGGCGTAAGGAACAACATGCATCTCCAAAATTTCTCTAATGTACCTATCAGCAGTTAAGGATCCTCCATCTAGCTGTACTAATTCGGTTTGAGCCCTAAGAGATATTCCGCTCCAGAGCATAATAGATCCTCCTCCAAAGTTTGTCGCCGGTCTTAGGTTGCATTGAAAATAACGTTCGCACACAACCAAAAGCTTCTGTAAGGTCACACATAAATCCATTTGTAGATTCACTTGCATCAAGACCGTGAACAATATGTTCTATTACTTCTAATAAAGCTTTAGTTGTTGAGAGTATTTTTTTTCTAAAACCAAATTGAGAGCTAGATATAATTGATTTGGTATCCAAATAATTTATTATATGATCTTTAATTCTGCTAAAGATTTGAAAAATTTTACTTATTATTGGTACTATGGTAATAGGTCTGAAGTTGTCTGGAGCGTTTTTATTTTCTTTTTTATAAAGTGGAATTATTTTTGATATTTTCAATACATCAGGCCAGTAGTCCTCGGTAATACATTTGTTAAATATTATTGTGAGTTGTTCAATAATTATATCTAGAGATGCCTTAATAATTTTACTGTTAAAACGATAGCAGTCAACACATTTTTTTAAGCGCTTTTATGAAATGTTTTAAGCCGTAAATGGTTAAGAAATTTCGTATTTCACAAAAATCCCCTGTGTTTACTTCCATATTTACGTCCCCAACTATCATTATATTTTCATAATTTTTGTAGGCGAAATCAATTAAAGCATATAAGCTTTGAAAACAGTAACATCCCCATTACAAGATCGATAAAGTGCAATTTTTAGAAAACGATTATTTTTAATTTCAATACCACAGAATTTAGCGTTCAACGAATCACAAAATTTGTTTAAATCAACTGGCTCAAGTTGAACATGTTTAGAACCATAGATAGCTACACCTCAAATCAAATAAAATTACATATATGTAAGTAAGTAAACAAAATTTATTCACAGAAAGATATTTTAACAATTTTTTTAATGATGGAAATAGTAAGGAGTGGTTGATTGTTCTGCTGGTGTTGTTCTAGGAGTACAAGCACACGTTTGTAAATCAACAAGAGTACTATTGATTTCTTGGATTTCAACATCGTTGTCTGTAATAAGACAATCAACTTCTTCTAGTTCGCTGTTGATTTCTTTAGTTCTAATATCGATGTCGTTGATTATCAAACTCTCGGTGCTTACTTGATCGTGGTTATTGTTGACGAGATCTTCCAATACGGTAACGTTGCCGTTGATCGAGTTGATTTTGTCGTCATTGATGCAGAGATCGCTTTCAATTTCGTCGATTTCTAGCTTGATTCTTCTGATTGTTGCTCTGATGCTTGTCACCTGGGCGCAGCTCTGGTTCAATGCCGCCTGGATTGCGTTTATGCTGTCTAGGCATTCACATTTTGAGGTAGTTGTAAGAACTAAAATAACAAAAAGAACAATTTTTAAATATACGTAAATTCTTATATAAATAACACTCAGATACAAGCTTAAATATTATATATAACATTCACAAGTTACAGAATGGAAGATAATACGAAAAAATCAAATTTGATTAGTAGTAATGTTGTTTTACTCTGAAATTCATAGAAAATTCTCAAAGAAAGTCAAAATTATTAGGTTTATATTAAAATACCAAATTTATAATTAATAAAAATGTTCCCAATGTTAAAATTTGGTTATGAAGCTATTTTTTTGCAGAATTTTTTATGTTATTTACTATTTTTAATGAGAATTGATTAATTTTAGTTGAAATACGTTTCGATATTTCGATTTCTAAATGACACATTAAACGTATGTTCAACTAAAAATGTGGTAAGAAGAAAATAAATAAGTAGAAAACAGTCAATTCGACAAACACGATATCAGTGTTAGCGTACAGACAAATAATCATTTTAAAAAACAGTCCAGTAAAGAAAAAAAACAGATACCTTGAAAAATCATTGGAGACTAAAAAAGATGGCCCTGGTTTAGAATAAGTGTTCAATGTTTATAAAGCTTTTTATTTGAAAAAAGATAGAAATAAGGAGAACTCAAGAAAAACCGAAAATCTGTTGAAAGAATAATGGCAATAATATTATTCAAAAATTTATTCTTACCTCCTAATTGGACCTGATCAGCATCAACATAGAAGTAGAGGTAAGCGAAAATGAAGTATATGTAGATGTATTTCATTTTTGATGGTATTCGCTTGGAGATGATAGCCAGAGTGACATTCCAATTGTTGTTATAACATATTTATACTAAAGACGTGTTTTTTAAGATAAAGTCACTGTTTTCGAAAAGTATATATAAAATTAAATTGTTTATTTTTTCAAGGATTTACTTTATATACGTAAGGTTTTATTTAGGAAGCTTTCGTTTTTTTAATTTAAAAATAGAATGGTGTTTACAAACAATTTTTTATTTCCGTATTACAAAAATGCTTTACTTATTTTTGTGTCATTCTAAGTTGATAATTTTTATTAATTTACGCAATATACCCGCATCCAAGGCCTATCATAGCAAAAAATCAAAATTTTCGAGTTGCGAGTTGTAGATCAGCCTGGAAAAAAAATTGTACTATTGACGCAGAACAACAAAATGTTTACAATCGAAAGAATAAGAGATAGCGCCATCATTGAAAAATTGATTGCTGTAATATAATTTTTTGCAGGACAGAATTTGGCACTCAGTGGGATTAGTATGAAGTTTTATCATAGAGGTAATTTTTTTTATTGAAGAGATTGAACAGTTGGTAGAGAAACATGATAACTTCAACCTTCATAAAAAAATTAGGGAAATAACAGGCACTAATATTAAGAAAAAATCAAAGATACTGCTGAAATGCTTAAAAGATGGCAGAAATATATTCAAGAGCTATTTCAGGACGAACGGACTGAGATAGTACTAGAGCAGGAAAAGTTCGACAACGTCCCAGACATATCAGAAGATGCGATAAATAAAGAACAACAGGTCAACAGGTCCTGACGAAATACCTATAGACATAATATGGTTAATCAAAAAACAGCAAATTGGAATATTGGTCCACTTATTACAGTACAGGAATCATTTCCAGAGATTGGCTGATGTCAACATTCATAACACTACCAAAAAAAACCAAATGCAAAAGAATGCCAAGACCACCGGATAATAAGTTTAATGAGTAATACGCTCAAAATATTTTAAAAAATTATACACCGGAGAATACACAACAAACTTGAGCAGGTCATAAGTGACACACAATTTGGATTTAGAAATGCACTGGGAACGAGGGAAGCCCTGTTCACTGTGAATGTACTTGTGCAAAGGTGCATGGATGTTAATCAGCCGGTATATATGTGTTTGTTGGATAACAATAAAGCCTTCGATAAGGTCAGACATAACCGTCTTATCGAATTACTTGAAAAGAAAAACTTAGATATGAGAGACATCAGGATCATTAGCGCTATCTATTATAATCAGATCGCTGTGGTAAAAGAGAACAACGTCTTTTCAAATGAAATACAGATTGAGAGGGGCATCAGGCAAGGCTGTGTCCAATAAAAGTAAATGGCCGACCAATCAATAATATACGGTTTGCCGACGACAATATTTTATTAGCGGAATGTCTTGAGGATTTACAACAAATGGTTGACAGAGTGGTAAAAGTCAGTGAAGAAAACGGACTGTCTTTAAACACAAAAAAGACACAATTTATGTTAATTACAAAAGCCCAACAGCGCCAAGAAAACAGCAATACATAGAGAGCAAATTAAAAAAGTTGAAAAATATAAATATCTGAGTACAATAATTAACGAAAATAATGAGTACACAGAAGAGATTAAGGCAAGAATAGGACAGGCAAGAAATTCTTTCAACAAACTGAAAAAAGTACTCTACAGCAGGGACATTTCAATTTCATTAAAGCTAAGGGTTTTTACCGAAAGTACAAGCTGATATAAGTGGACAATGTTACATTTTAAGTGAATTTAATGAATAAGCAATGATTTACTTATTCTTCTGAGCGTAGCGTAAGGCTTATTTGTCTGATCCATCCTGATTTTGGGTATTTTCTGTCTGGCGCAATAACCAAAAAAATGATATACAAGGTGGTCCAGAATTATGTACATTAATTTCTAGAGCTCATAGTACGTCCAAAAATAAGGGTACTTCTTTATGTACACTTTTTTATAAAACTGAATATTAAGGGAGATACAACCCTTTAAAGGGGTGAATTGAAATTCTTATTTTTTCAAATATCTTCCAAACGGTTTTGAATACGGAGTTCATATTTTGGGAGTGATTATAAGACATTAGGATAATTAATTTCATGTCACCACCTACCACATCCTATATTAATACAGGATAGTTCTGGAGGGTAAGTAGGGGTTATTGCGTCACATGTTTTTTAATTTTTACATATTTTAAAAAAATATTTTAAAAATTGTTTCCTTCGACTTTTCTACGCAAAAAAGGTGCTATTGTAATATTTTGATAGACATCACCGTTTTCGATTTATTTAAACTCGAAGGTATACATGTATTTTATTGTAATCGTTACATTTCTTAATATTCATCAAGTATGCTTTGGAATTGACACTTGTGTTAGCAATAATATTACAAATTAATGGAAAACTTAATTAATACTTAACATTTAATTAATGGCGAAAATAATATTTCACAACAACTTTTCAAAATGTCCTCCATTTTGTTGAATACATAATCTAATTCTTTTATTTAGCGAACGCATTAATCCATTTAATGTTACTGGATCGTTTTGTAAATCGGTAAATACTTGTTCAATTTTGTCTCTTAACTCATTTACTGTATTAATTGGAGTGTTATACACTTTTGATTTCAAATAACTCCATACTGTAAAGTCCATTGGATTAAGATCACAACTACGAGCAGGCCAATGAATCGGTGCATCCGCACCCCGGCCTATTCACCTATCAGGGAAATGTTCATGTAACCACTTTCTATAAATTCTTGTGTAATGTGGTGTAGCACCATCCTGCATAAAAAGCATGGTTCTTTGTATTTGTAATGGAATATTTTCCAAACTATCATGTAAAATATTGTCTAGAAAATTGTAATACATGTTATCATTTAAATTTCCGGGAAAGATGTGGTATCCTATGAAACTATTTCCTAAAGTAGCTGCCCAAACGTTTATCTTAAACGTGTGTTGGAAGTGAGTTTCCATTGTAGCCCTTGGATTTTCTTCAGCCCAGAAGTGCATATTTCTAGAATTGAACATACCTTGTCTTGTAAATGTGGCCTCGTCTGTAAACAGAATGTTGCTTAAAAAATTTGGTGCAGTTTGAAATTTATTTTGCAATACTTCACAGAAATCAACTCTAAGTGGCATATCGTCAGGTAACAATTCCTGCACTTGTCGATAGTAAGGATGTAATTGCTCTTCATGCAGAACTCTTAAAACACTTTGATGGGAAATATTCGTTCTTAATCCTAACCTGCGTGTACTTATTGTGGGGTCATTTATTACAGCATCCAATATTTGCTGTTCAACGCGAACATTTCTTGCTTCTCTACGACGACCAGCATCTGTATTCCTTCTTTGAAGACAACCGGTTTCTCTCAGTCGTCGTTCAGTACTTACAAAAATCCTGGCATTGGGAATAATTTCTGTTCGGATACCTTTCTCTGTAGCGTCTTACAGCGGCAGCAGCATTTCCCGAACATTCCCCTAATACTAAAAGTATGTCTGTCATCTCAGAATTTAAATAGTGTGCCATATTGCGGGCAAACAAATTTAAAAATATAGCAAAAGAGACGTGTTAAACAAATTTCACTGTCGAGTACAATAAAAGTGTAGATAAAATAATTTAATTGTTATTAAACGTCACTGACAATTCATAGACTACTTGATATTAAAGTGTTGTTGCTAACACAAGTGTCAATTCCAAAGCATACTTGATGAATATTAAGAAATGTAACGATTACAATAAAATACATGTATACCTTCGAGTTTAAATAAATAGAAAACGGTGATATCTATCGAAATATTACAAGAGCACCGTTTTTGCGTAGAAAAGTCTAAGGAAATAATTTTTAAAATATTTTTTTAAAATATGTAAAAATTAAAAAACATGTGACGCAATATCCCACACTTACCCTCCAAAACTACCCTGTATTAATAAAGGATGTGGTAGGTGGTGACATGAAATTAATTATCCTAATGTCTTATAATCACTCCCAAAATATGAACTCCGTATTCAAAACCGTTTGGAAGATATTTGAAAAAATAAGAATTTCAATTCACCCCTTTAAAGGGTTGTATCTCCCTTATTATTCAGTTTTATAAAAAAGTGTACATAAAGAAGTACCCTTATTTTTGGACGTACTATGAGCTCTAGAAATTAATGTACATAATTCTGGACCACCTTGTAGATTTTAATGAAATGTTGTAGGCGTATCAGTGGCGAATCAAGAAAGAGCTGTGTAGTTTTTGCTGTATACCAACCATTGTATGGGAATTTATTGCATAAAAGTGCATTATTTAACTATTTTGCACTAACTTTAGTATGGGTCGATAAAATAAGACGAAATTTTTGGTCGATATCTCTATTTTTCTGTGGCGACGTTTGCATTAAGGAATGATTGGGTAGCTTTTGGGAATTAGTCAATATAAAATTCAACAAAAATTATTAGCAATAAAATATACCTCCAATATGGTCCCTGTAGCCCTTTTTATTGCCGAAATATTGCCATGGATCATCTAACTTTACCTTAAAGTTAGTACAGTCAAATATCTCGGTTTTTCGGGGTGTGTTTTGAGCTAGGAGATGATGAGGTAGTATTTAGGGATTGCTTAATATACCGATCAACAGCAATTTCTTAGCAATATAATATGCCACCAAGATGGTCCCTGTACACATTCTCCTTGCCAAGATATAGCTATGGCTATGCTAGATTTAACGTAAAGTTAGCATAATCATTGTTTCTAGGTAACGGTTGCAACAACACATTGCTTCTTGACGTAAAATTTTGTCAATCAATTAGCAATTAATTCCTTCCTTTGCGGTGGAGATTCGAAACTCAACAATACTAGAACGTCTCAGCAAGACTACTGAGATCATAAAAACCATCAAGCAGAGAAAACTGAAGTATTTCGGACATGTAATGAGAGGTCCCAAATATAGGTTGCTACAAAATATCATGCAAGGAAAAATAGCAGGCAAACGCAGTCCAGGGCGAAGAAGGACCTCATGGTTAAAGCCAGCGACTTGCGAGATTGGTATGGTGTTGATACAAGAATGCTATTTAGGGTGGCAGTGAATAAAATTAAGATAGCTATGATGGTAACCAACGTTCTGAAAGGACATGGTACATGAAGAAGAAGAAGGTTCACCTTTTGGCCAACCAATTATAGCCAACTATAATCTCATTCCCTGTTTTCCAAATTTTACTCTGCCATTAAGAATTTTTTTAGCCTTAACTACCTGTTTTTGTGGCTTCAGGTGAAAGAGGTTTCAGTAAATTAAATATTATTAAAAATTACTTAAGAAATAATATGACACAAGAAAATCTTACAAATTTGGCCATCATCTCTATCGAATTCAAAATCGCTCAAAAATTTGATATCATCGAAATTATTGACAAATTTGCTTCCCAGCAGGCCAGACAAGTTAGTTTATACATGTTTATTAGGACTATTAGGTAGTCCTTGTAGAAGGACTGATTTATTAACTATTTACCAAAGAACTCTTTGTTATTTGATTGTATTTTCTAAGCGTGTACTCTTGTTTTGTATTTCTTATTATAAAATGTCTATTTTTATGCAAAAGATTTTATTTTTGTTTTTTAGTATCTTGGTAAAAGTATTTTTTTACTGGCCAAAAAATAAACTTTTGCGTTTTAACTTTTATTAGCATTTTTATTGGTGTTTTACTTTTTATTCTTAGACAGGTAGATACATTATGTCATCATTGCGAAATAATAAAAATATGACACATTCTGTAAAAGGGGGCGGCACATTAAGTCTTCTCACGCAGGCGTCCGACTCCCTAGGATCGGCCCTGCCCGCATCAACCACTAAGGGTTATTAGCAGAGAGACATGGACATACAGTAAGATATGTAATATTACATAGTAATACATTATTTTGAGATAATTTAGTTTTTGTTCTTACTGTGCCCTGCTCGATTATCGTGTGTTGGCTACTAAATTGGCTATACTAATTTTATTGACAGCTCGAAAAAGGGATGCAGGGAGGATGAGAGAAGGAAAGGAAAATTTTTTTAAACCGTTTTCTTTAGTTTTTAAGCCATGATGTTCTTCGACTTGGCCCTCTTCTTCCATCTATCTTGCTATGTATTATTAAATGAAGTATATTATATCTTTGCATGGTCAAAATATAACAGTTTGCGATTTTTAACTGTTCTGACCACTTCCATAACTCTTCCCATCCGCTGCAAAACAACCTCGATACGAACTATATCAACCCAACTTATTCGTAGAATTCTCCGATACACCCAGATTTTAAAGGTTTTCTTAAAAGTGTATCTGTTAAAGTCCGACCTTCGACACCATATAGAGAACACATCATATATCTTACTAATCTAATTTTCAGTCTCAAAGTGAAATTTTTTCCACATGATTATTTTCATCTTAAAAAATGAAGCTCTGGCTTTTTCTATATGTATTCTAATTTTTTTGCCTCTGTCCCAGTTCTTATTTAGATTACAACCAAGAAAAGTGATACTGATTAAAAGATTGCTGGTGTAACCACATATTCATGAATTTTAGGCAAAATAAGTCTTCTACTCACAATCCGTTGTAGGTTTTTACTTAAGTTGGTAAATGAGAATGGGCTACCAGTTTGGCTGTTTACAAACTTTTACAGCAGTTTCAGGCACTCAAGAAACTAAGACTAAAATGCATGGTATACCATCGTCGCTTTAGTCAGAGTGGCTGCTCTTATAGGAGGATACTACTAAATATGTAACATCTAAGCATGCGCATTTTTATGTCGATACTCAAAGTTCTATTGCAAAAAAATTCTTTTATTTTTATAGATCAGTTAAGTGTCATTTCAATTCTGGTTGTTAGTTTTTTGTAAAAACATTCTAATTTATTGAAGTCCCAAAATATTTATATACCAGCCCGATATTTTAGCAATCAATAATAAGTAAGACATTATTATTTGCTTTATTGATAAAGATGGTACTCCAAGTTCATATTTAAGCCATAATAAATAAATAAATAAATAAATAAATAATAGCTTTATTACCCAACAGTTTCCCATTTCTAGGGTAAAAATTTCAGATACATTTTTAATTAGTATACAATCATTAGTAGGTGATACAAAAATATCAAGTAAAAAAATAAGTGCAAAAAATAAGTAGGTGAAAAACAAAATAAAGAGTGAGAACAATATAAATTAAACAAACCACTACGTATATAAGAAATAAAAAAAAATACACAAAAAAAATTAACAATCTAATGTACTCCATAAACCAGTGCGGTATCAACCAGATGATTAATTGAGCATGAGAAAATATCACAATGGTTGCATATTTTGTTATAATTATTGCACATAATATAAATTGGTGACTTCAGTAACATATTTGTTCTCGCACGTGGACAAGTAAACACTATAGTCGACCTGGAAGTAATTCTTGGCACATTAAATCTAATTTGACCTAATATATCACTGCAGTCAATACAGTTGTGTAACAACTTATATAAAAATGAAACCGAAAATATAATTCTTCTTAACTCTAAACTTACAATATTAAACCTGTTACATAACAAATCGTAATCATAACCATGGACAGGATATACTCCATCAACCTTAAAAGCTAAATATTTTAAAAGTTTCCGTTGTACCTTTTCAATCTGTTGCATATAACATTTATAAATGGGATACCAAATTAAGCTGCAATATTCTAGTTTTGTTCGCACCAGCGATAGATACAGCAGTTTAATCGGTCTTATATCACTAAAATTTCTACAGTTTCTGATGATAAAACCGTACATTTTCATAGCATCGGATACTTTCTGCTCAATATGGTTGTTAAAGGTTAATTTTGAATCAAATATAACTCCTAAATCTTTAATGCTATTACATTTTTCAAGATCTGACCCCTGAATTACATAATTAAAATCAACCTTATTTTCTCTTCTAGAGTAACTTACTACTTTACACTTATTGACATTAAGAAAAAGTTTGTTTTTTACACACCAAGTATCTATATAATTTAGATCGTTCTGTAAATCTATACAGTTAGCAATTGTTTTAATTTCACAGTATATTTTAAGATCATCCGCAAAACACAATTTTCTGTTATTAATATCTAAAAATAAATCATTGATATATAATAGGAACAACAATGGACCTAAATTTGATCCCTGTGGAACACCGGATGTAGTACAGATTAATTCTGATATGAAACCATTATAGGATACAAATTGGTTCCTACCTATTAAATAGCTTTCCAGTAACTTTAAAATGTTTCCAGCAAATCCCAAATTTGATAATTTAAAGAGAAGGTATTTGTGATCAACCTTATCAAACGCTTTAGAAAAATCAGTATATATCACATCTACTTGACCTTGTACATCCAAAACATCTGAAATATATTGAGTTATTACAGCCAAGTTTGATACAGTAGAACGTTTATCTATAAAGCCATGTTGATAAGGTGATATCCATCCCCTAACAGAAGGGTAAATACGGTTATATAGAGTTACTTCGAAAACCTTTGAAAAATTGGATAACAAAGATACCGGTCTGTAATTGGATACATCAGATTTCGATCCGTTTTTGAATACAGGGCATATTTTCGCATTTTTCCATAACTCGGGATAAGTTCCCGTTTTTATTGATAAGTTAAAAATTTTTTGAAGTGGCTTTACAAATACCCGAGAACAATCTTTCACTAAAAATGCTGGAATATTATCCGGTCCGGACGTCATTTTATTTTTAATTCTTTTAAAGGCTACTAAAATTTCGTTTTCTTGAAATTCGTTAAAATTAATAGTGGGTAAGTAGATATCACTACATTCTTGATTATTTAATACATTGTTGTCGACAGGTAAATAAACGTTTTCAAAAAACATCTTAAAAGCATGGATTATATCGCGAGGATTATTAAATGTATCGCCGTTGTAACACATTTCACCTGGGATTCTAGAAGTTTTATTCTTTGCATGAACATATGCCCAGAAATTATTAGATTCGTTAGAAATACTATTCTGAATTTTTTCAAGATAAACGTTATATTGAGCTTTAATCATTTGTTTAATTATTTTTCGCAACCTTTTAAATTCATGCATATAAAGTATATTACCTGTTTTCTTATAATTTGTGATATTTTTTGATTTCAACTTTATCATTCTAATTGTATTCATAATGTAAACTTACCGTATAAACTTTTTGAACTATTCTCTACAAATCTTCAATATTCTCTGCTAGTAACAAGTATTAGTAAGTCCCAAATATTATTGGTACTAACCAACAACAAGTAGCAAAAAACGAAAAAAGTTAACAACGATAAATATTTTTTATACTAATATTCCTTCTTTACATGCCAACTTTGCTGTAACATAATCCTGGTTATGTTCCATAATACCTAATTATTTTATAAAACTTAATGGTTATTCCATTTATCGTAAAGATCGTTTAGATCGAGCAGGAGGCGGAGTATGTGTTTGCATTCAAATGGCTTCTTTAAACAATCTAAGATAAGTACTGTAGGCCATAATCTGGAAGGTATTAAATCACTTATGTTTAAAATTATTTGCTTTGGCTCGATATCACTTTATAATAATAATAATAATAATACTCGACAACTATACACTTTACTGGAACCGCATTGTACTCACAGACCAACCTGTAGCACATAATAGACCGAATCTCATGCTAGTTAATAAACTTACTAGACAGACAACATTAATAGATGTGGTGATACTTAACAATAACAATCTGCCTGTTAAATACAACGAAAAAATCACCAAGTATAGAGATCTGGAAATACAAATAAGGAGACAATGGAGAATAAAAAGTACTCAGACGACTCCTGTTATTTTTTCTACTGGTGGAGTTATTCCGAAGAGCCTCTTAAAGAACATAAAACAGCTGGGTCTTAATGAACATCTCTATAAGAATATGCAAAAAGCTGTACTGCTCCCAATATCTAGATGCGTAAGAAAATTTTTGGGATATACTCCAACGTACCAAGTGACCTAGGGCTCTATAACATGGAAAGAGTCCCACCAGAGCTCAATCCTTTTGATACCGTAAGGTAGGTATCTGGGATGAGTGAATTTTCCCCTTAGAGGGAGTCTGAGCTGTATGGCTAAATCTGGATAATAATAATAAAGTTTCCTATTATTTTAAGATCTCACTTTTTTTGCTTTGTTTCAAAATTGTCGTCAAAATGAGTTTAATACTCCTTACCCTGCCGAACGCCTTCACAATCTTTAAAGCAGTCATACACACGTTTATTCGCGTCCAAATAGCGTTGTTATGTTAATATGTTTAACCACAATAAAGCCTCGCTCGTTCCCCTTTATTGCAAAATTAGGTTTGTGTGTTACTTTTGCTAGGATTTATTTTTTTGTAAATACGGTTATGTATAACTGTTAAAAATAATTTCAGTGTATTACTCAATAAACGTAAGCTATGGTTTGTTAGAACAGAGAGCGACGCATCACTCACAGTCAGTCGAAAGCTGCGCACGTTCGTCAAAATCTGCTGCTGCGCGCACTGCAGACCGATAGCCGTGTACGTCGACGGTGTGCGCTGGAATCAACTGCCATTTGATTTGGACGCAAACGTTCAGCTGAGCTCACAGCGTACACATCTATATCGAAATTATAATTGTATTTTTATATAGTTATTATTATTGTAATAATTAAGTGATGTCTACTAAATTTTCTCCCGAGGAAGGTGAAAGACTAGTGGATCTAGGACAAATCCATGGAAAGTCTAAAATATTCTCGAAATTTTTCCAATCTTTCTTCGACTGTAAATTTAAAAGCACCTTCTGTATTGAGACATGAAAAAATTTCGTTTACATTTTTATTTCTTTAATTTAAATTTAACGTTATCAACTCTTCTTCTTCCTCCTCTTCTTGGAGTAATAAAATTATTGCATTATGTTTGCGAGAATTAATTTTTTTAATCGTACAATCTTTGAGAGAATAAATGTGAAACTAATTTCTAAACTTGTTTTCAGAGCGACAGAATATTTATGCGATTTAATCTAACAAACCGACTCACCCAAAACTGCCGTGAGTCGAGTAGAACAGATTCTGCTGTATGTGCATGCTGTGCGCTGCGCACTGTTCTAACAAACCGTAGCTTTAGTGTTCTATGATCTTTACATTTTATATCGTGGTTTTTTTATGGATTGCAGTGAAAGTAGAAGTCAGCCAATCATCTGGTATTTTTACTGTCTCATAGACTATATTATACAGTTTAGTAAGCACACTGTTTTGTCACAATTGGTTTGTGATTGAAAGCTACTTCAGAACCCGGATACGTCTTTGTAAATTTTATAGAATTTCTGTATCTTCCTCAAGTGGAGACAAGTCGCGTATTGCTTCCTGGAAAGAATTAACAATTGATGAATTTACTGAGTTACCATATGAGTATAAATAGGTTTTTATTAATTTTGAGTTGTCTGCACTGTTACTCCGAAGAAGATGCGATTAATGAATCCAATAAAGACGCTCTAAGAAAAATAAGGGTACTAGATTACTTTAATTGCAAAATGGAAACCATATATTTTCCGGGCAGAGAACTTTTTTTAGATGAGAGCAAGATGCTGTGGCGAAATCGATTGATTGGCTTTTTGACAATATATTAAAAACAAACGACACAAGTACGGAATAAAATTGTATATGTCGACCGAATCAAACGGAACGGTGCTTAGATTTTGTGTTTATACAGGGGCAAATAATGAAGAGCTAACCGGTACTGGACACGCTTCAAAAGTCGTTATGAATTTTATGAAGGGCTTATTAGGTAAAGGCAATGCCCTTTATACACATAATTACTACACCAGCTGTGCACTTTCTGTTAGTCTTCTTAATAGAAAAACTTATAGCACTGGGACGTTAAGGACCAACTTAAAAGAGAATCCTCATGGAATTTCGAAGAGAAAGTTAAAAAAGGGAAAATTTTTATTCAAAAATGGCATACATGTGAGTAAATGAAAGAACAAGCGTAAGGTAATGTATATAACTTCGTAATATGGTGACGAATTTCGAGTATTTATGAACAAAAGAGGGCAAAACGTTGAAAACCTATGATTATTGTGGAATATAACAAGTATATGTCCGGAATTGATCAATAAAATCAACTGTTATCATACTACCCTTGTGAAAGGAAAACTATAAGATGGTACAAGAAACTTTTTATTCATATAGTCCAAATTCTGACGTTGAATACATTAAAACTATATAATACACACTCTGGCGAGAAGAAATGCCTTTGTACGTTTTTAGGCTATGTATAATAAACGGGCTAAAGAAAAATTCTTTTCCTTAAATCTGGATATATCCGCTGACATGTATGTGGGTTTTTTCACTTGATATTCATATCTGAAATTAAAAAAAAAAAGCTTTAATATCTGCAAATAACGAGTAAAAAACAAAAACTTACCTTCTAATAATCTGATGTATAAGACTCAGTTGAAACTTGGCAAGCGGCATTGGCATAGTATGGTTTGTCAAGAGCATAGCATGGGCATTTAGTACACAGATATCTACTGTGTGAAAAAAATTTTTTTTATACAATTTTGTGGTTTTTCTCATGCCATCAATGCTACTTATTATCATGTCCGACCGATCGACTGACCCCATTTGTTTATTGTACTCAATAACACAATATGGTTTCCTTACTGGTTCTCTAGTAGTAGGATCATTTTTTTCTATCTATTCAAGAGAGATATTCATTATAATATCTCTCTTGTCTTTCCATTTAAATACCAAGCAAATGTCAGAATTTTTCCACCTACTTCACCATTTTTTCAAATTTTCTTAAAAATAAAAGAAGGCATATGAAGCATTTTATATTCATACAAATAATGTAACAAAATTAACGATTTCCGAAACGTTATTCAAATCTCCAATCATGTAATCAAGTATCAAATTTGATCAATTTTTAACAAGCAACAGGTTTCCGAAACGAAAATTATGGTAAAATTACGTGATCACCGATTATAGATTATTTGACATACGATTTTACATGGAAACAGTAGAATCGATTGTAATCGTTTATTATTTCTGTACGAATTGTTCTTTATCTTGCTCTAAATTAAGAAAGTAATGTTGCTGTTTCACTTTACCATCATTCCTGTTTATGTGTAATCTGCATTCTGAAAATCAACAAACAAACATAACCTAACTAACTAATAATTTTGTGTCGTTCGTTAATGTTTACCAATTTGTCATTTATCATCTTCAATTCTTGAAATAAACCTTTGTAACAATATTTTTGGGTTCTTTCTAAACAACAGCTTTTTATAAAACACCTTAGGTTTATGTATCTTACAACGTAACCAAAGATTTTATTTTATTTACTTACAACCATTGGTACATAACCAAAGATTATAAGATTAATCGTCCAAAAATCTCAGATTACCTGACAAGCTAGTGTAACAGAAGTTTGACAGAGAAAACGATAATTAGCGGTTAGGAAACCCAAAATACTTCTGACAGGCTGTTAATCATCGATTATTTACTTGTTAGATTAGTTAACGTGTGTTATGTGATTGAAATTTGATCGATGTTTCTGCATCTCAAGATGCATTTAATCGACTGTTAACAGTAGATTGCCTAATTTTGATAATGATCAGCCTTTCGGAAACCGGCTGTTAGACTGCTAGAAAAATTGTCAGTAAAAGTGAGTGGTCTTTTTTTAGATATGGTTTCATAAGCTGAGCCACAATATTTCCAGTGGCTATTGATAGTTTCTTCCGTAGAATATGTATTCTTCCCAACATAAACAATAAAATCCACAACAAAACCAGTCTCGCAGTCACATATAACATAAAGTTTTGTATCAAATGGCGGTTTTTGGTTTTTATGTACTGTTTAAAAAGGAGTCTTCCCTTAAACAATATCATACTCTCATCAATAACGAGTTTTTCAAATGGATAGAATTGTGACTGAAATCTTTGTTTTATTTCTGACAAAACCTCCTTTATTTTATACAAGCGACCTCCAGCTTTCTGCATGTTCATTGTTAGAAAAATGCAAATATGTCATAATTTGTAAGTATTTGTCTCTTGACAATTTTTTGCTAAAAACTGAGGCCTACAAAAAAGGATCTTTTAACCAATTCTCCTTTGGTGAATTCTCCTCAAGCTTTTTATTTCTGGACATAAGCAAAGTCAATCCAAGCAATTTAAATAACTCATCTAAATAATGATGTTTCCATTTTTTAAATTCTTTTGCATAGCATACCTGTTAATTTCATCAATTATATATTTGGCTGTATTTTCGGTGAAAATTTTCAATTTTTTTTAATTGCCTTATTGCCAGATTCTAGTAAGAGCCTAAAAAGGTATCCATTGAGTTCTGGCAGGCAACGGTGGGGGAAATCTTTTTTGGACATCTACGTCACGAAGCAAGACACCCTGGAATTTTTCGCCCGAGTAAGATACTAGGCCAAAAGACCCTAGAGTAGTGCCGGATTAACCGTGTTCCGGCTAAAACCTTAACCACCGTTCCAGAAAGGAGGTCTTGCCACTCAATGAACAACTAAAATAAAAAACTAAAAATTTATAAATGACCATACCTATTACCGTAAACCAGAAAATATTTCAGACGTTAGCCAGAAACTAATAAATAATATTAACCATAAATTTCAGATCCCTGGTTTAATTTTCTCCTCTGTCTTTCTGCTCCTTTTTCTTCGTCACCCCAGAAATCAGACAGTGTACTTCTCTCGATTCTTTCTCTCCTGTCAACATTATGTTTACCATGTTTCTTTTATCTAGCCCGAAACCGATTCGCCTCTCGACATCTCCCCTTAACATTTGCCCATCTCTGGCAGTTAAAAATGTGGACGGGAGCGTCCGGTAATCCACAAAGAGTACAGTCTTCCGAGGCAGATTTGCCTATTTGATTTGTGAAGGTGCCAAAACTAACATGTCTGGTCAGAAACTGCTTCAGAAAGTAGTCTAGTTTCCAGAACTTATATTCCCACCACGGCCTCAGATCGGGAATAAGCTCCTTCGTCCATTTAAAACCGTCCTATATGCGCTAGATACCCTGAGGAGCATTCGCCTTTACGAAGTCTCCATCAGCTTAGCGCATTTCGTAGTATTCAGTACACTACACCACACGGGGGCAGCGTAGGTTACCATCGACTAGAAAACTCCATTTAGCACCTTTCTTTTGTTGCTACCTGGGCCTCCAATGTTTGGCATCAGCCGTATCAACACCTTCAGATTTCGGTTCACCTTCTCTACCATCTTTTGGATGTGTACCCCGAACCTTAGTCCTTCCGAAAACCAGACTCCCAGATTCTCAACCGATTTAACCGGTGCAACCTTCACACTTTCCACTATAAAGCGAAGAGAGGATTTTTCCCGGCTCTATTTGAGAACTAACACCTTAGTTTTCTGAGGCGCTAGCTGTAGATCGTGCTCTCTTATCCACCTACCAATGCGATGCAGGGCATTAACCTCAATACTCCGTCGTACAGGACATTCCACAGGATGGGACCTAGTACTGAACCCTGCGGATCACCCTGCGACAACCTGATGCTGGTACCTTTTTCTCTTATGGACCTTTCAGTAAAGTATCTATGAATTACATTGACCAGGTACTCACTAATGCCCAATTCTTTCAGCCTGTACATGATTTTTTTCCATGATGCCGTATTAAAGGCATTCTTGAAGTCAAGCAGAATGAGAGCCACCCATATCTTTGTATCCTGCGTAACTAAACAGTTACTTCTGTGACCGCATCTATGGTGGACCTTTTGGCCCTAAAATCATATTAGCGGTCGCTCAGCGCATGTTTTTCTTCTAGCTCTCGCTCAAGTCGGCCTTTTACAAGCTGCTCGTTTAGCTATCAAACTTTGGCCAAAATCGCACCTCTTCCTCTTCACTTCTACCTTTCGGGGTAAGGACAACCTTAGCTTCTTTCAACATTGTTGGAAACTGCTGTTGTTCAAGCAGTTTGTTTAGCAATAATAAAAATAAAAAAATAATCTATTACTTTTGGTTCTTCCGTTAAGTTCATCATGTCCTACACTACGCTCTGACTATCATCAAATTTATGTAACTTGATTTTTTGATTTGATTCATTTTTTCCCACTGGATTTGTATGTCACTATAATCTTTTTTATTCAATTTCTTCTTCAGCACTGCTTTCCAGATCACTTTCTCCAGTTGGCAAATATTTACTCCCACTATCAGAAAATGGCTACTCTTCACTATCAGAAAACTCAGCTGTGTCTACTATTTTTTTTGTAAATAAGCCAGTTCCTGTGAGGTTAATCCACAATACACAGAATAATCATTTGTATCCTTATTATTAACTTTATTTTTTTTTGCGCGTAGGCCTAGCGTTCTCGTTTCACGACATTTTAATTGCTACTGAAACACGTGGCAACGTGGCAAACGGCAATTTCAACTAATCTGTATACTGCGCGCGCATTTTTCTCTCTAGTCGAGTGTCGCATATATCGGTCGGTGACTGATATAAAGGACACTCGTCTGTGTGGCATATTAGCAACTCACGATATATCCCCCAGTCAACTATCTGCCAATTTCATTTTAAAATTTTGGCTGATCAATCATAGACTGGTCTTTGGAGACGGGTAAAGGAGTGGCACATATATCGGCCAGTCGTCTGTGTGGCAATTTTCTTTCTGTCCTATATATCGGTCAACCGTCCTGAAAGTGTTGTGGTCGATTTTTTTTTTCACCTCTGAGAGATGTTTTTCCCACAAATGCTTCACTTACCATATAAAGTTTCGTTGATTTGTTAGATAAATAAAAATCCCTCAAATAAAGTAAAAATGTGTTCTGGCCTCTGACGACCGATGCCTACTTTGTTGCAGTAGCGAATCGGATTATTCTGTGAAAATTTTGTGCGAAGTAGAACTTTTATTACATGACACTTCAAATTCAAGTTGTAAAATAATTGGTTCCAATCATTTTACAATTTCAAATTTTATAAAGGTGTTCCCAATCTACTAAAACTGTACAAGCTGGAGTCAAGTAGGTTGGTATGTATTATAATCATTAACTAAAATAAATGATATAAAAATTGAATAGTCATAAAGAAAAAAGAATAAATAAGTCGTGGACGTGAGGGGTGAGGGAAAAATGAACTAATTTCAAATCGTGTTGAAAAAACCTAATTTATTTATAAGTTACTTTATTTATTTAATTGAGTCTAGATAAGTTCAGGATGTTTGGTACAAAAATGTTTGTTGTAAAATGTCCTAGTATTTTTTAGTTTAAAACTAGTAACAAAGGCAGCATGAAAAATCGCGGAAACCATAACATACACCATCTCCTGGGCAGCATTCCCTACAGTCTAAATAGTCACAGTTGAAAAAGTCGAACCAACATACATTAAATCCCACTAAAAGAAAAGAACAATATTATATGGTTATATATATATATATATATATATATATATATATATATATATATATATATATATATATATATATATATATATATATATATATATATATATATATATATATATATATTAAATATGTAAAAATATCTGAGTCTTCATAAAATAAATATATAAAAAATAAAAATTTGTACAAATATGTCCTAAAAACATAATATTTCTGCATTTCTTAAACATTTCCAAAATATTTTTGCATTAAGTAGGATATTTAAACAATTTGTTTCAAAAATATTTATATTCAGATTAGACCGTTACCAATTCCGCGCTCTAAATTAAACACATCAAAAATTACTAAGGAACACAATTTTTTTTTCATATATACATTAATTTTGACTGGATTTTAAGAAGAAACAGTTTTACCGTTAGAATGCCTGATTAGTATGCAATAAATTCAACTTAATTTTGATAAGGTGAAATATTAAAGGTGAAGATAGTGAGCAGGAAGCTTTTGAAGATAGTGGAAGTGACTGGTAGTTAGAAGAAGATGCTTTGGAGTTTGAATCGGACGATTCAGACGAAGAAGGTGTCTCTAAAAATATTGGTAATTCAGAAATTTTTTATCCATCCTGTATAACCAGTTCATCTGTAAATTTAATGGATCGAGATATAAAAGGAATATTGTAACTGGAACATCTGTTTCTCAGTTTATTGTAAATCTGGGAAAGGCTCTAAAAGGTAAAAACGGGCATAAGTGGTTAAACGGGAACAAGTGGTATGTCAAATGAAATACCTTCATTGTCAAAAAGAACAGCAGCTAGCAATATTATTCATTTTATAGCTGGTCCCAAAGGAAATGCCAAAATCGCACAAAAGTTAAATAATATTTTTTACATTTTTTCCAGATGATATATATTATGTTGTACTCTGTTTACTGAAATTACAAGACAATCTAAAAAATATGCCAGTCGTGCTAATATTTCTAACATGAGTAAAAATGAGCTAAAAGCTTTATTGGCAATTTTGATAATGTCTGCAGCAAAAAATGACAGTCCATGAAATATATGTTTGATAGTAATAAATCAGGAAAATTTTAATCTCATAAACTGTTAGGTTTGATGAAAAGGAAACACGAAAAGAAACGCAGCAAGATCATCCTTTTGCGCATATACGCGAACTATGGAATATTTTTATTACCATCTGCAGACAATCATATATACCTCCATCTGACTATTGATGAACAGTTGGTAGGATTTCGAGGACGTTGCCTTTTTCGAATGTATTTATCTGATAAACTTAATTCGTATGGTCTCAAAATCGTTATAATGTGTGACAGCTCTTCGAAATATATGATCGATGCTATTTCTTATTTAGGCAAGAAAACCAATACAAATGGTTTGCCGGTACATCTTTTGTAAAGAAACTTACAAAATCAGTTCATGGTAGTAACAGAAATATTACTATGGACAAATGGTTTACATCAGTTAGCTTAGCAAAGGAATTATTAAAAGATCAGTACAAACTGACAATTATCGGAACTCTTTCCAAAATTAAAGAGAAATTCCACAGGATTTGTTAAACGTAAAGGACAGATTCTCCAATACATCTACATGTTTTATTTTGATAAAAGAAAGACATTGGTATCATATACGCCGAAGAAAACAAAAGTTACTAATGTTATGTATCCTTTATACACTAATGTATCCAAAATAAATGGTAAACCCACTATAATAACTGATTATAATGGAACGACAGGTGGAGTGGATACATTTGAACAGATGTTTTCGAGTAAGAATGCGGGTAGTAAAACGAGGAGATGGCCTTTGTGTATCTTCTATAATATGATAAATATTGCAAGTATTAACTCGTGTATTATTTACACCACAAACATATTAAAAGCAAATAAAAAATGTTTATCCTGATAAGAATATATGGTTGAATTGGCTCGTCATCTCGTCGAACCCTGGCTGAAAGAACGATTGGGTATTACAACTTTACGTCGAAATCTTAAGCAAACTGTTAAAGATTTCTTCAAAATTTCCGTATTTTCCTGGCCACGGTAAAAGTGTAATATTCTCGATATAAATTTAATCTTTTACTGTTGCTGCAGTATATGGATTTGTATTATTCTGCATGTAACACAAATCATCATCTGCCACAGTGGCAAATGAAAGTGCAACAGGTTCCAAAATATGATCAATATATTGAGATTGTTTTAAAGTGCCTTATACAAAAACGAGAAGAGTTCGATTATAAAAAATTATTCTAGCACACATCATAAGTTGTAGACCACTCAACACCCTGTACATGCCCGAGTCTCTTTGGTGACCAAGTCCTCTTTAAACTCTCACTTTGCTTTAATCAGGGTAGATACAAAACCTAGCCTTATCTGTGAATAACACAGAACTCCATTCTTGTAAACCCCACTGCACATATTTTTGTGCCCACCTTAATCTGAGTCCACGATTTCCATGACGTAATATGGGAATCCTCAATGAACGTCTGTCGTGCAGGTCAGTTTCATGTAATCTATTCCTCACGTTAAGTCACATACAGTAATGTGGGTATTTTTTAAGGTCCCACAGAGTTCACGTGCAGCTATATCTCCACCTGTTGAAGAGTAGTTGCACGTTGACGACATCTACGTATTTCAGCGACATTACCAAATTGTTCAATTACGCTTCGAGACGCGTGAAAATGACGCGCAACATCAGCTTGTGAATGGCATGTATTAACAAAAGAGTTTTTAAGTTTTTATTGAAAAGAGTTGGAATAATAATGGTGTTCCTTAGATATTTTTGATGTGTGTAGTTCGTTTAAGACAACCTCTTAAAGTTCCGTTACAATATGTCGTCATCTAAAATACACTCATCTCACCGGCAGGAAACACGAAGCACTTGCATTTTTAAAAATAAAAACTTTAAATTCTTATTCTTAACTTTAATTATTATAATAACGTAAACACAAACGAAACAAACTGTTTTAAGTAATTTCTAATAGAACTTAAATGCTTAACCAAAAAAAAAAATGGATAAAAAATCAGAAATAGAGAATACGCTATTCTAATCACTTCCCATCCCATAATCCCATCGTGCAAAGGTAGCTGTTGGTATTTTATCGTTATTCTTTTGTTCTTGTTAATGTGAGTAAACTGTCAAGTCAAATCAATTGTCAAGCACAATTTGAAGTTGAATTGCGTTGATTTAATCTCAAGAATTATGGTTGTAAATCCCGAAACAGCGGCTGCTATTGTTGCGTTACTTCAAGACGGAAGAAGTGACCGATATGTTGCTCAAAAGTATCAAATATCCAATAGTACTGTGTACCGTATTTTTACACGTTTTTTGGCAACCGGAGCTTACACGAGACGACCTCGAAACGGTCCCCAACGAAGAACTAGTGTCATTAGACGAAGGCTTGGAGAAGCAAATTTAAGCAGTCGCAGACCTGCAACAGGCCTACAACTTCTCAGGCGTCAAAGAGGTGCGCGGCTTCAGTTTGCCAGAAACCATGCTTATTTTACTGTACATAATTAGAGGTTTTATTAACCGATGAGTCCAGGTTTACCTTGCGGTTTCCAGATGGCCGTGAGAGAGTATGGCGAATACCACATGAGCGTTTTACAGAATGTACCTTCAGTCCTAGGATAGGCTATCAAGAGGGCTCAATTATGGTGTGGGCTGGAGTTTCTCTAGAGGCACGTACAGAGTTCTTCATTGTTCCGAGATTCTCAATAACAGCTGCCAGGTACATTGGTGAAATTCTCCAAGATTTTATTGTGCCTAATGCTGATTTTGTTGGAAATGACTTTATTCTGATGCATGATAATGCCAAGCCTCATAGTGCGAGAATCACTCAACAGTTTTTAAATGAAATAAACATTCCTGTAATGGATTGGCCAGCATTGATTCCAGACGCAAATACAATCGAACATATTTGGGAAATGCTTGAGCGAAGGATACGAAGTCTTGATGCTGCCCCTTTAACCTTTAATCAGTTATAAGAAGCTCTTCTAAAGAAATGGGAACTTATTGCTCAACAGAACATTTCTCATTTGATTATAGGCATGCTAAGGGGAATTCAGTTTGCCCCGACACATGATTTAAGTTTTCATTAATTGAGCGTCGTTTTGTTACAACATTTATCTACGTTTTTTTCTTAATTTTTAAATTGTTATCTACTGAAACAGTTCTTTGTTCAAAAGTTAAATTTAAATTAGAATTTACTTAAAACAGTTTGTTTTGTTTGTGTTTACGTTATTATAATAATAAAATTTTAAAGAGAATGTTGCAGACAGAAGAATTATAAATTGTAGAGGATATGAAAGAAAAAACTGAAGGCACAGCGTAAAATAAAAATTATGTAGAAACAGAATGGGAAAATATAATAAAAATGAAGCAGCTGCTGGACACATAAACAAAAAAAGCACAAAAAATAGGAATGGTAAATTAAGAAATGAAAACTAAAAAATAAGAAAACTTGGTTAGATGATAAAAAAGATGAAATAGAAAAAAACGCAAGAACAGAAGCACAAAAATATTATAATATTTAAAGTAAAGATAAAAAAAATTTAAGAATAGAAATAGAGAAGTATACTGAAAATAACGACGAGTTTAAAGAATTCTGGACTATTATTTTAAAAAATTATTAACAGGAAAAAAACCAAGACTTAAATTATTAAAGTATTATTAATAAATTAAATAAAATTAAAAATAATAAGATTTGGTAAACAATTGGAAAAAAAAATTAAATTAGCAGAAAATATGTTTAAAGAAGTTAAAACATTCCAATATTTGGGAAAATTATTAAAAAACAATGGGAAATAAAAAAAAATTAAAGAGAGGATAATTGGAAAAAAATAAGATATACTATGCAAATAAAAATCTTCTAAAAAATAACTTCTAAGTAGCAAAAAATCGAAAATGAAGATATACAAAACAAAAACAATAGTAAAATAAAAACATCTTTAAAATAGAGTAAAAATGAATGGATTTTTTTTTAATTTTACGATGAATTGAGCTAAGTATATTAAAACATGAAATAGTATATTACTTTATGAGGCGGAGAAGCATGACTTTTCTTGACGCGCCCGATATAGAGGGCAAGTCAAGAAAAGTCGCTTCTTTGCCGAATAAAGTATACTATTTTTTCTTCAAACGTAGCAATTTTCAACCATAAATAGTACAATTCATACGCTATTTTTACTCGAAATTAACTGTAACAACTATCAAAGTCGTCTAGATGTTAGAAATTAAAATAAGTAAGTCGTCGGTGGGATTTGCGTCTCCCTGGTTACAGTTGTTTGACAGTTGTTTGCAATTATTAAAGACAGCTTATTGTTGTTGCAACCGCAAGCGCAAATTTAGTGCGAAAATGGAAAACCTAAACGAAATTGAGTCCGCGGCTAATGATGCAGTAGCACGTTTGGGGCCCTCCAAGTCCGATAAGAACGATAATGCTCGAAAAATTTTAAACCCTCATGATTCGCCAATATCGGGAATGATTGCTGAAAGTTGTTCTCGACCATCAGTATCATCAACAATTACCAATGCGTATCAAGAGTCGGGAACATTTTTGCACGGTTTCAATTTTGAAAATGCCTCATTAACTTATTGTACTTTTAATATTACTATAAATAAAAATGATGTTTAATTGTTGTTAATGACATTTGTATTGTTGCTTTGTGACATGTTTCATATTGTTGCCATGACAACATTTTTCCCTCCGCCGTAATGAAATGGAAAAAAACTGCTGCCGGCGGAGACATTAAACTTTGACGGGATCAAGTTAAATAAGTAATGTCATCATTATTTGACGTTTGAAGAAAAATTTCATTAAAAGAATTAAAAGAAAGTTACGAGAAAGTATATTTAGAAACTAATGCTAATTAACGTATATACTTACGTTTTCCTAAACCCCTAGTGTTTCGCAAAATATTTAACCTTTCCATGTTATTCATCGGTCTCGGTACTGTAATCTGTTTTTGAAGTTTCTGTTCTGCAGCTGAAATGTGGGTAACTAATTAAATTACAAAAAAGCATGTATATTACGGTTTTCATCTTAAATATTTGTAAAGTAATGTTCGATGTAAATATACAAGAAAAGTGCTTGCCGTCTAAAAAGGCCTATAAAATGTCTATCTGAAAAGGAAAATAATTTCATATTAGAAAGAAATGCTTGAACACGTTAACTTTTTACGTTTTTTACTAAAGTGGTATACTTTCTGACGCCAATGTCATAGACGTCAGATTCACCCCCTCCCTATTGGAGATACATCTTAAATTTTTTCAAATTTTGATATCAAGTCATACCTTATTTAAAAGGTCAGGTTAATCTGTATTCAATCATGTTGTTTTCTACAATTTGCATTGTTATTTAATCTGTGTTTAAAATAGGCTCTCTTATATTTGTATAACTTAAATGTTAAAGATCCTATCAAAAAAGTCGAGTTCTGTTAATGCTGGAGATCTGGACTTCTAAATGCAATATTTTCATCAATAAAAAAATTTCCCTGGTCATCTAGTTGGTTTTCCACACTATCAATAAATACAGATTTGATAACTTCTTCTTCTTCTTCCTTCTTGTATATAGGCTTTAAAGCCTGTTTCTTCTTCAATATTAGCCTCCTAAATTGTTTAAATTATCGCACGATCTTTTTTTTGGGCTGCCAATAATTCTTCGTTCATTTGGTAACTTATGTCGTGCTATTCTTATCCTATCCTCTGCCATTTTACTAATGTGTTCGTTCCACTCCTGTTTCTGGTTCGTCATTCACCAATGGCTGAGGTATTCTCCATCAATGGATATTCCTTTGTTCTGTTAGTTCATTTTGCTAAATATATTTTCTAGAGTTGCAGTGAAGATCTTTGGTGATATTGATCCTCATTTTCTAACCTCAGCTTTAGTTTGTCTGTATATATTTGCTAAAGTTTCTATGTAAGGTTTGTCCATGCCTTGGTTGGTCAAAGCTTCTATTACTGCCTTGAGATATACAGAATCAAAAGCCTTCACGAAATCTATGAAGGTTAATGCTAGCGGTATTTCATATTCTTTAGTTCTACTAATTAGTTCTCGAAGTGTATGAATATGATCCATGGTACTAAATCCACTTCTGAAGCCAGCTTATTCTCTCGGCTGTGCAGCATCTAATGCGTTTGTTAATCTGTTGTTCATTATCTTTGTGAATATCTTGTATACTATTGGTAGTAGACTTATAGGTCTGTACTTTTTGATATCCTCTTTGCTACCTTTCTTATGAATTCGCTCGTAAATATGTCTGCTAGGATGTTTTTTACCGCTTTTTATTTTTACAATTGTCTATTTTATTTCTTCCGGAAGGACTTCAGGTACATCTTCTTGGTTACTGATTACTTCTTCAAGTCTGTCAGGGGCTTTGTATAGTTCGCTGTAGAATTTAGTTACGAGTTGTATTATTTCATTTCTTTCTGTAATTCTGTTATTTTTGTTTGGTAGACCAACGATATGCTTCTTCCCAATGATTAATGCTCTTCTTGTTTTCTTATAGTTTTTTCTATTTTCGATTGAATTTTCTATCAGTCTTTTATTGTATTTTCTTATGTCTTCCTTGATACTTTTCCTTATCGTCTTACAAAGTTCAGTGTATTGTATTCTTTGTATCTTGCTGTTAACTTTCATTTCCTTTCCTTGTTTTAGCATTATTTTAGTTTTATTAGACATTTTACTATGTTGATTTTGTTGTTGCGGACCTCTGATTTCTTTGGTACTATCGATGATTTATCTATTCCCGGATATATAAACCTTGCTTCCTGCTTTATTATTTTCCCATCAATTTAGATTTTACATATATATTACTTCTTCGATGGGAAATTTTATTCTATTTCAGTAAGTACTTTTTGCCGATGAAGACGACAAAGGGAATGAAACACCTTTATGTTTACCAGAAAATAAAGAATTTATAGGTATTGACAATGATGACAATATTTATGATTTATTAGAAGGTTCACATTTGAAATCTGATTACAATGATGAAGAGACGTATTTGCTCGAACATGTAATGGCTGTAGACCAAATTGTTAAAAGTGACTTATAAGAAATACAGCCAGAAAATAGTGATGATGATATAAGTGAAGATGACATTTCATTAGCTCAACGTATTTTGGCATTTTCATCAAAACATAAAAATCAAGAGAAAAACCAAAAAAGGCTGAGAAAAAAATGACTGGAAATGGTGCAATAATAACAGCATGTATGGGCCAGCAACTTTACCACAGTTTAGAGGAACAGAAAATATTTATGTTCAAGAAAACAATCCCATTGATTATTTTTTATTGCTGTTCACTGCAGATATAATGGATGATATCGTCTTTCAGACCAATTTATGTGCTGGCCAAAACAATGAATTAAATTTTGGTTTTACAAAATATGAGCTATATGCTTACTTGGGCATAAATTTAGTGATATCGTACATCAGATATCCCAGAATACGGCTTTACTGGTCAAGTGATAATGGCCTGAGGATGCACCTTATTGCAGATGCTATGCCTTTTAATAGATTTGAATATATTTTGTGATTTGTACATTTCGTAAATAATAATAATGCAAATCAAAATAACACTGACAAATTGCGAAAAATCCGACCAATTTTAGATAAAATTTGGAAAAACCTTTTAGGTGCCACAGATCCAGAGGAATACCAATCAGTTGATAAGCAAATTATTCCACTAAAAGGAAAATTAGGTATAAAGCAATACTTACCAAAAAAATCTAAAGAGTGGGGAATTAAAATTTGGGTAAGAGCTGAAGTTAGTGGATAAATGTATCATTTTGAGGTCTACCAAGGAGCTTCGGGAGACAGTGGAGCGTGCGCTGATGTAGTTTTGCGTCTAACTGACGACTCAGAGGGAATCAATCATAAAGTATTTTTTGATAATTTATTTTGCTCACTTTCCCTTAACGAAGAACTGCATAAAAGAGGTATATGGGTGACAGAAACTCTCCGATTGAATCGACTACAAAATTGGGAACTTCATTCGTTGCAAGTGCTAAAGGTGGCAATATAATTGTTTCTAAATGGTTACAAAACAAGACTATTTACATTGTTTCTAATTGTGCTCGAATAGAAACTAAGAATAAAACAAAACGCTGGTTTAAATCTACTAAGACTACTATAGAAATGAACAAACCATTTTCTCTTCAGTTTTATAACATAAACGTGGGAGAAGTAAATCTGATGGACCAGTTGTTGGCCCTGTATCCTCTAAGGAGAAGAAACAATCGCTGGTACATAAGAGTTTTTATACATTTTGTGGATGTTCTTTTTGTAAATTTTTATTTTATATAGAAAAACGAAAATCCAAAAAAAGATCTGCTTGAATTTAAAGCAAGTATTACCAGAGCATTAATAAATTTGGGAATACAGAAAGAAAATAAACGAGGCTTTGTCTGGTACATGACCTTCCATTTGAAAACGAAGAAACCGAATCATCATGCACCCCCTGAAATTAGACAAAATAATTGGGGGCACTGGCCACAACTAATTGATATACCAAATGGTCGAAGATGTCACTCTGAATCTTACAAAAAAAAAACAAAATACATCTGCAGCGCGTACAGCTGCTCGCTGTGTCCATCGTGCTTTGAACATTTACATACCAGTAATTGATGCTTCCGCGATTTCGCAAGTGCATAGTCACCACTAGAGTGGACGGACTATTTTTAGGTTTCAAGAAAAAAATATCATGTTTTTACACTTACTATACTATTTTCTAATGTTAATTTTTAATATTTCGCAATAAAATAATTTTTTTAAGAAAAGAAAATTCCTTAAAATTATGCATGAGCGGGTTAATTGAAGTCTGTACTTACGTTTTCTAAAATCCATAGTATTGGGAAAAATCTTTAAGTATTCCATGTTATTTATCATTTCCGATACTATAGGTGCTTGTTGTTTCTCAAGCTTCTGTTCCGTAGCTGAGATATGGGCAACTAAAAAATTCAAGCGTTTTTAACTTGGATGTTTGTTGAGTTGAATAGTTGGAGTGATGTTCAATATAAATATATAAAAAGGTGAAAGTCTTCTGGACGAACGGATTGCCTAAATAATTAGAAACTAATAAGTTAGAAATTAAAAAAAATGTTGAAGCAAGTCATATCCTACAAACATCTACAAGCTAATATTACAAGCAATAGAAATTTAAAATAGGAAATACAAACAAGAATTTAGGGTATATAGTTTGTAGAGGGTGTAAGGTATAGGGTGTTTAGGATTTCTCTGGGATGTAATATGAAGAAATACGAGCAGTAATAAACTTTACTAAGCATCTACTGAGAACGTCATAATTAAAGACCATAAGATCAATTAATGGCAAGATACTTAGAGATAGACAGAAGAGCATCGATATGAGGACCCTGTGTAATATCCAATTTAGACCTTGTAGACTGTTGTAAAATGGTCTAGAGTCAGAAATAAAGCAAGAGGAGAATTCGTTGATATGTGATAATATATTTGTAAGGTTGCAAATACAGAAAAACCGAACATCAGCAGACCACCCGGAAGACCACAGGCTAGTATGAAAGTTGGACATGGGAATCCCAACTTATACTTCTTCTTCTTCACGTGCCATATCAGTAGTCCGACGTTGACGGTCACCACTGCGAAGGCTGGTCGATCTTTTGCCATATGAAATAATTGCCCAGCATTTGATATCTCAGTCCATTCACGAATTTTTTTTAACCAAAAAATCGGTTTTCTTCCTACACCTCTGCGGTCTTTGTTAAGGATTAGTTGTAATATCTTATATCATTTTTTCCTCACTTTATAACTCAGATAAGACATTTTCCGATGTTTAACAGTCTTTAGCAATTCTCTATCTTTGTTGAACCTCCTTAGTACTTCCTAATTGGTTTTTCTTGCTGCTCAAATCCATACAAAAATATTTACCGAATATATTACTTTACAATTATTTGTCTTAGTTCTAAACTGAGATAATTGCAAAGAAATATCTTCATTTTTAAAAAGTAGTTTTAATAATTGCTATTCTTCTTTTTATTTCTATACCTGGATCTAGTTGGTCCGTTATGACAGTTCCCAAATACGTATTTTTCTATTTAATTGAAGCTCTGCATCTGGATGTGTGTTACAACTAAAGACTGAAAAATTAATTTTATTTAAGTTTATTTTAATGCTCATTTCCTCTCCTATTTCGTGAATACGATCAAGCAGAATTTGGATAGAGTAATTCTGTTAGAAAGTATCTGTCAGTTGATTTTTATTCTATATGGCTGTCTCTCAAGTGCCTTTTTAAAAAGCTGGTCCGAGTAAACATGGAACAATGTTGGGGACAAAATGCAACTTTGTCTGACTCCTCATTGTATGGACACTTCTTGGGTGTAATTGTCTACTTATGCTACAAATAAAAAAAAAACTAAATTGTCTTAAAATAAGATCAAGAATAAAGATTTTTATTTAAAAAAAAAATAACGAGAATATAAATCGGAAATCAAATTCAGGATTCGGCTCAAATCTGTGTTTTCTAACTTTGCAAAATAAATAGACAACGAATGCTCCGAAATGCACTGGCATTGGGATTTATAATTTGTATCAACGTCATACCAATTCGTCTAGGCATAAATCCCTTTGTGAAAACGATTTCTTTGTACTCTATACTAGAGCAAAATTTCATAACAGCATACCATCAGTTGCTGATATCTCTATTTCTGCCTCTTAGCGTTCTCAAAGCGAACTCATGGCAAGCTTTATATAAATAAAACCTTTTTTAGCCATAAAAGTAAACATTTATATTGTTCTGAAGTTATTTTCTTGTGGCATTTTAAATTAATTTATATTTAAATGGGAATAAGCCACAATTAGAGGTTAAAATACGTTTATTGATGTTTCAATTTCCACTTCGGAAATCGTTCTCAAAATACAAACATTAGTAGATATGTAATATAAATATAAATACTAATGTTTGTATTTTGAGAACGATTTTCGAAGTGGAAATTGAAACGTCAATAAACGTATTTTAACCTCTAATTGTGGCTTATTCCCATTTAAATATAAAGTAAACATTTAGTTAAAAAAATAAATAAATAAAGAGTTAAAAGAAAGACAATGGAAAATTTGTTTATCGTTCTTCCTCGACGAAAGGAGGACAAAAATGTTGGTGATTTACAGTGGTAAACTATTAATATATTAGTGGAATATGATATTCTCAACATTTACTTATTATTAATAATACTTAAGTATTATTAGCTTCGGCTTACAGTTTACTTTAATCGCCAACGACACTGACTTCATTTTACCTCATTATAGGCCGTTATTATTATTTATTGGGGCAATATCTTAATAATAATTATCACCTGGATGGTACGTGTTTGATTCAATTCAGTTCTTTTACAAAGTCTCCCTGATGAAAGTCAAAAGTTGAAACACGTGTAGGAAAATGGCAAGAGAATTGAATCGAAATGCAATCTTCTATAATATTTTGTTTAACAAGGAATGTTTAGAAAATAATGCTAATTAAATTATGTACTTACGTTTTCCCAAACCCCTAATATTTGGCACAATCTTTAAGTTTTCCATGTCATTTATCGGTTTCGCTATCGTGGGTACATTTTGTTTTTGAAGTTTCTGTTCCGCAGCTGAGATGTAGGCAACTAATAAAATTATAAAAAAACACAAATATACAGCTTTCATCTTTAATGTGTGTGTAAAATTATGTACAGCAAAATATTGCAGCATTATATTTTATACAAACGCTGTGTTTGTAATTTTTTAATTCTAATCCTATTATTCCTATTTGTAATTTTTATTTATGCATAAAAGTTTACAAATCTAAAAAATATTTACGAAAAATATTATCTTAACAATCTCAAACTCTTTTCTGTTGGTTTGTTTATTGCATTATAGTATTAATATTTTTAAAAATATTATTTATAACTTAGACAATAATTAAATAAAACATTTGTTATTATGTTCGTATGGGATTAAGCCACAATTGATTTTAATGTAAATTGAATTTTTAAATACAAAAATTTGACTTTTGGATTTATAATCCGGAAATCGTTTTCAAAAAAGATTATTGGTATAAAAAATGTGCTAATGAAACATAACCAAGAGTTGTTTGGGTTATGTTTTCTGAAAATTGACGGTTGACTTACTTCAACTCGATCTTGTAGGCAAGTACCCGTGCTTTTAGTTTAAAATCTAAACATTCTACATGTTATGTATTGTATGTTATATAAGTGCTAGTCAAAAATCGGTTCCCCCCCTCGTATCTTTTGAACGGTTATTGTTAGAATAGTGAAATTTAGAGGGAGGTAATAAACAGACCTAGACTTCTCAACTAGTCATATTAGGTAACGTAATAGTGACAGATGACATTACAGCGCCACTGTGATAGATAATTTTAATGGGACCTTATGGCAAGTGATACATCGTTTGAAAGGTATTGAAAATATCTATTCTGTCGTAATAATTTTGTTTGAGTTTAAGGTCATTTTGATGAATAAATTAAATAAATACTAAAATTATAGCTTCTCATTTAATTAATAAATATTTAACAACCAGATCCTATAGTAAGTGTTTAAAATGTGCTTCATCTACTTCCTGACAGTAATGTATCCTATTGTCCTACATTCTTCAACAATTCGTTGTTTCAAAATGTTAATATTATCGGTACTTTAGATTTCAAGTATCACCACAGAAAATATTTAATGGTGTGAGGCCTGGTAACCGAGCTGGCCATTCTATCGTACCTCGTCGTCCAATCCATCTACCACGATATTATTCATCTAGGTAACATCTAACTGCACCATAATGGTGTGCAGGAGCACCATCTTGTTGAAACGTTATTTCCAAGTTGCCGAATTTATCTGGATTATCCTCCAGAATTTCAAGTATTAACGCTTTAATTGCATTTTGTAACATCTTCAGATATACTTCACCGGTTAAGTTAGTACTGAGAAAAACAGGCCCAACTATGTGATTTCACAGAATACCTACCCAAACATTTACTTTTTTTGGAAATTGAGTATGTGTTTCACGAAAGATGTGAGGATTTGTCACTCCAATATCTCACATTGTGTGTGTTAACATTTCCATTGAGAGAAAAAGTACTTTCGTCACTAAAACAAATTGTTTTTATGTAATCAGGCTGTTGGTTAATTTTATTGGACATATTTTCACAGAATTCTAGTCTTCGGTCGGGGTCATCATCTAAAATTTAGTGCACAATTTTTAATTTGTATTCATGAAATTTGTTTTCATCCAACACTCGGTGTACTGTCTTTTGACTGATTCCATAGATAGATGCAACTTGGGCTGTAGAAGAAGAAGGGTTCACTACCATTTCTGAAATTATGTCAATTTTTTTGTCATTACTAATTGTTGATCGACCAGATCGTTTGACATCTCGAACACTACCTGTTTGTTTAAACTTCCGAAGAAGCTTCCTTAAATAACCTCTCGATGTAGGGCGATCGGGGTACCTCTCATTAAAATGACCAATCATTAACACAGCTCCTACTTCGTGGGCTACAGTACGTACCATTTTGTCTTTGTAAAAATTTAAACCTCTTGGTAAACAATAATTAAACTAAATATTAACTAAGAACAACTAACTAAAAACAACTTGGCTAAACTAAGCAGAAACAAAAACTAAAAACAACTAGAGAATTGACAAACGTCAACTTTTTTGACAAATAACCAAAGGCGGACGCTAAAATTTGTATTAATTAAATGCCAAACTAAAGTAGTATAACTGAATAGGTATATTAAAATAAATGTAGTTTCGTATTTAATTAATAAATATCTAATAGTGTATAGGGGTGTAAATTTCATTAACTGAAAAAGGTCTTTTTTAGCTTCACTAATGGTATTACCATTTGGATACAGAAGTGGCAATTATATTGTCTTCTTGGAAACAGATTTCCTTTTATTAGGATCCACTGTTTTAAAATAAACATCTTCATTGTTCAAATATTGAAGAGTATTGGGAAAGTCTCTCCAAAACCTTAACCATTGAATTTTAAGCCATTCTACCTTGGTTTTTGATTCAGAAACTTTTCTGTTGGTTATATTACTTTCAAGCAATTTGGTAGAAAAAAAATTGATTTTTCCATGTTTATTACTGTGAACGGATTTTTCTTTTTAGTGTGTTTTATCACTGTATATCAGTCTTGGGGTATAAATACATGTGGATGAAATCTCTTTCTTTTATTATACCAAAATCTTGATCAGATGGCAAGTAAGCATGACCACTTACCAGCAACTTGTGGTCTATTTCTTCCACGGTAAAATCTGGAGATGTAGTTATATAATTGCATAATAATGACATTTTAATATTACGATTCTGACCGCCACATTGGTCAGAATACATAAGTCATTTCGATTTTACGAAATTTTTTGTGTAAAATAAAATGCAGGATTCTACCTTTTGATAACCCCTAGAGGCAAGGGTTTCATCCCACACAAACATAAACGAGTTGTTAGTTCCTATTTCATGATTATTGAAGCTTTAAGTCCATAATTGCCGCTTGTAGTAACAAATTCTTACGGTATGCACAGGTGGAGGTAAAGTCTTCATCAGATCTAAACAGATGACCGACGCGTTTCCTTTTTTTGCCATTTCGGTGTATCTTTTTAAAGAATCTCTAGTCCGCTTCTCCTTCTTTTGTTGAAGTTCTCTTTCGGTTTCGAGTTGTTTACTTGATTCACTATTATTTGCATATATTTTGACTTCAAATAAATCACATTCCGTACAAGAGTCATTAATTGGTGGATGAAAGTGTGAATTATATTCCTTGTTGAACGTTTCTCTGAAAATAAAATAGAATAGGGGATTCTGTGTTCCACCTATATATAACTCGTTTATTTACTCTACTTGTAACATCTTCATCAAAATTCATATCAACAGAATAAATAAATTTAACAATAATTAAAAGTCACAAGGCTACAATGACAATTTACTAAAAGTTTCAAAAATATTAATCAAGAATGATACAAAAATATCTAACTGTCAGCAGCACAGTGGACTAACCGCGCATGGTCCACTTTGCTTCTCTAACATCCTATCAAATATGTAGTTCCAAAACTATCTATACTAACTATACTATCTAACTATACTAACTATATATCTAACTAACTATCTAGCTAACTATCTAACTAACTATATTAAATTAACTATCTATACTAACTAACTATCTATAATCTATACTAACTATATACTTTAGTGCAGCCATCTAATAACAGATAAAAAAATGTGGATTGGTACACTATGTTGCTGATAGATTTCAACTAGACAGTTAATATTCTACAATAAAATAAATTTTGAATTTTTGTGGGTTGGTCCGTTATTGCACTCATAGCCTTAATTTATGTACTGCATTCTCAAAATTTGTGTATAGTTTAAATTTACTTATTTAATATAAATGGCGTTAACTCACAACACTTTTTGTACAGTATATTTATTATAAATTTTCTGTTTTAAATTGAATTCAATTTTTAATTCTTGTTCCGTAATATTTTTCATGTTTGGTAATTTGTTTCTCTTCTTTGTCCTCTTATCAATCATTCTTTTCATTTAAAACTTTCAGCTTTCGTTAATATTTTTTCTTGGTTTCTATAATTGATTTATATTTAGATACTTCCTCAACAAACAGAAGTTCCTCTTTTTGTGAAATTTAAAGGACGACTTACTTTAGATACAGATAATGTTAATAACAATTAACAATTTTACAGATAAATTAACATACAACAAGAAATAAGGTTATTTTGAAAAGCAAAAATTATAGAAACACAATTACCAACCTGCAAACACCAAAGTTTACTGTTAATAATGAAAAGAGCTGTAGGTATTATGAAATCGGGTGTAACACTAAAGTGTACTTTAGTCTAAAGTGAATATTAGTTAAGGTTTAGTTTAGGTTGTCACTCTGAAATCGGGCTTTAATTTTTATTCTATACACTTCTCATTTTAAAATTATTTTCTTATAAATATTATCAGTTCAAAAATTGTATTAAAGTGTGACAAAAAAGGTATTAGTAAAACATTTTAAGTTGAACTTTTATATTTATACTTTGGAAGAGAATTCTAAATCAGCACATATTAAATATGGATTTTTACAAAATAGTAGTCACAGTAAACAATTGGAAGAGTCTAAATTAATAAATAAAATACTTTATTCAATTTTAAACATATTATTTCGTCTTATTCTTCTACTTCTTGGAGATCTTTCAATCTTTTTAATTCTGAAGCTACCACAGGTTAATTTCCTGGGAGATAGATTGCCAACTATCCCTCCATCTTTTAGGAGGTCTTGAACCGAACGGGCTATTTTCTAGGGCAAGTTTTGGGAGTCTATTCTCATCCATTCGTCTTACATGATTGTACCACATCCTCTTACGCTGCCTTCCCCATTTTACAATATCTTGAATTTTGCACTGCTCTCTGACGTATGTATTTCTCACCCTGCCTCTTCTTGTTTTGTCCACTATTGTTCTTAGAGTTTTCATTTCGGCAACCCTTAGCATCTATTTCGTTTTGTTGGTATCTTCGCGCACTTCTATGCCATATGTCATGATCGCTCGTATGCAAGTCTTGTAGATTCTAATTTTACTATCTATGCGCATATACGGATTTGACCAGACTATCTCTCGTAGACATCCCGACAATGCAGATGCTTTGTTGATCTGACTCCTTAGGTCCTTTACTCAATCGTGTGTGCTTGATATATCTATGCGCAGATATCTGAATTTCATCACCTGTTCTATGGGGCTGCACTAACTTACATCTGAGCGGATCTGCATCATCTGCGTAACACACCATACCAATTCTTTTGTTGCCCATTCTGTATCCGAGATTGAGAAATGTTACTTTGTTTATAATTTTGCCCATGAGTAAGTTAAACAAGAAGGAACTTAAACTGTCGCCTTGTCTAATTCCTCCCGATGTTGGAATATTTTCAGTGAATTGATCTCCTGCTCTAACTTTGATTACATTGTTGTCATTTAGGTTATGGACTATCTTTGTTATGTTGGTCGGTGTTTTATTTTCTATTAATATATTTAGAATGTCTCCCAGGCGAACCCTGTTAAACGCCTTCGTCAGATCAATGAAGCAAATATACGCTGGCATGCCGAACTCTATAGCTTTTTCTTTTATTTGTTTTATTATGTAAATGAAGAACATATCATCTAGATATCTTTACTATTCTGTGGGTTGTTTATCTTGTTTGTGTATAATCTTTTGTTCCAAATCCTTCATGAATATATCTGCTAATAATGAGGATTAGGACGAGCTCATAACTAGGGCGAATTTTTTTTAAGAAATATCATTATATAGTTGAAAATAAGTGTTGTCTGTGCAAAGTGTTAGTAGCTTTATGATAGCTGATACACTACAAGAAATGTAAGTTTTTATGTTATGTTTTGTGTTATTTTTTTGTATTAATATATTATAAATTCATTTTCTTTGGTCTTATAAGAAGTTTTAAAACTTTTATCATGCTTTTATAAGCTTTCGGCATTTTTAGCATTGTTTACGTGACTATTTTTGGATAATAAAGACTGGTACTGCTGACAAAATGTGGATATTACATTTTTACTGTGGACAGGATAATCGCCAGATCTTAATTTCATCGAGCATGTATGGGACATGCTTCAGAGACAGATTGCTCCTCATCTGCACAATGTTAAGTCTATACAAGGTCTTCAAGATTTTCTTAACTAGGAATGGATTCTATTGCCTCAAACGAAATTGGTAGTTCAATTTTAAGCATGACAAGGAGCGGTCAAACTGTAATTAATGCTGCCAACGGAAACACAGAATATTAAACAAACACATTTTTTGTTTTTAACTGATTTTAATGTTAAACATTTACATTAAATTAGTACACAGCTTACGAAGCGCTCTGCACAATCCAAAAGAACAAAAAGAATACTCCATTGTGGTGGACAAATGACATCGCCAATGCAGTACACAACAAGAAACAAGCATCTCAAAAGTGGCTACAAACAAATGATCCAGATGATAGACGAACATATGCAAGATCAAACAGAGAAGTAAAAAATTTAGTAACTAAAGCAAAAAATATTTCCTGGGAAAGTAAATGCGAAGAACTCAACAAATATATAGGGTCAACAAGATCAAGGAAAGCATGGAAAACGGTAAAAATCTGAGAACAAACAGAAAAGAAACGATTAGAATAGATTTAATAGAAGAACGATCTTGGATCGAACACTACTCACAACTTTTGACTGAAACAAGACCTCAATTCACGAACATCAGTTCAACAACATATGAACTGGAATTCAGTGAAGACGATGAAATAACAGTACAGGAAGTCGAGAATGCAATACAAACTCTAAAAAATCGAAAGTCATGCGGACCACAAGGTATACCAAATGAATTATTAAAACATAGCCCACAAGTATTACGGGAATTACTGGCGTATATCTTCACCTTATTCTATAATGGACACGACTTACCACCGGAGTGGACAAAAGCACATATTAACAACATCTACAAAAAAGGAGATGGAAAGAATTGTTCAAACTACAGGGGGCTAAGTGTCATAAATTAACTCTCAAGACTGTATGGAAAAATAATAAAAAACAAAATTGAAAAAGAGATGACAGATGTTAAAGAACAGAATGGCTTTCGTGCAGGCAGATCCTGTATGGACAGTATATTCTCTCTAAAGCAAGTTATCGAGAAAAGATTAGCCCACAACCTTTCAACTCATATAGTCTTTATAGATCTGACAAAGGCATACGATAGTGTACCACTTTCAATGCTTTGGGTAGCAATGGAAAAACAAGGAATAAGCAAAAAAAAAATATACAAGCAGTACAACAACTCTACAAAAATATGACGGCAAACATTAAAACTGGAAATAGATTAACTAGAGAAATTCCTATTAGTAAGGGCCTAAAGCAAGGCTGCTGCATAGCACCTACACTCTTCAAAATATATCTAAATGAGGCACTCTCAGTGTGGAGAAGAAAGTGCTGCAATATGGGCATCCCAATCGGAGATGATAGATTGTACACGATACACTTCGCTGACGACCAAGCCATTCTAGCTGAAGACGAGAGTGATGTAGGCTACATGCTTAGAAAACTGGAAGATGAGTATACCAAATATAAAACTGAGTACTTAGTTGTAGGAGAAAAACCAGAAAGCCTACAAATCGAAATGGGAACTATAAAACCAACAGACAATTTCAAATACTTGGGAGTCCAAATAACATCAAAAGCAGGAAGTAGCGAAGAAATACACTCCAGGATTGGCCAAGCAAGATCAGCCACCAGACAGCTACACGGACTATTATGGAATAAAAAAATAACAAAAGAAAATAAAAGAAGAATCTATAAAACAATAATAGAAAGTATTGGGCTGTACGGCGCCGAACTCTGGGAAATAAACCAAAGAAACAAATCAAAAATTAAGGCCATGGAAATGAACTACTGGAGACGATGTTGCCAGCTCACTAGACTTGATAGGATGAGAAACGAAGATATTCGGAGAGAAATGGAAATCGATCTAGACATAATAGACACAATCAAAGCCAAAAGACTTAACTGGTATGGACACCTTCAGAGAATGCCTGAAAATAGATGGCCAAAAAAAATAGAAGAATGGACTCCGCCAACTAGAAGAAAACGAGGTAGACCAAGACGATCCTGGAGAGACGATGTCGACGATGCAATGACCGCCAGAGATTTAACAACTGAAGATTGCTTCGACAGAAAACGCTGGAAATTAGGATGCGAGAAGCGGCGCCAGCTGTAGAAGACTCGCTTGTTATATATATTAGTACACTTCTTAACTTTTCTTTGATTATTTCATCATAAAGAAATGATAGTACACTAAAATTAACCTGAATCTATTGTTGACTTATCAGGCATGGCTTCTAACGGTATGTCACTTTTGAAAATCCAATCGTAATTGATGGATATGTGGGAAAAAACTATGTGTTCTTTAGACATTTTTGATGTGTTTATTTGCGTAATTGTAGAGGGTTAAGTCTGATTTGGAATCAGATTTTGTTTGTCTATTATTGGTTGCAATTTTTTCAACGAATTTTGATGTCATCAGGAGTAATGGTCTATACGATAATATTTCGTTAGGACGTTTTCGTGGTTTTTCGATCATAATAACTTTTGTCACTTTTCAGAGCCTGGGGACATATCTCAGTCTGAATAAAACATTTATTAAATTGATTTTAATTGGATTATTTCTTTTCGTGGCAACTTTTTTAGTACATCTTCAGTGATTAAATCCTATCCTGGAGCTTTTTTGGGTTTATATTTTCTTTTTATTGCAACTTCTCTAGTCGTTGTTAGGGTTATTCTTTCTTCTCGATTACTATGAGGTCTGAATGTGTTTTCAGGTGAATGGCAAATCTATCTGCTTTTTGTTCACTGCTTCTAGTCCAATTAGAATTGTTCTTCCTAATTTGATAATCATGGATAATTGGTCTCTACAGTCTCTTTGTTGCCTTCCACTGTAGCATTTTATTTTGAAGTCCCCTCGTATATGTGTTAATTGAAATCCCCTTATATATGCATTATAATAACGAAGAATTTTTTCAATGTTTCTTAGTTCGTATCCTTCAATTTAAAACCCATATAATCTTTCGTTATTTTTTTAGGTCGCCACGGTCGATCATAAATCGTTTTATTGTTTATTTATGTCACAGGCGCAAATTCTTCGATATTTCTTTGTTCGAACCGCCCGATATTGCGTTTTCAAATTAATTTACGTCTTAATTTCCGTTGTGTTTAGTTTATACGCTAAGTGCTTTGTTTGTTCTATCTTATGCGAGCAATTTTTAAAGATAATTTCGTCACTTTCGTTGTTTCGTTGGAGCCGCGGAGAAGAGCGGCCAACGTCATGTCCAAATTTAATTTGAATTTGTAGTTTTCTGTTTTTGTCCCTTTTCAGGGAAATCTTCGTCTTTCGTTATGGAAATCAATTTTAGTAGCAGTTAATCAGAGGCAGAGTCATAAGTTTTGTGCTCAGTGCCGGCTTTGGCCTCAAATGGTCGATCCAATTTGTAGTGTGAGATCCAGTCCCTTTTGTTCGTGTGTTCGTGTCCAGGATTCAACTCCATCCACGTCAGATTTTCGTTCCTGAGCATAGAAATGGTTTTTTGGTCCTGTTGCAGAATATGTCCAGATAGATGTCCATGGATGTTAACAAGTTTTTTTTGAGAGTTATTTGCAAAATAGTGAAATCCAGGTAACATTTTTTTGTGTAAATTTAAAGTAAAGCAGACATTTTTTAAAAAAAGTAATAATTGCTTTCATACAAAAAAAGTAATTGTAATATTTAAAGTAGTAAATTTTATGGTTTGACTTTAGCTGTTAATTTATTTGTTCAGTTTTTTTAAATTTAATGTTAATTTATGACAGCCCATTTTAGCATTTTTGATTTGTTTTGTTTTCTTTAAAAGAAAGGTTAGCTTACATGTAAATTTTGTAAGTTTTTGTTGTATCTCCAACTCCTGGAAATTGTAAACAGATGACACATGTAAGTCTTTTTTGTATTTTTGTATTTTGCAGCTATTGTCATTATAATTTTGTATTGTCTTTTTTGAGCGTTCTTGTATTCTTTATGTTTTGTAACTGTTTGTGGTGACACAAAAATAAATGTTAAATTTTGTTTTTCAACATTTTGTTTATTTTTTTACTAACCTTTTTTTGAGTTTAATTTGAAAAAGATTTTGAATGTTTTGTATTTCTGATAATTATATCTCCAGTTATAACTAGCTGGTTGTAATAGGTATAATTAGGCACCTCAAGTGGCGCCCTATATTAAATTTCTTGAGGTGTTTCCTGTTTCGTTTTGTTTTTTGTTTGTCCCAAGAGATTTATGACCCTTTATTTTATTTTTCTGTAGTTGCCCCAATCCAAACCCCCTTGTCTTTTACTTATCCACGACCCCAGCTCTCCTACCAAAGCCTGAGTGCCCGTTCGCACAAGTAGCGTTTATTTTGCTTACCCTATCTTCCCCCCATACTTTTTATTCCCCAATTTTCTACCCCTAATAGTAATACCCCTATGGTAGGCAAAATATATCGTTACACCACAGTGAATGATCTGTGCTACTATTAGCTGTTAAATTATTTAGGTATGTGCTAATTGATATATTCTTTATATTTTGTATCTTCTTTTTTAATTGTCGATAGGCAATATTTAAACTTGTTTTATTTTGCGGAACCTTATTTTGTTTGATCTTTAATTTCTTTTAGATAATTGTTAACTTTTACTCTTTTTTGGATTCAATGGAGCAGTATTTGCCATCCTGTATGCCGAATATTTTTCTAGTAGAGTAGTTCTATTTCATCAACCACATTACCTTTTTCTTCGAGATTCAAAATATAGACAGTGTTTGATTGCTTCCCTTTTGGATGACCGTATCGCTCGCAGTTAAAAATATGGGTGAGTGATCAGATCTGATTATGATACATCTGATGGTAAGGAAAAAATTAACGAATTTCAAAACATGATAGAAAAAGTTATTTATTTATAAACCACTTTATTGATTCAAATACATCTAGATCAGTTCACGATGATTGGTACAAAATTTTTTCTCTTAAAATATCGTATTATTTTTTTAGTTATAGTTTAGTTTTTAGTTATAAAAAATAATAGTCACAAATACAATATGAATTACTTTCAAAATCAACACATTTACCACCGCCCAAGCCATAAAATGGGCAGCATGCTCTACATTCGTTAAAGTCGCAAGAACCTAACTGGGAACTGCAAAAATCCAAGAAAAATCTCACTAAAAAAAAAATCAAAAAATTATGGTGATATATCTTCTCAATATAATACGTGGTTTTAAAATAAATGTATAAAAAATTAAAATTTGTATAAATATGCCATCATCACAACAAATGGTGCTGCAACTCTTCGGCAGTCTTTGCCACGTTTACTATTGCCTTCTATGTTTGTCTGTCCTGTGCCACTATTTTCTTTTATCTCACTCTGATTTTCCGAAAATCCTCTGACTGCATCTTTCAACCTTTTTCTCGGCTGTCCTACAGATCTTCTTCCATTTGGATTTTCCCAAAATAAATTGTTTATAAGGCGATTGTCATTACCGTTCTCTCAGAACGCTTGAGGCGACCGTCGCTTTTGCATGTCAATTACGCGAGCGAAATCAATGTTTAATAAAATTTGTATTAAGTCGACGGTAAAAAATCGATATCTTTTGATCAGACTGTTCTATCGATAAAAATCAAAATGCGTTGTAAAGGTAAAAAGTGCAGCTTTCGTATGCAATTTTTGTATTATGTCGCAAATAAGGTCAGTTTCTAATGTACTAGTGTAAATAAAAAAGGGCAGTTTTAAACGTTTTAGATCGTTTATAATGTGAAAGTTTAAATTTTTCGTTTTTTAAGCATATTTCCCATGCCCACATTTATTGCCAAAACTCAAAACCCAAGTTTCATGCTATAAGTTTTAAATATTAGGTTCTTGTTATGGAAACTCTATAGTGGCCGGTCAATGAAAGGGATACAAAAAATGGAAAACATCGCGCCACGTTTATTTATTTAAAACCTTAAAAAAACTGAGTTCATTTGTGGCAACATACAAAAATGACATAGAAAAACCTCTTTACCTTTAAAACGCATCTTGATTTTTGTCGATAGGTCACATAGAGTAGAAGAACTGACATTAAAAATCGCCGATCACTTCAATCCTTGTTTCCGAGAGAACGGTTTATTCTACACAAAAACTTCTAATAAACGTTTTTGTTCAAAATTATCTTAGCTACAATTTTTATTTAAAACATTTTTTTCTATGGCGTACAGATTCTTGACAAATCGATTTTTTTCCGTTTTCTTCCCTCTACGTGGGGAGTTTTTGTGGGAAGCCGGGGAGTAAAAGTGGTACACTTTTTTGGATCGTTCTCAGCGTCCTAAAGTTGACATTTTCGACAAAATTCAGCTTGCTCGTATGATTTTTAGAGGTTCAGTGGCATATTCGTCTGACAACTGGAGTATTTATCTATTGCGTTTTTGTTAGCGTCCATCTTTGGTTTCCATACGCGACTGCTGGTCATATTAGGGTTTTGTATATTTGTATTTTTGAACCTAGTGAGAGCAATTTTAACCTCATTAGAGGTTGCATCCATTAGATTCATTAGATCCATTATTGACTACATTATCATGAACCACAAAAGCTCCATCAAAGTGAAAGACACCAGAGTGAAAAGAGGGGCAGAGTGTGGAACAGATCACAAACTTGTGGTGGCATGGATGGAATTCCCCTATATCTGGACAAAACAAAAACATACATCGATTGTTACAACGGGAACGACAATAAACGAAAAGAGGCTCAAATTACATCTATTGCAGGAAGAATCAATAAAAGATTTATACAAAAGAAGACTAGACCAAAAACTAGAAGAATTTAGATATGACACGTTAGATGAAATGCATGAACACATAAAAACCTGCCTGATTTCAGCGGCCTTAGAAGCTCTTGGAGAAGACGACCAAAGGAACACCCATCAGAATATCAAATTAAGGGAAGACACATTGAAATGCATAAAAGAAAAGAAAAAACTACACATAAAATACCTAAACACCAAAAAACAGGAAGACTTAGACCTATATAGAGCGGAAAACAGAGAGGTAAAGAAAAGAGTAACAAATGAAAAGAACGAACGATGGAAACAAGCATGCACAGAGATAGAACGACATATCGGAGGAACGAGAAATTCAGAATCATGGCGAATATTAAAAGCACTTCAACGAAATAAGACATAGAAAACCCAGATCGTATGCCCCAAATGGGGCATACGACCAGATAGAAATAAGCCTGGCAGAAGTTAAGAGAGCAATCAAGACATTGAAGAACAAAAAAGCCAAAGGACCCGGTGGAATACCAAACGAACTAATTAAAAACGGAACGGAAAAGTTATTCCGCATGCTACATAGAATGTTCGAAAGAGGACTAAATGGAGAAGAAATACCTGCGGAATGGACACAAGCATACATCACATCCATACATAAGAAAGGAAACAGGAAAAAAAGTGAAATATCGTCGGTAGGTAGACTTTACGGGAAAATTATTAAGGAAAAACTAGAAACTGAAATAATAGGAAAAATTGGAGAAGACCAAGCAGGGTTCACAGTAGGAAAATCATGCCTAGATCATACGTACACATTAGAACAACTGATAGAGAAGAAAATGGCAAAAGGTAGACGGGTCCATCTGGCCTTTGTTGATCTAAAGAAAGCATATAACTCAATACCTAGAGTCAAATTATGGGAAGCAATGAATGATCTCGGAATCCGACAAACACTAATAAAAGCAGTTAAAGCACTATACAAAGAAAACAAAGTAGCTATTAAATGTGGAAATAAAGCCTACAATCTATTTAAGACGACAAAAGGACTTCTACAAGGCTGGGCTACGTCCCCTACTCTGTTTAAAATATTCTTGGAAAAGACACTCAAACCATGGGGGAGAAAGTGCGAAGGAATGGGCATACCAGTAAGAGACGAATACCTATACACCTTAAGTTTTGCCGACGATCAAGTAGTCATCGCACAAGATGAAGAAGATCTCAGCTTTATGCTCAGAAAACTAGAAGAAGAATATAAAAACAACGGAATGGAAATAAATTTAGAGAAAACCGAATACCTAACAACAGAAAACAAGGATATGAGAAACCTAGAGATAGACGAGGGAAGACAAATAAATGGAACAGATAAATTCAAGTATTTAGGAACCATAATATCGAACCAGGGAACAACAGAAGAAGATATAACAGACTGAGACAAACAAGAAACTGTATAAGACAACTAAACTCAGTGTTGTGGGATAAGAACATTACGATAAAGACAAAAAAGAGAATATATAATACCCTGACAAGAAGTATCCTGACATATGGGTCCGAAAACTGGACAATAAACAAGAGAAATAGAGGTAGAATAAGAGCAGTAGAAATGGAGTACCTGAGGAGAAGCTGCAGACTTACAAAAAGAGACAGAATTGAAAACGCAGAGATTAAGCGGAGAATGGGAGTGCAATCAGACATAATCACTATATAGAGGAGAAGAGACTATCCTGGTACGGCCACGTCAGAAGAGCGGACAGAGGACGCTGGATAAACAAAATCACAGAATGGAGCCCGATTGGAAGAAGAAAGAGAGGAAGACCCCGAAGGTCATTTAGAGATGAAATCGACGAGGCTATGGAGAAAAGAACTTTGCGAGATGGAGACTGGAATGACAGGGAAAATTGGAGAAAACGGTTGAATGAAGGAAGACAGTGAAAACTGTGGAAATCCTTAGTAGTAGTAGTAGATGTTGCATTGCAAAGAAAGATCTCTTTACCGCCAGTAATCGCGTTTTAACTTCTCGTTCTACTTTGTTGTTATTAGTGATTGTTACTCTTAGATATTTAAATTCTTTAACCACTTCAGGTCTGATCATTTATAGTAATATTTTGCCTCATTCGCTGTAATTTTTGTCTTTATCTTTATTTAATTCTAGACCGACATTTAATGCAGCTTATTCAAAGCTCGAAAAACTAGCTTTAACTGCATCTGCGTCATCGGTAAATACGATAACGATCTATGCTTCCCAAGCAGCTACGTTTGGTTTGATTTTCGGATAAATTGTTCGCATAGTGTATTTTACTGCCAGGTTAAACAATCATAGGGACAGCTAATCTTGTCTCAGTCCAGAATATTACGCAGAAAGCGTTTGATGTTTTCTCTCTTATTCTAACTTGTGCAAAGAAGTTGCATACATTCCATAGTCTTAGACGATTAATTGAATCAAAAACCTGTTTTAATAATACCATGCGGTCCATAATATGTATGGAATAATTTCATTTTTAGCGTTATTATGTACTATGTGAAAAAAAACCTGAAACAGGTCGATTTTTATTCTTAAATTTACAATTTACAGTATAAAAATATTATCCCCCTCCAGCACCCCTTTGAATTATAAGCACCCCCTGAAAATTCTATAGCCCACGCAGGGTTGTGAAGCCAAAATGATGATAGTTGAGAAATTCGCAGAGAAAAATCAGGAGGATAAAGAAAGAGGAAAAATATCTTGATAAAAAGTTAGAACACAGAGTAACAGAAAAAGATTAATAAAGAAATTTACAATAAAAAATATCTTTAAAATGGAGTAAAAGTGAATGGAAAAGTTTTTAGAAATGTTTATTATTTATAATTCAATTATATACTTACATTTGTCTAAACTCATAGCATTGGAAGAAGCTTTTAACATTTCCATATTATTCATCGATAATGTGAGTTCTTGTTGGTTTTGAAGTTTTTGTTCCGCATTTGGGATTTGAGTACCTAGTAAAACTACAAAATGGCACATATAGGTATATACATATATATATATATATATGGATTTCCCCTTAAATGTGTGTAAATGAGTCCAGGGAAATAAGTTTTTTTCGGGACATATTAAGTGCTTGGTATTTGACGAGTTTTTCTATTAATACATATCTATATTAAACAAAATATTTTCGCTCACCAATAAAAAGATTATACTTAAATATAAATATTTTTGCTCTTAAAAAGTATAAATTGTTTAAAAAATTGTATTTCTGGCACTCAATTGTTAATAATAAAAATAAACAACGCCAAAATTTCTGCAGAAAAAGTACATTACTATTTAAATGGGAATAAGCCACAATTAAAGGTTAAAGTAAGTTTATTGACGTTTTAATTTCCACTTCGGAAATCGTTCTCAAAATACAAACATTCGTAAATTTACTAATTTTGAGAACGATTTCCGAAGTGGAAATTGAAACGTCAATAAACTTACTTTAACCTTTAATTGTGGCTTATTCCCATTTAAATAGTAATGTACTTTTTCTTCTTATGCCGTCTTCTAACGAAGATTGGCGATTACTTCTTTAAACGCTTCCCTATCTTTTGCAACGTGAAATATCTGTTCAACACTAAGGTTAGCCCAATCTCTGATATTCCTCATCCAAGATTTCTTCTTTCTTCCGAATCCTATTCCTCTCTTCACTCTTCCTTGTGTCATGCAGAAGAAAATATTTAATATTGATTAATAAAAAAACTGACTGGGAGATCTTCAAAATAAACCTTGAACACAAAATTAATCTTGCTGTGCCATTGAGAAACACGAGGCAACTTGATGACGAATTGGAAGTTTTTATAAAAAAATATCCAACAGATAGCTTGAAAAAATACTCCCACAATAACTTCTAGAACAAAAGAGAACAACTATCTAAAAAAAATCAGAGAACTCATAGTAGAAAAAAGGAAGTTAAGAAAAAAATGGCAGCAATACACGAGACAAAACTAGTCTAAATAATGCTACACAAAAACTAAAAAGGGAGATACAGAATATAAAAAATTCAACAATTAATTCTTTTCTAAGTATATTAACAACTGACCAGAACACAGATTATTCATTATGGAAGACAACAAAAAGAATGAAGAGACCAGTTATTCATTCTCTTCCTATCAAGTTGGAAAACGGCAACTGGGCTAGAAGTAACGAACAGAAAGCAGAGCTATTTGCAGATCATTTAGAAAGCACGTTCAAACCCAACGACAATGATGGTGAAGAACTGAGATGGGAAGAACCACTCTAAAAATATGATCTCATAACAGGAAAACTATCAAAAAATCTACCAAGAAAAGCCATAGTTAAGCTGACACATCTAATAAATGCTGCTTTTAGATTGAGATATGTTCCCAGACTCTGGAAAGTAGCCGAAGTCATTATAATCGCCAAGCCAGGTAAATCTCTAATGAAGTGACATCCTATCGACCAATATCACTTCTTCCGGTGATGTCAAAACTATTTGAAAAACTTCTATTGAAAAGATTAAAACCAATAATAGAAAGAAAAAATCTTATACCAAATCATCAATTTGGTTCCAGAAATCAACACTCCACTATAGATCAAGTTCACAGAATAACGAATATAATATAAAAATATTAGAGGAAAAGAAAGTCTGCTCTACAATCTTCTTGAACGTAGCATAGGCGTCTGAGAAAGTTGGGTATGAAGGTATAAACTATAAACTAAGAACGTTCATGCCAAAACAGTACTCAGAAATCTTGAAATCATATATTGCGAATAGATATATCAAGGTAAAACAAGAAGAAGTGTACACCGACTTAAGGGAGATCAAATTTGGCGTGCCAAAAAGGAGTGTATACGTGTGACATTCCCGAACTGGAACAAAACACTATTGCCACCTTCGCGAATGATACAGCCATACTAGCGATAGGAGACACTAGTGAAGAAGCCACTACTAAGTTGCAACTATCGCTCAATAAAATACATAACTGGATCAGATAATGGCGAATAAAATTAAATGAGACTAAATCTGCAAACATTAACTTTACAAATAAAAAATAGAAAATTTCCCAGTTAGAATAAATGATACCCAAGTTCCTTACGCAACATCAGCAAAATACTTGGGCATCACCCTAGACGCGAAGCTGCGCTGGAAAGTCCATGTCAAAAAGAAAAGAGGGGAGCTTGATATTAGATATAAGAAATTGTATTGGCTGATTGGAAAAAATTCAACATTATCAATTCATAATAAATTATCCATCTACAAGCAAGTACTGAGGCCAGTATGGGTATATGGGTGCCAACTCTGGGGCTGTACCCAAGCTAGTAATCTACATATTACCCAGAGATTACAAAACAATGTACTGAGAAACATTGTTGATGCTCCTTGGTATATCCGTAACAGCAACCTCCACTAGGACCTGGGTATGGAAACTGTGATCGATAATCAAGTCACGAGCGTAGGCTGCATAGTCATGCGAATGTCGAGGCAATCGAGCTTCTTGAATAAACACTGAACTAAAGAAGACTCATAAGGACAAAACCATTTGAGTTAGTGTAAATGTGTAACAGTTTAGTGTAACAAGCAGAGTATAGTGCTGTGATGTTATTGCATGTTAGTTGTAGTGCATTAGTTGACAGATAAAATAAGAGTAAGCCATAGGGTAAGCCCTTAGATTTAAGTATTTGCTGTTTATTAAGATAGGTCAGAAAATAACTGATAATTGGTCATTTGTGACCAGATAGCAGGTTACAAACACCGCACAGGCGTTAAAGAAAAAAAAAGAAAATATTTATCGTTTCGAAGTATGCGGCCCAGATACGATGGTATTCTTATTTTATTTTTGCTTACTAAATGTGTAGCGGAAAAACTAGTCAAAAAATGAACACGATTAAATTTTGCTTATTTCCCAAAAGATAATTAAATTATGTACTTACGTTTTTTTAAACGCATACCATTAGGAACGATCTTTAAATGTTCCATGTTATTCATGGATTTCGATACTGTTACTGCTTCTTGTTTTTGAAGTTTCTGTTCGGCATCTGAGATGTAGGTAACTAATAAAACAACAAAAATGCACAAATATACAGCTTTCATCTTGTATGTGTGTGAAGTTATGTACAGCAAAATAATCGCAACTTTGTTTTTTATACAAACGTTTTGTTTGTAATTTTATAATTCTAGTTTCGTTATCCCTATTTGTAATTTGTATTTATATACAAACAGTTTACAAATAAAAAAAATATTTACGAATAATATTATTTTAATAATCTCAAGTTCCCGTCGGTTGGTCTGTTTATTATAAAGCAGTGGTGGCGAAAGTCCTTGATAGTCCGAGACATTTTTCAAAATGTGAAATTTTTCGTGAGCCGCTATTAAATAATTAATACAAAACTATGCAAAAAAGTATTAAAATAAAAAAAATTTTTTATACATAATTATATTTATTGAAAACATGATTTAACTTTCTTATGGAAGAATGAGAATTGCGAGAAGAAAAAGAAGAATATTTATAAATAAAACTATAAAATATGTGTATTAAATTCAAATATTAAAAATTAAACTTATTCTTCTGATAATTCTTTAAAATTTGGTAAATAAATGGTGACAGTAATTTCAGTAATTCTTTCAGATGTTGGTTAGGTAATGTATTTAAAACATATTTTTTTTCATAAACAAAGTTTAGTAAAAACTTACCAGAACACTTTTTTATTTCAGTTATAAGTAGAGGACAGTGAAATTGTAAAAGTTTTTTTTACCTTAAATTTTAACCTAACAAAATTATTGACTTTCCACATAGGGTAGTTAAGGGGTGAAAAAGTACTAGGGTAGTTATAAATTCGTAAAGACCTAGCAGAACACCGTGGTATATCATAAATATTTTTTTTTAGAATTCTGCTAGCTTTAATGAGCTAGCGAAATCGCTCCCATTAGGGGTAGCTTTGGTGGTAAAAAAATATTAGGGTGGTAATAAATTAGTGAAAAATGAGTGAAAAAATATGGCATAGGTTAAACTGGATTATGCTTATACGTCTCATATCTAATAATTCTCACTCTTTAGATGTTTTTTCGGTCATAATTATATTGGAAATGAAAAACTTACTTTGAATTATGTTTCAGATAGATTTTTAAAATAGATTAATTTCAAATAGCCCCAGAAAAAAAAAATCAAGCAACGATTTAAAATATTTCAAGTCTTGAAATCTATTTTGGAATTCCATCAAAATTTCTTCTATCTTTTTAATTTAATCGTTGAGTTTTTCTCGTTTGTCATCTCTTCTCTCTTAAAAGCCCAAAAAGACCGGTTTTTCTTACTCAACATTGCCGGAACTCTATCAGTTGTAATGCTTACAAGTTTATTAAGAGGCACATCAAAAGTTTCCATAAATATAATAATTCTTCTTTAACAAAGAAGTTAGCTGAAATAAAACGTATTAAAACTGCTAATTGCGGAAGATCTGTGTTATATGTCGATTCGCCAAGAGCTAAGCTGAATGTAATACAGTTCTTCAAATCATTTTTAAATTATCTTCGGTATACGTCGTTCGGTTGTCTATCTCGAGATGAGGATTTGCGAAACAACTTAGTCCAACGCTGGATAACTTGGATCTATAATTTTAAGTACATCTAAGTGTTTTTTAATAAAGGGTCCTTCTCCACACAGCAATATTCCAGGGAGCAACAAAACTGGCTTCAGCCATATTACTATCTTGACTGCTAAAGGTCGTGAAAATGATTTAAATTTATAAATATTAATTTTTTTTACTTTAACTAAAGGACATTTTTAAATAGATACGGAACCATAATATTTTTTTTTTAAATATCAACACAAAAATAAAAAAGAACTCAGGTACATTTATCGAGAGCCACAGATAATCCTTCAAACGGCTGCATGTCGCTCGCGAGCCGCAGTTTGACCACCCCTGTTATAAAGTAACTAAGATGTTAGTAAAAATATTATTCATAAAGTTACTATAAGAACTTATTTGAGAACTGTGATTAAACAAAAAATATTTGTCCTGTGATGTTTTTCTTCCGGCTCGAGCAATATTCACACAATATGATAGCCCAGTCAAAGTAAAAAATATTAGGTTTCAAATTAAGATTTTTTCAAATGAAACTTTAGATAAAAGAAATTACTCTCTCATAAAAGTCGTCATTATCATTCGTGTTGCTCTATATAGTAGAGCCTCAACCATATCTAACCTATTTGTCCGGTCAGTCCTATCCATTTCCAACTGTTATTTTTGTTTGCTAGCTAAAAGTTTTTATTTTTAATGTGTATCTGCAGCCCAAAATACACTTGTTTGCTAGAATTATTTCTTTCAATCTAAATGTTGCTATCATGGAAATACTAACGCATGTGTTTTCCAAAAAAGTCCTGATGGATATCAAAAATAAAATAAAATAAATCAAATTGGCCATGGAAAAAAACAGTAATTCACTTCTTTTTCTAGTTGTGCTAATCACAAAAAAAGATGCAGGATATGCAGCCAAATTTATATTAATTAATATCACTATAAACTATTACTCAATTATCTTACAATAATAACGACATCTGCAGAGGAAACTGTCGGAAAAGCCAAAAGGCAAAGAAATGCGGAATGGTATTAGGATAAATGCAGAACTGCAGTGGAGGAAAAAAGGCAAGCTAGGCTTAACCAACTTCAAAGAAACATAAAAAATAGCAGAGAAATTTATAACGAAAGGAGAATATAAGCTACTAGAATATGCCGAATAAAAAAAAGAGCGGCTTTAAAAAAATAAGTACTAGAAATTCTAGAACATAACAATAGACACGAGAGCAGAAAATTCTACAAAAGAATAAAAGAAAGCACACAGTTATTTAGACCAAAATTGACAATATGCAAAGACAGGGACGGAGAACTACTAACAGAGAAACAAAAAATTATAATGAGATGGAAAAAATACTTTAAGGAAAACCTAAATGCAGACAATGAAAATGATCAGAACGAGACAATATATTTTACGACGGAGCAGCACATTGAAAATCCGAGTTATGAAGAAGTAGTTCAAATAATAAAGAAAGTAGAAAACAGTAAAACGCCAGAAACGGACGGAGTTTCGGCACAACTGTTAAAATATGGGGGACCCGAACTCTAGGGAAGAATCAATTACCTGATCAAATTGGTATGGACCAAGGAGCAAATGCCAGAGGAAAGGGCAGTTGGTCTTATACAGCCAATATATAAAAAAGGAGATAAGAGGGAATGCCAGAATTACCGACCAATTACATTGCTAATTGTAATATACAAAATCCTTTCTGGCATTATCTACACTAGATTGTCAGAATACTCCGAAAATATAATTGGTAATTATCAAAATGGATTCAGACCAAATAGAGCTACTACAGACAACATATTTATACTTAGAACAATACAAGAGAAAGCTTATGAATACGACATAGAAATATATAATATATATAAACTTTAAACAAGCTTTTGTAATGTGAAAAGAGACAAAATGCTGGAAGACCTCCGAAATCTAGGTATACCATAAAAATATATCAGCCTCATAAAAATGACATTGCAGGGTTTAAAAGCTGCAGTTAGAATAGATGGAGAACCTTCTCCCCTGTTTGATATCAACATGGGAGTGAGACAGCGAGACGCACTTTTAACCATGCTGTTTAACCTAGTTCTTGAAGCAGTCATCAGAATAACCAATGTAACCGACCATATAAACACCAAAACAGTATAAATTACTGCATATGCAGACGATGTCGCCATTATTAGTAGAAACAAGACACGACTAATGGAAACGTTCAAGGAAATTGATCCTGAAGCACAAAAATAGGGCTTAAAATAAACGAAAAAAGTACATGACCATCAAAAGAACACCTGAGAATAAAAATAATATAGCAATAGACAACTATACTATTGAACGTGTGAATGCCTTTACATATCTGGGCACAGAAATCAAACAGAAGAATGCGAAGTAAGTAGCGAAATTATTGCACGTATTTCCAGTGAAAATCGTACATACTATGCTAATAAAAGATTTATGACATTGAAATTATTAGAGAAAAGAACCAAAATGACTATCTACAGAACTTGGATTAGGCCCGTGGTAACCTATGGTTCTGAAACCTCGGCAATGACGAAAAAAGAGGAAGCCCAACTCAGGACATTCGAGAGAAAGATACTGAGAAAAGTATATGGCCCGTTGCAAGAAGAAGACGACACATAAAGTATCAGGAGAAACGACGAGGCTAATAAACTTAATGAAGGGTATGCCATTGTAAGATTTGTGAAAAGTCAAAGACCGTCATGGCTCATGGGACATGTTCAGCGACAAGAAGACACCAAAACGACAAAGATGTTACAGTGGAAGCCGGTAGGAAGGCGGAAAAAATAAAGGCCAAGGACGAGGCGGTTAGAGGAAGTGGAAGACGACCTGAAAACCATGAATATACAATGAAAGAGAATGGCCCAAAAGAGATCTGAATGGAAGGACATAGCCAGATAGGCAAAGACCCATGCAGGGTTACGAAGTCAAAAGAAGAAGAAAAAGATAACCTATCATTCAAATTACAACGTAATTTAAATGATAGTTTTCTTTAATGAAAAGGCATTTTAGAAAGAAAACAAAGCTGCTAACAAAGGTTTTAACAAAAAATGTTTTTGGTTTAAAAAAAAACAACAAATTAAAAAGGATAGGAAATAAGTATGACATCACAACAACAATTAAGACAACCAATACGGCAGACCACTAACTATCAGGATAAATGAGCACTAAACATATATCAAAACAGGGACTTCGACAAATTACAGATATGTAATTCAAAAATGAGAAAGATAAAATGAAAGAAGCAGCCCTCATCCTACTCAATGAAGAAAAATGTGTAACAATCTTAACAGCACAGTCTATAAGGCTTTGGTTGCTAATACTAAAAGAATAAGTCAACAGCAACAATATACCAATAATAGCTTCTTCTTCTTCTTCTTTTTATATATAGACATAACTCTGCCTGTTTTTCAATGTCCCTATAGTAAGTTGTCGTTCCATCGCTTTAGTGGTCTTGTTGCTGATCGTCTTTATATTGTGAACCGTCTCTTGCCATCTTTACTACTCTATTTGTTGTCATTCGGCTTATATGATCGTTTCATTCTACTCTTCTATTTCTTACCCAGTCCTTGATTTTCTTCACCTTGCATCAACGTCGTACATCTGTACGAAATTTTAAGTGTGTATATCTCTGCTGTTTCTAATCATCAATCTTAGAATTTTAGAATTATATTGATTAAATAACCGAAAACATTTATTATCATTAATAATATAAATTTTATGAAGAGGCTTCACCCTACTTAACGTGGCATATAAAGTATTGTCCAAAGTATTGTCCAATGTATTGTACAGAATATTGATCCCCTATGCTGAACAAATAGTTGGGAACTACCAGTGCGGTTTCCGACCCAATAAATCAACAACGGATCAAATCTTCACAGTCAGGCAGATTCTTGAGAAAACGCTTGAGTTTGGAGTCGACACCCACCACATATTCCCACCCACCCACCAAGTCTTTTGGCTTCGATTGTGTCTATTATGTCTAGATCGATTTCCATTTCTCTCCGAATATCTTCGTTTCTCACCCTATCAAGTCTAGTGAGCTGGCAACATCGTCTCCAGTAGTTCATTTCCATGGCCTTAATTTTTGATTTGTTTCTTTGGTTTATTTCCCAGAGTTCGGCGCCGTACAGCCCAATACGTTCTATTATTGTTTTATAGATTCTTCTTTTATTTTCTTTTGTTATTTTTTTATTCCATAATAGTCCGTGTAGCTGTCTGGTGGCTGATCTTGCTTGGCTAATCCTGGAGTGTATTTCTTCGCTACTTCCTGCTTTTGATGTTATTTGGACTCCCAAGTATTTAAAATTGTCTGTTGGTTTTATAGTTCCCATTTCAATTTGTAGGCTTTCTGGTTTTTCTCCTACAACTAAGTACTCAGTTTTTTGTATATTAATTGTGAGGCCCCATTTGGTATACTCATCTTCCAGTTTTCTAAGCATGTAGCCTACATCACTCTCGTCTTCAGCTAGAATGGCTTGGTCGTCAGCGAAGTGTATCGTGTACAATCTATCATCTCCGATTGGGATGCCCATATTGCAGCACTTTCTTCTCCACACTGAGAGTGCCTCATTTAGATATATTTTGAAGAGTGTAGGTGCTATGCAGCAGCCTTGCTTTAGGCCCTTACTAATAGGAATTTCTCTAGTTAATCGTTAATCTATTTCCAGTTTTAATGTTTGCCGTCATATTTTTATAGAGTTGTTGTACTGCTTGTATATTTTTTTTGCTTATTCCTTGTTTTTCCATTGCTACCCAAAGCATTGAAAGTGGTACACTATCGTATGCCTTTGTCAGATCTATAAAGACTATATGAGTTGAAAGGTTGTGGGCTAATCTTTTCTCGATAACTTGCTTTAGAGAGAATATACTGTCCATACAGGATCTGCCTGCACGAAAGCCATTCTGTTCTTCAACATCTGTCATCTCTTTTTCAATTTTGTTTTTTATTATTTTTCCATACAGTCTTGAGAGTGAATTTATGACACTTAGCCCCCTGTAGTTTGAACAATTCTTTCTATCTCCTTTTTTTGTAGATGTTGTTAATATGTGCTTTTGTCCACTCCGGTGGTAAATCGTGTCCATTATAGAATAAGGTGAAGACATACGCCAGTAATTCCCGTAATACTTGTGGGCTATGTTTTAATAATTCATTTGGTATACCTTGTGGTCCGCATGACTTCCGATTTTTTAGAGTTTGTATTGCATTCTCGACTTCCTGTACTGTTATTTCATCGTCTTCACTGAATTCCAGTTCATATGTTGTGGAACTGATGTTCGTGAATTGTTCGTAAATAGTGCTTGCCAATAAGTGCTATTATGGCTTGAGGAAGAAATTGTTAATTTTATATATTAATAGGTCTTTAAATTTGTTTTTATATTGAATTTTATCCATTATCACAGTTGCATTCCCCTTGTCTATTAGTCGAATAGTTATGGAGTCGTCATTTTTTCAATTACATACATATAAAATTCATTATTTTTTAAATAATATACATATAAAATAAGAGTTTGGTGTTTATCGAGAGTAAACTAAATGTAAGACCAAATACACTCTGGGTCAAAATTAACCGACCAACTTAAAAATGGGTAATTTTTTATTTCTTATATCTCCTAAACCTGTTGTCAATCAAAAAACAAAATATTGAGATAGCATGAGGCTATAGTTACGATTTAATTTCAGTATTCTACAAATGCTAGAATATTCCACAGGGTGATGTAAACTTTAAGAAAAAAACAGTTTAATTCGTACACCCGGTATACAATGAAAATTTACCTGTTTAGCAACCATATTATTATAACGATATTGTCAAGGAATAAGGCTATAAAATATTACAAAAATCACTTAAAGCTTACAATAGGTTTAAGACATCAAAAATTACCCATTTTTAAGGTGGCCGGTTAATTTTGGCCCAGAGTATACTTACCATGTCGGAATGGTATTATGAGGTTTTTTTCCTGATTTTTTCCCCATGATTTATTATGAAATCACTAACACGAGAATTTTACGGTCACCATTGCATTTGGTTATCTTTGTAAAGACGAGTCACATGCTAAGATTTTTCTAAAGAGTATTCTTCAGTAAAGTTGATTTCATGTAATCGAATCTTATACCAAAAGTTGTTCAAGGAACGCAACTCAGCAATATTGGTAATATCCTTTTAAAATCGTCTATTTTAAAATATGTAATATATTGTCTGAATTGTCAATATGAATAAGTCAGATAAAATTAAATTATTAGAAGAATTTTTAACGAAACAAAAACAAAATTTGTGAGATTTATTAATGTTTTGTATTTTGAGAACTTTTGATTTCCTGGTTTATTCCCAATAAAAATAGAAATTGAAATAAACAAACTAGCTTAAAGGAAGTTAAAATAAATAAAGTAATGGGTGTAAATATTTTTAATCTATAAAGTTGTGTGCATAAAAAAATTACAAATAATTATTAAAAATAGGATTATAATTTATTAATTCAAAACAATAAATTTGTATAAAAAAAGGAAGCATCAAAGGTTAGCATTAGATACATAACATCACACATTGAAGATGAAAGCTGTATATTTCTGCCTTTTTGTAATTTTATTATGTACCTACACATCAGCTGCGGAACGGGAACTTAAGAAAGATCGTGCACCCACATCATCCAAACTGATGAATAAGATACTAAAGGATTTCGGAAAAAGTCAGTATATTATAAAATGAAATAAAGTTGGTTAGAATACTTTATTAATTATTAATTTTATTAATTGTGATTTTAATGTTTATATTTTAACTAAAGATTATATTAAGACAAACATTAATTTCTAAAGATTAAGCTTTAAATTTCTTTTAATTTTTTAATCGAATTTCTTTGTTATTTAGATATCTGAGACTAATTTAGGCTTATCTAATGGTAATATTCCTTTTTAATTTAATTTTTATATTGGTCTTCTTCGCACTCATTTTATTATTTCATTGGTGAAAGGGACAGATTGATAAGCTTTTTATTAATCGATGAAAATTAATAGTCTAGAATCATACTTGAAGTATTTTTTTGTTTCTTTCTCTGTGTATTTATGAAACAAGTACTTATAGTTCTAATAATTTATTTTGCTTTCCTTTGACTGTATTCTGTATGTTCTAACCTTTGTTCAATTTTCAGATAATTTCTGGGTTTTCAGTAATTTAGATTTATGTTATATATAGCATCTTGTATCCTTCTTTGATCTTCCTACTCAAATCCTAGGTCAGTGTGGCAGTTTAATGCAGCTTTTACTTATTTTACTTCTTCTTCTTAGCCTTCGTAGCCATTTTTGGACGTAGGTCTCTCCCAACTTCTTTCATCGATCTCTAGCCTGAGCAACATATTTCCAAGTTGTTTCAGCTTTTCTTTTTATGTCCTTTTCCAATTTTATCTGTGGTCTTTTTTTTGGCCGTCTACCTTTGGTAAGGTCTCGAATGTTGTATTGCGACATTCCAACGTTGGTCTTTTTGTCTATCAGTATCACCTGCGATGCTACATTTGAGTTTTTTACAACAATTTTTTACGACAATTTTTATTGTGAAATTATTAACTTTTGTTTTTAATCTTACCCAGTCGTTTCTGAAGTCGTTTTTATAAAGAGAGGAGTAAGACAGGGCTGTGTTCTGTCACCATTACTGTTTAACGTGTACAGTGAAGCCATATTCCAGGAAGCGATAGCGGATCTTGGTGATGGAATCTCTGTAAACGAAAGAATAGTAAATAACATAAGATTCGCTGATGACACCGTTATTATGGCAGACACCCTGGAATCGCTACAAGAATTGGTAAATAGAATTAACGATTATTGCATTAGATACGGACTAAAAATAAATAAGAGAAAAACTAAATTTATGATTGTCTCAAAAACGCAACATGGAAATGAAAGATTAATGATAGAGCAAACCCAAATAGAAAAAGTAGAGACATATAAATATCTGGGAACCTGGGTTGATGACAAAAATGACCAAAGCAGAGAAATCAAAGTCCGAATTAAAACTACAAGGCAAGAATTTGTGAAAATGAAGACAATGCTTACCAACAGAGACCTTCAGTTGTATCTTAGATTGAGGGCTCTAAGATGTTACATATTTTCTATCTTACTATACGGAATGGAAGCTTGGACATTGAAGAAACAACACATAAGAAAAATAGAAGCGTTCGAAATGTGGTGTTACAGAAGAATATTAAAAATCCAGTGGGTTCAAAGGATTACCAATGCTGAGGTACTAGGACATCTAAATAAGGAGTTAGAAATTATGAACAGCATAAAAAGAAGAAAACTAGAATATTTGGGTCACATAACCAGAGGAGAAAAATATGAGCTTCTGAGAATTATTATGCAAGGAAGGATCCAAGGAAGAAGAAGCATAGGAAGAAGACGCATCTCCTGGCTGAAGAACCTTAGAGAATGGTTTAACTGTAGTTCACTACAACTTTTCAGAGCAGCAGCCAACAAAGTGACCATAGCCGTTATGATATCCAACCTCCGATAGGAGATGGAACTTTAAGAAGAAGAAGAAAGTCGTTTCTCTTTTTATTTGAATGTCGTACACCTAACATTGCTCTTTCCATTATTATTTCTGTTATAATTAGTTTATTCATATTTGCCTTGATTGGTTTGGCATCCATATGTCATGATAAGAAGGATGCACTGGTTGAACACTTTGCTCCTCAAGTATTGAGGTAATTTGCGGTTCTTATGTTTTAAACTGGTTTTTCAAATCCTACCCATGCCAGTCTTGCTCTTCTAGTACTTTCCGTACTTTGTTATACCGTTATTATACCATCGTGTCCTGGAGCTTTATTATTTTTTAGCTCTTGTAAAGTTCTTTCTATTTCGAAGTCCTCTATATTTAGTAGTACCTCTAATCAAACGTGTTTTATTTTTCTTTGATGATTCATTAGGGCACGTCTATAAGCTTAGTATATGGACTTACTGTAATATCACAACAATAAGGCCAAGTGATCACCACTCGCTTGGGAGAAGTCATTTTACTTAACCTTACATTTATGGTGGCAAAGATGACCAGAAAACCACGAAAACATGCCATAATATGATTGTTGATCTTACCGACCTAAAACCTTGTTTTTCTGCCAGTGTTACAATTTTATTCAGGTTATTTGTTATCACTTTGGTTGTTAATTTTGGTATTGTTAATAAATTACGTTCTCTGTAATTTTTCGGATCCCATTTGTCTCCCCTTTTGAACAGAGGTATTGGGATGCTTGATGTCCACTCTTGAGGAATACTGTTTTTGTTCTATTCTTTTTGGAATAATTTTAGTAGTTGTTTGCTCAAACCTGGTCCTTCGTACTAGGAGTTCGTTTGGTATCCTATCCTCCCCTAGTAATTATCTGTTTTTTATTTCCTTAATGCTTCATCAATATTTATTTCTTCGTTTGCCGTCACCTCCAGTATTGGTGTTTTATTATCGTCACCTCTAGCAAATAGAAGCCGAAAGTAGTCTGTCCATGTTTCGTTCTGAACGTGTTTCGTCTTTATTAGTCCATTCATCTCTTTTCTTTGTCCTCTGATCATTCTCCATATTTTCTAACTAAAATATTCTTTTTATTTCTGATTCGTTTATAGTGGTTGTATACCTATTGTATTTGTTGTGTTCGTTGTTGTAAAATGGCTTTCTTATTTTCTTCACATTTTGTCTTTACTTCATCTCAAAACCATGGGGTTTTCTTTTCTGATATGTTAGTGTTTGTTATTTTCCTATCTGCAAGTAATTCTGTAGCTGCGGTAATTATGTTATTTTTGAGCTTTTTCCAGCTTTTCTCAATTTCTTTTATTTGTCGTTCGTAAATGTATTTTACTTGCTTTAAGAATTTATCGAAATTGCAATCGATCATTTCTAATTTTATTTTATATATCTTAATATATCTATAATAAGATTGCTTATATATTCTAGATGGAAATATATTGTAATTGAACTCTAAAATATTGTTTAAAAGGAGTTAAATCGAGTCACAGTCCAACTTGTATATAACCTAGTTAGTTAACCTCCAAAAAACAAGACTTCTTGTTTTTTGGACTAAATTATACAAATATTTATCTTTTCTCTTCTAACAGCGACGTGTATTCAGATAAGGAATAACGTAATAGTAATCATATGTGTTTCTTTTAGTGAGAGTCCAAGGCTGCGATCAAGATTATTGCTTTACCGATTGCTGCGCTATCGATCCATGTGTAGAAGCTGTATGTGATGAATGCTGCCGATTCCTTTCTGGATCTGACGAAGATGGTGGATGTGATGCAAAAGGATGTTGTCTATGTTTATGAAAAGCAACATATTTTTGTATTGTAGAAAACAGTTTGTACTTACGTAAAATACTATATATATATATATATATATATATATATATATATATATATATATATATATATATATATATATATATATATATATATATATATATATATATAAAATATATTAGAGTTTTCCAAAACTATATTTTTAAAAAAATATTTATTTAACACAAAATAGTAACAATAGGTTTTACTACGATAAAAGCAGAAACTAGACTGACTAACAATATGATTTTTATACAGAATGAAATTCAATATTAAAAGTATAACATTCGGAACATATGTTGTCTTAATCAGCGTTCTTCAGTTCACTGGACTTGGGTCATTACCTCATTAAAGCTTAGTTCGTAATTTATGGGTCGATAACTCCTCCTCTCCGCCTGTTATGGAAGTTCGATTGTTGGCCCTTCTTCCTTCTTTGTAGAATTGTTTTTCTTCGTTTTCGCTATTTTCTTTTTGAATAGAACAATGATTGTTATAATTATTCCAATGTACAATAGAGTTGTCCAAATACTTGGAATGTGATACACAGGCGTAGTTTGTAATATGGGTCTTAATTCATGATTTGGAATATCTTTAAGTTTTAATGAATTTAGCGTTATTTCCATTGGTGCTATTTTAAGAATGTGGAGATTTAATTGTGGTACGTTTATCATCATTGGTTGTCCTGATGTGACATCTTGAAAGGTTAACTCTTTATTCTGGAATATAATTTTACATGGTGTGTTCTCTATGAGATAAATTCCGTTTAGAATTTTTATTTGCATCTCTTCTTCACATTTAATGAGTATTTTTTCTTCTTTAGGAAAGACAGCTAAATATTGGTTAATTTCTGGGATAATTTCGATATGGTTAAATGGAATTTTCGCTTTTAAGTATTGGCAGTGTGTGGAGATGCCATGAAATAGAATTTCATCTTCACATAAGTGCTCGTGGTTGATTTGGAGATAACCAGGACATTGAAAGATCTTACCATAAGTACAAATGTCATTTAGAGGAACTGTTATTTTTTCGTTTTTTTAATAAATATCTTGAGTTTGGTAACATGATAACAAATTCTGACTTACTTTTAGTTGGGATTGGTAATAATTTATAAAAGTCGAAATTAGATTCATAATTAATAGGAATTGAAAGAAAATATTGCATTTGGTTCTTTTCTATTTTACATGTTATTTGTAAAATAGCTTCGAAATCTAAAATGTTTTCATATTTTACTTCAAAGGGTAGTTGTGTTTTATAATGTAATGAATTTTTCTGGAGTGTTTTTAGTTTGCAAAATGTAATAGAATTTTGGACATTTTCCATTGTATTGAGTATTAGGTTGTATGTTATTATAATTTCGTTAAACATGTCTTTTAAATAGTTGACGTTTTCAAGATTTGTTTGGAAGTCTACTATATTTTTTATTGCCAAAATTTTTGATTTTAAATTAATTTCATTTTCTTGTATGTTTTGAATTGTTTCATTAAAATTATTGATAATTTCGTGACTTAGCGAATACTGGTTATTGATTTGGCTTTGCAAGTTTGCTTCATTCGTCTTTAAGTGTTCTAGTATTGAGTTAATTTTTTCGCCATCTTCGGCATCTAAATTTCCTGTTACAGCTTTAATAATTGAACCGAACCCATTGATTATACCTCTTTTATTTCTTTGCAATTTTGTATGTATGTTTAGATTTTCAAATTGTTCCTCAATGTTATTTTTCACGTACTGTGCTAGATTAACATAATTTTTTGTTTCGTTATTGAAAAATTTACAATTAGAAATATTATTTTTCAGGTGATCATACTGAGTATTTAAGCTATCATATTCTTCTAAAAGCGGATTTAAATTGTAGTAATGGACAAATGTGTGGCTAGATTTTTGAAGTTTTGCAGGTCCCGATTTGATTGGTAGTATGCCTAGATTATGGGTAACATCTTTTATTTGGATTGCTGCGCATCCGATTGCGAGGAACCTGAAAATTTGTAAGGTTTTCTTTTAGGTCGTTTGACGTTAGAAAAGTGGATATTTTCGGCAGTATTTTTATGTCGAGTAACTATTTTAGCGGTTTTCCTTTTTTTATTAATTTTGCTTATTTCTTCAGCATTGTATTTATTTTTTGTTTTACCTTGGTATTGTCTGTTACGCACAAATATTTTAGTGGGGATTGTTTCAGGCAACTCTTCTCGTTTTTCGTTAGCTTTTGAGATTACTTTTTCTTTTACGTTTTGTAAAGATTTATTGATATTAGAATAAAGTATTTTCATCTTTATTTTATGGTTTGAAATATAGTTATTTAAAACTTGTTGCTCGATATTGATATCAAAGGGAGAGTTATTATCTATATGTCCCGTAATCAGCTCGTATGGTTTCATTTGCATTTAATCGTATTCTTGATAGACAGTCACTATTTGTGTTTAGAGCACCTTTTTTATAAACAATCTCATAGTCATACTCTTCGAGTTTTAGTCTCCAGAGAACTAATTTTGAGCTAGGATCTTTTAACGAAAATAGCCGTTGAAGAGGCTTGTGATCTGTCACGAGAGTCACGCGACGACTAAAAATGTATGGGCCGAAATATTTAATAGCCCAAACTATAGCGAGGAGTTCCTTTTTGATTGTAGAGTAGTTTATTTCTGAATCATTCAATGTTCTACTCGCATAAGCAATTGGTAGATCAGAACCTATTTTTCCTTGACTTAAAACTGCACCTATTGCAAAGTTACTCGCATCTGTTGTCAGATTAAATGGTTTCGTAAAGTCAGGGTACTGTAAAATAGGTTCATTTGTAAGAAAATCTTTACAAATATTAAAGCATTCAACATAATCTGCGTCTTTAATATTTATTTCGTTATTCTTCTTCAGTCGCATTGTTAAGGGTTTTGTAATTTTTGAAAAATCTTTAATGAATTTTCGATAATATCCCAATAGTCCTAGGAATCCTTTTAAGTGTTTTGTTGTAGCAGGTATTGGGAAGTGTTTTATAGCCTTTATTTTTTCTGGGTTTGGCTTTACTCCGTCTGGAGTGACAATATGACCTAAGGACCTAAATCACTCGACCTGTCAGTCGAGTAATTTTGCCAAAATTTCATAAGCGAAAATTATCACTATCCAGATTTAGCCACACGGCTCACACTCCCTCTAAGGGGAAAATTCACTCATCCCAGATACCTACGGTATCAAAAGGATTGAGCTCTGGTGGGACTCTTTCCGTGATATCGAGCCCTAGGTGACTTGGTTTGCTGGAGTATCTCCCAAAAATTTTCGTACACATCTGGACGTCGCGAGAAGTACAACTTTCTGCATGGCCTTATAAAGATGTTCATTTAGACCCAGCTGTTTGATGTTCGCTAGGAGGTTTTTGGGAATAACAACAGTAGTAGATAGAATAATAGGTACTGTCTGGGTACTTTCCATTCTCCATTGTCTCCTGATTTGTATTTCTAGATCTCTAGATCTAGATCTACTTCTAGATCTAGATCTAGATGTACTTCTAGATCTTTTCGTTGTATTTAACACGCAAATTATTGGTGTTAGGTATCGCCACATCAATAAGTGTTGTTTGCCTGGTTTGCCTGCCAATAAGTTTATTAACTAGTATGAGATCCAATTTATTATGTGCCACTGGTTGGTCTGTGAGCACAGTGCGGTCTCAGTATAGCTTGTAGTTGTCATTTTCAAGCATTCTGTCAGGGACGTATTGATAATAAGGAAGACGATCGGCTTGGAGAAGTTCCAGTTTGTCAGCTAGTTCTTGGTGGATAATCTTTCCTACTGAGTCATGGCGTTCTGTATAATTAGTTCCGACAAACGCCTGGCAGCCCCCGGTAAGATGTTGGATGGTTTCTTGGGCTTGGCATCCATATCGGCATTTGTCATTTTGGACTTGAGGATCTTTAACAATATATTTCAGGTAATTTTTAGTTGGAATAACCTGATCCTGAATGGCAAGTAGAAAGCCCTCAATCTCGGGAAACATCTTTCCTGATGTCAACCAATAGTTCGACGCTGTATTGTCGACGTATTCTTGGCTGATCTCATTAAGATGTCGCCCATGCAGAGGTTTACTCATCCAGGTGCGCATTTTTTCTTGCTTAGTCAGATGGTTTATGCGCATTTCTTGTTCCCTCAGTTTTAGCGGCGTTGTATCATCTACTGCGCAAATTGCTCGATGTAAGGTAGATGTCTCAGCATGCACCTGAAAATAAGTTCTTAAATTACCAACCTGTTTATCCAATTGCTCACCTATGTCCATTAGTCCTCTTCCCCCTTGATATCGTTGCGTGGATGGTGTTTTTGCGCCTTTATGAGAAGTGTTCTTACTTTCCGCTGAAGACTTTCTATATCCGTTTTTGACCACTTTATAATACCAAGGCATATAATAATTAATAACTCGAAGGTCCAGCAAACGTGGCGTTGCTATGATGTTTATTAGTTAAAAATAGTCTAGTGAAATAGTCAATAAAATTCCCAAGTTTTCTAATTTTAAATATTTAATTAAAATCCTTTGTTAAAGGTATATATTTAAGTTGTTTAAGTAATGTTTTTATTTTAAATATACCTATACCTTTTACAAAGGATTTTAATTAATTTTTTAACATATGGTATACAGCCAAATACAGGAACGTAGATTCCTTGTGGATTTGAATATTTGTTCAAAATTTAACCTCCTCTAAAGGCTAATATTCTGTTTGCATTAGCCTCCCCTAAAGTTTCATAACAAAATTCCGCTCGTCTCTCAGCAGCTCCTTGTTTTACTTCTTGGTGACATTAAAATTTATACGCACAGACTTAATTTCTTTTCAACATTTTTAAAGCTGTAGAATTATGAATATCAAACTGGTCTGCAATGGTTCGAGAACTTATTGTAGGATTTTCAACTAATGCTGTTAATACATTGGTTTCGTTTTGATTTTCTAAAATTTCTTGGTACCTCGGTAATATTGTTTATATAGGCACAATTAGGAATCACGGTCCCAGTATTTTTAAACTTCTTTAAAATCAAACAAAAGGTAAAAATCCGAAGATTTCTACTTTTTTAAAACCAAAATTCAGATTCTTACTTAAATATGTGCCTTCTACAATTAAAAAAGCAAACAGACGATGAATGGATCGATATAGGGAATCTAAAATTGCATTCCATATCGATTCATCTAAGCAAAAGCTTTTTATGAACTGGGTTCTAATACTTAAAATATGAGTAAAGAAAGATATAGAAAAGACAGTTAAGATTTAATTTCACGTACAGTGCTTTTAATTCGCTTAAACGTATATCGGCCTTGCAGGACTCATCAGAGTGACTGGCTAAGAAGCCGGGTAATGTCGCTGTATGCTTCTTTAGAACTTATTTCATTATTATTTCACGATCAGGGCACTGATCCACGTAGTATGGGTATACCCGTATATTCATATTTTAGGATTAAGCAAATATTAGTGAACATATATATCCATGAACACAGTAAGCTATAATAGTCTATTCCCCACTATAAATGCGCTTAATTCAATTCGGGCATTATTTAAAGAGCTTCTTGTAATTTAAGAGATTTATGTCTTCTTCTTCCTCTTTATAAGTAATTCTGCTTGCTCCTTGGCGGATCAAGATGTCTATGGAAGGTTGTTACTCCATCTTTTGCGCGGCCGTCCGATACTTTTTCCGATAAAGATATTTATGTGTCCGTACCAAAATAAGTTTTCTTTTCATATCTTTCCTGATTCTTCCTTCTACTCCTATATGATTTTCATTGTCGATGTCTACTATCTCTTCTCGATGTTCACGGTGATCTTTTTTTTCGTTTTTCTATAGTCTTCAAGCTTCTGACCATATTTTATATAAGACTGTTCTTTTTCATCATAGATGTTAAATTTTTCTTATTTTATATAACTCATTATTAAATCAAATGATATTACTTGTGAATTTAAGGTACTAAGGCTCACTCCATTCAGCCTCTAATGCATATTGAAGATATCTGTTGGAAGGTACTGGCATTTATTTTTCTAAAAACTGAGTCGTTAGCTTCGACATACTGATAATGTTTACGTTCGCCATTACTCTCATTATAGTCTTCACCCTATCCCTGTGTAAAAGGTTCGTATTATAGCCCACTACTTAAATTTAATCTTTGTTTAACACTCATATAACTAATAATGTATTAGCTGCACATATTTAATTTTTCTTGGTATTTTAGCAACCTTATTTGACCCATGTCAAAATGCTTTTTGATGATTTGTGGTAATATGTAACTTTTTAAATAAATAACAATTACAAGTACAAATGTTAAATGAATATTTTTATTTATAAAAACATAAATATAAAATTTATTATCCTTTGTGTGCCGTTTTAATTTATCTCACATGTACAATACTTATCTTCGTCGCAAACGCCTTTTGTACTAAAACGTAAATAGCAATATAGTCCGCAATATGGGTCCACGCAGCATCCTTGGTATCTGCCTAAAATATATACACATTTTAGTAGCTTAGTTTGTATGTTTGATAGGTAATAAATCAATACAGTATATTATGACATAAAAAGACTTTGTAGAGTTTTTTCGTAAAAAATGTAATAGGTTTTAGAATTCCTCTCGTTGCATTATCACTTTAGTTGCTCTTGTAGACCATATTTTTTTCGTTTACTGTTCGTAGTGACATACAATTTTCAAGTGTAAATTTCGTTGAGTTTCAAAAGCTTTTAATAAGAATGGGTATTGAACATAACATAATATGAATAAAAATTGTCGCTTTCAAAGTAAATTGATCTGTGTACAGGGTGTCCTGAATTGGTATGTTTTGCATGGTTTTATTTAGCAAAAATAAAATCAGTACCTACCTAACTTGAAAGTAAAGTAAATTCGTAACTTGGTTCAAAAGTAATTATTATTTTTAAATCATTGATTCCATATTTTATAAATAAAATTGTCACAAAATAAAACACACTGTATTTTATTACCTTTTTCGTCTTTCCATGTATAACCATATATAATATACGATATAATAATATTGTCTTCTATTTTCTTTTATCATCTTAATACAATTTACTATTTTTATTGGGACTAAGCCACAATTTCACTTTAAAATAAGTTTATTTTGATGTTTATATTTCTGTAAATTGAATTATTTTTTTATAGAGTAATAGGTAAAAGTAAAGATAATATTTAGCGATGAAGCTCGCATATCCAGTGCAGGAATATTCAACTGGCACAATGAACTATATTGGAATGACTCAAATTCTCACTTAGTTCAGGGGATCAGGAGGAAAAGGAGATTCGGTTTTAACGTTACTGTTTTGTCAATCATAATAAGTTTATCATATATATTTGATGATAAACTAACTGCTTTTGAATATGTACCTAGCTTAAAACCGAATTTAAATAACATTTTTGATGAGAAATTATTGGCCGAGAGGAATACATTTTTGTTTCAACAAGATCATAATCGGTGGATTGGAACTTATGGCCATTATTCACTAGAACTAAATCCTCCTTTTTTTATTCGACGATTTTTAAAAATCAATATTTATAAAACTGACTAATACTAAGGAATAATTATTCTAAAGCATTCATCAAGCATTTAGAAAAATAAAGCCAATGCATATACTTAATTGTGTAAGATATGTAGGAAAACTTCTTATACGACAGTGAACTCTTCCAGTATATATCTATCAAAAGTTCCAATAAAGATTTTTAATATTTTTCTTAATTCAGAAGATATTTATAACCCTGTCGTTTTCGACATATTTCAATAATCGCCCTGTATCTCGGTAATGTGGGGAGCTATTGATGATTTAATTGGGAAATCGTTACTTTAATGAAAAAAGAAGTCATGACATCTTAACTACTTTTTTTCTATCTCCTCAAAACATACCAATTTGGGACACCCTGTACATAACATAATATGTATTAATTGACAGATATGATATTTCGTTTAAATCTACAAAAAGTATTATAAAAGAGAAATTTAAATTAAGAAATGCTGAAGACTAGATCAGCTTTGTAGATTATAATATGGTTTGAAAGAATATTTGGCTCATCTGTACCTTGACATAACATCGTTTATGCATAATCCTAATAAAGTTAAATTTTGAGAATGCCAAACTTGACAAAAAGTTGATCAATTTGATAGACGTGAAGAGTAATTTTCTTTTTCATGAATTCTTCTTTTTCGTCTCCTTTTTCTAAGGTGTAGGCATGTATTGCCAGTTTAGTCATCAAAGTTTGTTTGATGGGGCATTCTAAACTTCTTCTTTTCATTACTTTTTTCATACTGTCCGATATACAGTGATGAGTGCCTCAAGAACCGGCAAAATAACGCAAAAGATAGAAAACATAATACGTTGTGAAATAAAAAGAGATGAAAGTAGTAGAGGTGGGAAATTATTGATAGAATCCTCTAAATTACATTACATTAGATCTATCGAAAATTTCCCACCTTTAGACGTTAGCTTATGAGCTAGTTGACTTCAGTCATAATATTACAAGTATTACGTCGAACATTAACATTTTTTAATTTTCGCATAAAGTAAAAACTGATTAAAGGCAATAAAGCAAATGTAAGTAAACAGTTTAATTAGTAGTAATTTAATAATTAATTCTGAGTTGACGAATACAGAATAACAAGCTATGATAATTCTGTATTGACAAGAGTGTATGCGACGTCTCAAATCACAGTTTATTATTTATCAATACTTTTGGATACCTCTAATTTTGGATAAAAAAATACACTTAAACTGTTTTTACTAACATTACGTGATACATATTACTATGACTGAAGTCAACCAGCTCATAAGCTAACGTCTAAAGGTGGGAAATTTTCGAAAATTCTAATGTAATGTAAAGTAAATTATAGGTTCATGTCGATAATTTCTCACCTCTACTACTTTCATCTCTTTTTATTTCACAACGTATTATGTTTTCTATGTTTTGCGTTATTTTGCCGGTTCTTAAGGCACTCATCACTGTATAATTGAATATAATTGAATGAAACATTTTTAATAATTAACAAATCAATTAAGTCAGGTATTTGTTCCTATCTGTTGGCCAATAAGTCGGTCAATCTGTTGATATTGCTTCACATTTCTGTTCTTTTATGTCTGCCAGCAATATTCATATATTCTACATACTGTTTTTTTAATGGAGTTCTAGTGGGCTATAAATTGAACTTACATTAATTTCGCAATAAATTTTTAGTTTGACAAACACTGTAGTTACTTGTTTGTATTCTGTTTCATATTTAAGCTGCCTCCTTATACTGCATTGTCAGGAATTATAGTGTGGTATACCCTGTATCCACTAAACTTTATAGAAGATTGTTTAGTAACATGTTTTTAGATATGAGAGACAAATCAACTTTTTCTACAACTTGGATTAACTGCAGCTCATTTTGATGTTGTATAGTCCATTTGTATTCCATTCTATGTTACGTAGTTGCTTAGCCATTTCTAATTTTCGATAGTTTTTTCGATAATTCTGTTTTTGGATAGTATTTGAACTATTTTGTCATATATCTTAATGAATTTTCCATTTAACCATAATACTGACTGTTAGTGACATCATTAGAATTGAGTAAAACACAATAATAACAAATAAACTAACACACTGGGAAATTTTAAACTCCTTAAAGAAACAATTAAATTAGCAGCAGCATGAAAAGAGCCTGAACAATTAGATGAGGTAGTAAAGTTGTTTGTTAAAAATATACCAAAATCAGAACGGAAAAGCACCCCTACTCAAAAATAAAAAGTAAAGGGAAACAACCATCTGACGCAAATTAAAAAGTTAATTAAAAAGAACAGAAAACTAACGAGTTGGCAACTAACTAGAGCTACTTAAGATAAAATTAATTTGAACAATGCTATTTAAAAACTTAAAAGAGTGATTCAAAACCTAACAAATGAGTCAATCAATTCTTATCTGAGAGACTTTACAGAAGATAACAACGCTGAGTGTTGTCAACCTACTCTCTAAGACGGTAATTGGGCTAGAATCAATAAGAATAAGGTGTAAGAGATATTTGCCACATATTTAGAATACTTTTACTGTAGAAGACACAGCTTGGGCTACTATGCATGAATTCGAAATATCGATTCGCTTAAATTTTGAAGCACAGCAGGAGCTCATTTTCAATGATATGATAAAAAACAATGGCAAAAAGGAAGAAACCAGCAAGTGCATGATAGAGAGTGCTCCGCAGAACTTAGATTCACTTCATAATATCTTGGATGGACACAGTAACAGCAAAGATACCGAAGTTGAAACTGAAGATAATTTCTCTACAGCTAGTGATTTTCTCTCTATAGTAATTCTTATCAATTTGACAGTATGGTAATTCCTCTAACCTTATCAGAATCCATTTCAAACAATTTAACAGTATTTAACCCTGAAATATTCCCAGAATCTAAATTTGAACTTAAACCATATGCTCAAAAGCACAAAGTAGTTTCAATAATTTCTTGAGAAGTAAAAAAATTCAGACTACAGTTAACAGACGTTTTGTTAGAAGACTAAAATCACAAATAAATAAAAATGCTGGTCTGAAAGAAATAAGAAAACAAGAAAATTAGACTATTCCAGAGAAGATTCGGCAGTTAAGTTACGTAGAGAATTAACAACTTTTAGAAAAAAGTATGACACACAAGAACACAAAGGTGTCAATAAAACATATTTAGAAAATACATTTAAATCGCATGAAGACCAAGTTCATTAGCAAATCTTGTTAGATCCGAATCACACAAAAGAGAGAATCAGAGCAACATCTTGATTTCCTATTCTATTAAATTAATTACCTATAAAGATATTTATTGTGAATATTTGTTGCTTATTTAATACACTTTTTGCTTGTTCTGAGAAGTACCTTTTTTTTTATTTACGCTGCAACCACAAGGGTTATTAGCGACCTAAAAAATATAATACAGGTAAAGGTAGAAAAAATTACAATAATTGATACAGTTCTGAGTCTTTAAGATAACTTATTGTGTTTTTTAATACTCATGTTTTTTCCTAAGACTTGTGATGGAACAGACATGAAGTCAACAGTGATATTATTTAGCGATGAGTCGGAATCTTCTTCCGATAATGAAGTTTTCACTGTAGAGAGTAAACCTATGTGTTTGCCAAGTTTTCGTATTAATTTGGTGCTTATGGTTTTCATTCTTTTGTCGATGTAGTATGAATGTAATTCCGTTAGAAACTTTATAAGTACATAAGAGTCTTCTGAGTACAATTTTGTTACGCTGATTATGTCTTTTGATCCTTGTATATTTTCGAATAGATCCACTACTTGATCGAAGCTTAACAATTGCTTTTCCCTTTCTACATATTCTCTAACTGGTTCCAATAATGTTTGGAAAATTGGTATATCATTTCTTAAGTTTTTGTCATCAGTTTTGGTTTTTTTCTTTAATTGAAGCTTAGGTTTTTCAAAGTTTTCTTCAGAGGGTGGCGTGATTGCATCTTCTAGGGTTCTTTTTCCGGTTGCTTTGTTCGAAGTTACTTGGGGTTCGTAAGAATTCAAATGTGTATTTTTATTTGGAGGTAAGTGTTGACTTGTTTCGGGTAAGGTTGATTTATGTTTTTGGGTATTAGAGGATGACTCAGACGATGTAGGTGTTGCGATTGTAGTGTTAACTGAAGAAGTGGTCAAATGTATGGATGTATTTTGTAGTGAGCACTGTTGGGTTTGGTTTATTGATAAATGTGGGATTGCTACTCTTTGTAATGTGGTTTGAGAAGACGTAGTAAGTGTGGAGGGAGTGGTATCTGAGATTGCAGGAGTATTTTGTAGATTATCTTGTTGAGTATGATTTATTGATGAATTTTGTCTTATTTCTGTTTGCATTGCACTATCATTGTGAGGACAGTTAGAAGGTGAAATATTTGGGCAATTAGCTGCCTGGTGTCCAGTTAATTTGCATTTGAAACAATTTTCGTTTTGGGCTATAAATATGCGGTATGATGTTTGTTCCAACTCGATAATAAAAGATTCAGGTAGTACAAAGTTGTCTGGAAAAGGTGAAACGAAAATTTGTCTTCGGAAGCTTAGAATATGACTAAAGGCAGGATTGGTTGCTCCTATCCGTAGATATGATATGTCTGAGAGAGGATTTAAACCTAGTTTTATTAATTCGTCCATTATTATGTTAGAAGGTATGCTTGAACATACATTGGACAGAATTAAGCGGACTGATGGAGTTATTAATCTTCTCGCTTCTAGTATATTTCCATTTACTATTATTTTCTTTGTTTCTGCTATGAATTTATCTACTAGGTTTTTGGATGATAGATATATGCATATTCTACCGTTTGATATACGGGATGCGAAAATTATATTTTTCGGTTCTATATGCTGACTCAATCCTTCAAGATAGTCATTAATTGTACAATTCTCTAGAGTGTTAAACAAAATAGCTTGATCTCTGCTTGGGATTAATATACTACGTGGTTGACTAACTGCTTTTGAGTATGATGCATTTTGTGGTAGCTGATTGGAAGATGACATCTTTTAAATGGATTTTAAAATCCGACTAAAACCGGTGCTGTTTTACAGCTTTCGTTGTGATACCAGTTCATGTAAATTGGATAATACTTATAACTGATTGCAGTTGTTTACTTAAATATATAAATCCAAATAGATGAAAAAAGTATATTTTATCTAGTCACGATTCCAATATTCAGTATACAAATCACTTTCACTTTTATACTTAATTACTTTTCTTAAGTTATTAAACCACTATAAAATTAACTTCTTTGCGAGCTATTTTAGATTAGACTAGAACATGATTTTGATTTTGATATAATTCACCATTTACATGTTCAGAACTGAAGAAATAATCGTTTAAATATTTAAATTTTTAAGAGAAACTTTGAAATGCGTCTAAACACTTTGACAGTTTTTTTTGAGAACTACCTTTGTAATTACAATTTATATAAGTATATCAATATTTTTGTTTACTTCAATCTGTCATATACTGTCATAAAAATCATAGTTGATTATAAAATAATTCAGGCACGCGGTTCCCTTTTTATTTGTCTTTTGGTTAGAAAATAAAAAGCTGTTGTGCCTAGAAATGCTGAGTTTGCACCTTATTGCGTTATCTTGTTAACTTCTTCATTTTTGTTGTCTTCGACCAGGTACCTGTATTAATTAGTGTCCGGTTTTCACAGTTTTGTTAAAAAATATTAGTAGGTAGTTTGCTTGTCAAGGACAAATAACAGTATCAAAGAAAAATGTCGTCCAGAATCCAAAATCGTTTAAAAATCTATTAAAATATTTTTCACTTACCGTTCTCGTTGATCAATCTTTCTATGACCAATTCTAGTGAAGGAATAAATTCTCTCATTGACGTCCTGAGCTCCTTTAGCCCTTCGTAGTTCTTTTTGTTTGGAACTGTCCCAATGGACGAGATCAACAAAACTAAAACACTACTTAAAATTATAGTTCTCATGGTTGATGATAACAATTAACAAATACGTATTAGAATTATTATTTTCGTATAAGTTATCTTTGTTATCAGTATTATAAATATTTGCTGGATAAAATTTGATTCTTTTAAAAATATTTATTATTTTTTAACTTAAACTATAGCTATTAAATAAAAATGAAAAGAATGTTATTTCTCATATTTCTGTAAAATAAATAAATTTCATTGGCATTTGTTGGTTACTTTATTAAAAAGTTGTTTAGCATTTTTCTTTTTTTATGTTCAAACGTTTTTTAGTACAAAATATATTTAGATAACATTACGGAGAAACAATGGACTGAACATTTCACGAAATTATATGGAGAAGGAGAGGAAGAGAACAGTGAAAGAATCATTAACGAAACTCAAGATATAGTACTAATATCAGTAGAAGAGCTACAAGAACGAATAAAAAAATTAAAAAACAAAAAAACACCTGGTCCTGAAGATAAACAATGAACTGCTAAAATATGGAGAAACAACACTAAGCAAATGGCTCCTAAAATTATTCGTCGATATAATAAATACCGGAGTAGTACCAGCTGTATGGAAGGAAAGTCTCCTGTTACCGATACTTGAAAAGGGAGACTCGAGAAATCCTGAAAATTATAGAGGCATTAGTCTGATGAATAGTACATTAAAATCTAATACCGCCATTCTGTTTTGTTATTTACTTCGTTTGAAGTACCAGAAACTGAATTCACTACGAATTTTGACCAGGATGGACGGCTTGTGGAATGCAATTTTTGATTCCCTTGCCGAGTAATTTATTCAGCTCTTTGTTTCGCAAATTTTAGGAAACACAGTGGTTAAGATTTGAATTCGGTTTCGCTAAGTAGAAATCGTTTGATTTCTCTTTTTGTTTACATTAAAATTGTTAACGGCAGTCATAAAAGATAAAATCGAGGAAAAAGCGAACATGGCAGAGGAACAACAAGGCTTCTGGAAGAACCACAGCACAATAGACGCAATTTTTATTATCAGACAAATAATAAAGAAGTCTATTGAATATGGAAAACCAGCATACATGTGCTTTGTAGATTTAAAAAGTGCTTTTGACAGGGTGAAGCGAAATGACATCTTAAATTTATTGCAAGCTGAACAAATAGACCAACAGATAATAAGGACAATTAATGAAATTAACAAGAACAACAAGACCAGAGTTATAATGCCAACAGGGGAAACAGAATGCATAGAAATAAAAGGAGGAATCCGCCAAGAAGACTCGCTCAGCCCATTGTTATTCAATATGGTGCGAATCAAATAATTCAGGAAGTAAGAAAACGACACGGATACCACATGGAAGCGCATAAAATCACGATACTATGCTATGCCAATGATGCAGTACTAATTGCTGATAACGAAGATGGCCTACAAAGGCAGCTCCACACCTTTAATATCACAGCAAACAAACTTAATATGAGAATATCAGTAAAAACTAAATGTATAGTGATCAGTAAAGAGCCGAGGAGATGCAAACTAGAAATAGACGGCAAAATTGTAGAACAAGTAATGAAATTAAATTACCTAGGAGTAGAGATCACTAGTGATAGGGATATAAGAACAAAGACTATAAGGCAAGCATCAAAAATGGCAAGACTAAGTGGTTGCCTCCGAGAAACCATATGAATAAACAAATATCTGACCACGGAAAGCAAAATGAAAGTATACAAGACAACAGTAAGACCAATCATAGCATATGCAGTGGAGATAAGGGCCGATACAAGAAAGACGAAACAACAAATCAACAATATCGAAATAAAAGTATTAAGATCAATAGCGGGCATATCACTAAGAGACAGACAAACCAAACGAAGTATACGCGAACAATGCAAAATTCAAAATATTAACAGGTGGATAAAAACAAGAAAAAAAACCTGGAACAAACATGTAAACCGAATGGGACCAGATAGATTAGCGAACATCTGTAAAAACAACAAGCCGTATAGCAGAAGACCCGTTGGAAGTCCGCCAAAAAGGTGGGAAGATAATGTACAGTCAACAATGACTGAAACAGAATAAGAGGCAGACAAACAGGAGTAATCCTAGTCGCGCGAAGAAGAAGAAGAAGAAGAGGTTTTTCAGTGTGTAACAATATAACTAACTCCGAAAGTTGGCAGCCAATGTAGAAAACTAAAACTCACAACTTTTTTGGGAGCCAATTGTTAGGCCTCGTCTAGCTCAGTCTCTCATGTGTGAGAACGTCTTATCTTAGAAGTAAATCTGAAAAATGAGTTTGTCCGGGGCAAATATTAACCAGCGTATTAACTAATCATGTTTATTATACATAAAAAATAGATAAAATTAAAATTTTAATAATAAATTAAAATCAAAGCAAGTCTTATCTACAGCTTACAACAAAATATTTTTAAATGATATTTGTGGCTTAATGTGGTTGACTTGCTGATGGTTTCTGAAGTTGGCTTCACAGGATAACTTACTGATGAAAAGCTTTCAGGTTGGTGGCGATGTTGGGATGTGATTCTAAGCAGCTAGTAATTCTCTGCTGCTGCAGTTCCCATCCCTCTACGTGGTATATCATGAGGTTTTTGAAAAGTTTCACCCGAAAAGGGAAACAGGAAAAATTTATTCAGACAAAAAAAACTGAAAATAATAAATCTTGAGTTAGCGACTGCATATGTTTTAAAATATTTGCTTGTTTTTCCTTCTATGAAGTTTGAAAATAATTACAATATTAAATAAAATAAAAAAAATAAAAAATTGCAAGTTGGCAAGGACAAAATAAATATAATAATTATTAAATAAATTAGTTAAAATATTATAAAGATACTAACTGCACATGGTACTGTCATTTAGGCAGTATATCAAAAACAAGAGACATAAGTTCAGAGTGAAGATTTGCAAACTTTGTTTGGATGGAGGTTGTACTTATGATGTACAAATTTATTATGGTAATGATAAAAATGAAAATATGTCATTTCCAGATAGTATTATAACTTATTAGATGTACCGTATACACAAATAATGTTTATACTAGCGTTACATTAGCACATAGACTGCTAAACAAAAATAAAAATTTGGTTTGAACTTTGAGACAAGACAGAAAACTTAATCCTAGTGACAGGTGCAAAATTAAAAAAAGAGAGACTATTGGGATAGAGACTATTACAGGTGTAAAAGTAACTAACTATAAGGACAAACACGAAGTGCTTTTGCTGAGTACAAAGCTTACTGCTGAAATGGTAGACGTCCATTAAAAGGAGAGAATAGTTGAAAAATTAGTCTGTTGCCGACTACAATGAGAGGACATCTTTCAAGGAAGTGTTGGTTTGTCAACTGGTAGATTTCTGTGGTAGATCTGTTGCTCTGGACTAACTAGTCCAGAGCAACAGATGCCACATGCGCATGAAGGTGATCATATAGAGGAAATGCAAAGTTCGGCCAGAAGAAGATTTATCACATGTTATGCAAACAATTCAGCAGATAATGGTAGAAAATTTGCCCAGACTAAATGGTACTAAAAGGTATCACGTAATTTTTGTCATTTATTTCTTAACTAGAAACGTGTATTGCTAATTTTAAAGGACATTTACTAATCTTTTGCATTAAAAAACAGTTGTTTACGTTATATATAAATAAAACGTAGTTTTAAGCTTCTTCTTCTTATGGTGCCGTGCACCTATAGTGCGTTGGCGAATTATCTTAAGGTCAGACGTCTGTCTTTTGCGGCATGCAAAAGTTCGCCAGTGTTAGTTACGCCTGTCCAGTTCTTTATATTTCGCAGCCACGACATTTGTTTGCGACCTACTCCTCTCTTGCCCTCAATCTTTCCTTGGATAATTAGTTGAGGGATTGCGTATTTTTCCCCTCTCAGGATGTGGCCCAGGTATCCAATCTTTCGTGCCTTGATCAAGCTGAGCAATTCTCTCTCAGTATTTGCTCTTCTTAGGACTTCCTCGTTTCTCACCCTATCTGTCCATGGTATGCGGAACATTCTTCGCAAGGTCCACATTTCGAAGGCTTCCAACTTGTTTATGGAAGATATTTTCAACGTCCATGTCTCCATGCCGTATAACAATATGGACCATACATAGCACTTAACCATTCTGTAACGGAGATTGAAGGAAAGATTGCGGTTACAAAGTAGCGGTTTAAATTTAAGAAAAGCTTGTCTTGCTTGTTCGGTACGGCATTTTATTTCTTGTTGAGGATCCCATTGGTCATTCACCATCATTCCCAAGTATTTGAATGTTTTCACTTGCTCGATTGGAGCATTATCTACGTGCAGTTGTACTCTGAAAAATGCGCCCTTTCTAATTGTCATGCATTTTGTTTTTCCAGCATTTATCTTCAGGCCATATATTTTTCCTGTGGTGTTTATTTTATTTAGTATCAACTGCATATCATGTTCGTTATCTGTGATTATTGCGGTGTCGTCAGCGTAACGAATGTTATTTATCGGGTACTCGTTGACCTTTATACCACAATCAGTGCCTTCAAGTGCCTCTGCAAAAACATTCTCCACATAGAGGTTGAACAGCATAGGAGACAAAATACACCCCTGTCGCACCCCTCGTAAAATTTCGAATTCCTCTGTGTTTGTTGATTTGTTCAGCCTCACACGTGCCTTTTGATTCCAATAGAGATTCTGGATAACTCTTATAGCTCTTATAACTCTAGTTTTAAGCTACATAATAATAAATATTGTTTTATTGTTAGACACTAGAATCCTAAAAATGCAGGCTAAATATATAAAAGACTTTATCAGGCTACTGAAAAAATGTATTCCATATTAATGAATGGGTATTGTAACATACGGTTGTACCACGCATCCGATAATACACTAAGGATATGAGATGCAACGGTGCTTCTCGGGGCTTCAGTAAATGTTTGAATTGCACATTAGCTTCTCGTGGCGTATAACACGTTAAAAAACTGAAAAATACCAGATCTTGAGGATGTTGTATATCGACATTCCAAAGTTTATCACAAAATTTGTAATTGATGAAATAATTTCATCTTTTAAACATCTTCATGTAAATTTGTTAGTCCATATAAGCCGATGTATAAATTATTCAGTTACATTATGGTCGATTCCACATATTTATTTAGAAATTAATTAGCGCTAGGGAAAGAATAGTAGTACATACAATTTATAAAAATTCTTCAATACAAGTAGCGCTATCTCTTACTCTTAAAAAAATGTATGCCACTGGAAGACCAAGAATAACTCATAATAGTCATCACCATTTCTTGGAATTTAGAGTCTACAATTTCGAAAGTATACTACAGGCGGTAGAGCTATATACAATATACAAAGTTATGTTTTCTATATCTTAGAGTGAGCAGGATTTTGTATAATTCAGTTTTTCATTTCTTCAATTGTACTGATATCCCCTTTTTGGTACAGCAAATCGATCAAACGTTTCATCAACGGGTAAAGGTAGGAGTATATGTGTGGTGGAGATATGAAATATACAGTTATAATATTAATTTAATTAATAAATTATATTTTTTTATTTAATGCATGATATACAACTTAGAAAGATTATAAATCATAATATTAAAAATAATCTCCACGTTGCATACGAGTGAGAGCGTAATGTTTCCGATTCTCAAATGTGATCTCCTGCAGTTTTTGGGTCAATAAGTTGACTAACTCATGAGACTTTCGGGTGTCGAGGTTTAGTTGTGCAACGCTGATCCGGGTCTTCTCAATAGCTGTCTAAAATAAAAATTTTAAAGTGAAGAATGAAGAACGGAAACGGTGAAGCAAGGGGAAAGAGAGAACTTGAACAAGAAAAAACTAAGAACGACAGAACTTAAAATTACATTAATTGATCTAGTACTTGAGTTACTGTGACAAGCAGTCCATTTTCATATCTTCATAATTTTTGTTTTTGACAGCTAAAGGGTTGGCTTATAGAAACTGTTTGGTGATGTTGTGAACAAATGTCAGAATGAGTTGGTCGCCGCCGGGGTCAGAAGATGTCCAGAGTGAAAGAAAAATACGGTTTCTGTGGATATGTTCCTGGAAGTAGATTTTGGATGGTATTGGTATAAGCGGGAAGCTGTTCAAAAATAGAGAAAGATTTTCATCATTGCTTTATCAGGTAAGCTATTGAAAAAAAAAAGAATTTTTACTATTTGTAATTGTTTTCCGTTTTTATTTGTGTAATATTTTGTGTTTGTTATTGTTTCTTCGTTTTTTACTTCATTGCTTCATACCTTATATAATATTGCATTTTATAATATCACAGAGCCTTATTGGCAGTAGTTTTTTTAGTTTTAATATAACGATATAATTATTGCTTTATGAAAACCATATACGTATATGTCGAATTCCACAGAAAATCGTCCTTTTTTTGATGCCAAAAAAACGCTTTTTCAAATTTGAAGGCACACTCCTCAGACCAATTTTTTTTCGTTCCTTTTAGCTTAAAAGTGAAGAAAAAAAGAATGCCGTCCGCCGTACGGAGAGTACCCATCGCTTTTTAAGCGATTTTTTAAAATTTACTCATCGAAATTTTACAGTATTTTCAAAAAATACTTAAATTAGCTGTAGTATCGCTTCTATAGCACCTATAGGACTCTTTAAAAAATCAAAATAAAGGTATTTTCTTGAAATTACAAGAATGAAACAATATAGAGAAATAAAAGTATCGGGAAAGAAACGAACGGCAGAATTTACAAAACAGTCATCAGACCAATAATGACGTACGCGTCAGATACAAGAGCTGACACAGAGAGGACAAAAAGGATGTTAGAAACAGGAGAGATGAAAAATTGATGCTAAGACACTATTGTACAGAGCTAGAAGTACAGATATACGACGTAGATGTAAGGTGAAGAACATCAAAAACTGGGTGAGAAATAGAAGAGTATAATGGAGCGATCATATAAGCCGAATGACAACAAATAGAGTAGTAAAGACAGCAAGAGATGGTTCCCCAACAGGAAGACGATCAGTAGGATGACCACGAAAACGATGGAACGACAACTTAATGGAGGCACATTAAAAAACAGAGAGTCATGTCCATATAAAAAGAAGAAGAAGAAGAAAATCGCGTTGACCATAAAAGTATTGTATTTGAAGATTTCTTATGATTATTATTTTTAATGTCTACATTACAATTAGCTGATTTGGTGTCAAAAAATTAAATCTCTGGTAAATTTCTAGTTAAATCTGGTTTATTTTGGTTAAAGACCTGTGAAAATCACTTTTTTTATACCATTTTTGGTGTATATATTGCGTCAGTTCTTTATTTATTCTTATAAAAAAGCGATTAATACAGCAAGCAATGCAGACTAAATATTAACTCAACAAAAACGAACTACATGTGCATAGGAGAAGTTGAAAATGATAATCTAAACTTAGAACTTAGAAATTTAAATTCGTCACGTCAATTGTCACTGAACCAGAAAACGAAGAACAAATTATAAAAGGTAAAAAAATGTACTGAACTCACTACGGTTAGAAAAACCAGTATAAAGAAGGGAAAAAATTACACACAAATTTAGGAAAGTCCACTGCGGAAGCTTTTGGTTTGCAGTTAATAGACATCACTTGAAACAACACTATAACAATCATTTAAAGAACGATAAGCCAGCACTGCTCACATAAAAACATGTAAAGGGCTTCGGAATAAAACAGGACCCAAGATAAAACTGTGAAGAAATTCGCAACCTAAATCATATCTTTCTTGGCTGCTCCTTAAAACACAATCAAAACAAGAAATTTAGGAATATAAAAAACATAGAAACCAGAGAAAAGTAAAAACAGATTAATGAGAATTTTGTGAAAATAGTTAAGACACTTCTAGAGGCGTAGAAGAACACTGGAACGAAATGAAGACATCTATTCCCACAATTTTGCATAAATATCCAAAATCAAAAATAGAAAAGAAGCAAGAACGGATGACAGATAAATAATTGCAGATGATGGAAGAGCGAAGAAAATTAAAAGGTAAAAATGACAACGAATACAAAAACTTGCATTTAAGGAGATAAAAGGAGCAAAAAAGAAGCATGGCTAACGGAGAAATGTACGAAAATTGAAACACTACAACGCAAACATGACGGTTTCTATATGCACAAAAAAATTAAAGAGGTACAGAACACCAGAAAACAACGCAATACAGGCATAGTTATAGACATTGAATTCCAGATTTGGACTAAGACTAGGAAAGAATATATGCTAGAATTATTAGAAGATGCAGTACGGTGTAGATATAGTAGGTGGAGTACGACTGAAATAAACAATCCCTACGGCCCAGAAATAACAAACGAAGAAGTAACTATGGCCATTAAGCGGATTACAGATGGGAAATCACCAGAACCTTACTTACCAAAAGACTGGCTACTATCAATTCATTCCACTTCCTAAAAAAGCCAATGCTAGAAAATGTAAAGAACGTAGATTATTCAGTTTGATGAGCCATGTACTTTAAGTACTCCTTACTATCATTTACTCGTGCATATACACCAAATTAGAAGAATACCCAGAGTGAAGTTCAATTTGGATTCAGAGCAGGACTCAGAACGAAGGAAGCACTTTTTAGTTTGCAAGTTCTAATACAAAGAGCCAGGGATGTCAAATGCGATGTGTATGCATGTTTCATTGATTTTAAGAAGGCATTTGATAGAGTTCCACATGGGAAAAAAAATTGATATCCTAAAAGCATCAGGACTCAATAATAAGGATAAGACTGATCTCAAACTAATATCTAAAGCAACAGTGCGATTAGAAAATGAACTGTGCGAGATTATCACAGTTGAAAAAGGATTTAGACAGGGTTGCATATTGTCACCGACATTATTTAACATATATCCTAAAAACATCTTTAGAGAGGCCTTGGACGGATCAGAAGATGGGATTGCTATAAATTGCCAAGTTATAAACAATATTAAATATGAGACGATACAGTGTAGCTGGCAGATAGTGCGCAGGAGCTCCAAAGAATGATGGATAATGTTGTAGAAACATTTACCAAATACGGCTTAAAATTAAATTGCGAGAAGACAAAAAAAGTGATCATTAGTAAGTCACCAACATAAACTCCCAAATTACAATAGGCGATACACCGTTAGAAAGAGTGGAAAAATATGCTATTTGGGTTGCAATATTAAGAATATTTGGGATCACAGCTACGAAATAAAAACTCGTATTGAAAAAGCCAGAAGCTCTTTTAACATCTTTAGGAAAATTCTCTGCAACTTATCTGTAAGTATCAATATACGCATAAGAATTCTTACAAATTACATCTTTAGTGTCCTCCTCTATGGAGTAGAAAGCTGGAGCCTTACAGAAGATACCATAACACGATTAGAGGCATTTGAAATGTGGTGCTACCGACGTATGTTGAGGGTCTCATATATGTATATACCACACGAGTAACATAACTATTTTCTAGAGGCTAAGAAAAGACAAAGAAATTATTAACACCGTAAAAAACATAAAATTGGCTTACTTCGGCCACATCATGCGTAATAATAAGTACTGACTTCTACAGTTGATTATACAAGGCAAGATTGAGGATAAGAGAGGCCCTAGACATAGACGTATATCCTGGCTGGCCAATCTTAGGAAGTGGACTGGTCTAACGTCAGCTGATCTATTTCGAGCTGCTATAAATAGAATAATATGGGTCAATATGGTCGCCAACATCTCTAGAAAAAAGGCATATTTAGAAGAAGAAAAAACGCAGTAAGAGCTAATAAATCACAACCCAGCAAGCTAATAACAACACAGCTAATATTCTTTCTAATACGTCCCGTTCTAAGAGCTCTAAGCTATTCATCTCTTGTTTCGATTTCACCATCACCTGATGAAAACCTTGTGATAAGGCACTTTATATAAGCAGACATTTGCACTGTGTAGGCTCTTATAGGAATACAGTGAACAGCAGCAGGTAAAGAACATTTTAAAATTGATGTGGAATAGAAGGCAAAAAACTAGTGTGACTGGCCGCCGAATGGCTCGTGCACATAGAAACTAAAAAGAAAACAAATACTGATGAGTTATATCACTGAAGTTTAGTATTTTAATTAAAATATTTAAAAGCATTGGTCAAATATAATAATTTTCAAGTTATTACTTTAACAAAAAGTTACCTTTATGTTATATTAAACGTATTTTATTAGGTATTTACGTATATATTATAAGGGATTCATTATCTGTTGACTTTTTATTGCTTTTTCTGTCCAAAAGTCAAACTACTACAAAATGATATAAATTTTTTCTCATCAATCAAAACTTACTGCAACTCTTCGCTTGTTCTAGCAATAAACTTGCTAGAACAACCCAGAACTCACCACGTGGAGGTGGTTGCACATCGAGTTCCACCCAGGCCCTCCCAGCCTCCCAACCTGAGTATATATTAAATATTTACTCTAAAGAATAAATTAAATGAAGATTTTTTTAAACACTCAAAACTGCAATTTTAAAGTTTTACTTTGGACAATTGTCCTTACTCTCTTATTAGAAACTAAAAAAACTGGTGTTTAGAGTGTTTTATTTACATTGTTCTTAAGCTAAAACTTAAAGTCAATAGTTATATAGATAAAGAATCTTTTATTTTAACAAAATAATCAACATTATATACACTAATAGATCTAATTAGTGTTTTGCTTAATATTGACGTGACGCAAGTGAGAATTTATCGGCTTGTTTTATTTTAAATTACATAGTATTGATATCTACTTACATTTTACCAATCTAACCTTACCAAACATCCTTTTTATCTTCTTAACACCGAATTTTTATATACAAAAATTTTCCTTGTACATCCAAAATGCTATAAATCCACATCTAAATTTTCATAAACGACCCCATTTAGGTATCACCACGACTGACAAAACACGAAGAAAATTGTACTGATAAGAAACTTATCACTATTTTATATAGACTTAAATGAATTAAAAGTAAAAATAAGGATTATTTGACGAGGTCTGCTTAAATTGTTATTGTTTTGAACAAAAAATGAATTTAATGAATACGTTTTTGTGGATGTCCAAACAGAAGTCGACAAATATATTTATAATTAGAAGTTCTAAAGATTCTAAAGTTATGAAATGAATAAAAATACTGCGATGACTAAAAAGCGTTCTTGAATATTTGCGGTATTTTCTGTAGAATATCCATTGCTATTTTTTTGGTGAACTAGTATCATATGCAGAGTCGATAGCGATTAAAGTGATCTGTAAATCCAGGCTAAGCAGTATGTTAGAAACATTTATATTCCTATAATATAATCAACTTTATAATCCAATAAAATAGAGTTGCCATATAACTATACTAGCAAAGTACACACAAGTACTCACAATACAATGGCATTAATGTTTGATATGGTTATACTTTACTAACATAAACAACTTTTTTATTAAAAAGCAGCTATAAGGATTTGAAATATCTAAGAAAAACAAACTACAAACTTCTATGTATAACTACCAAAGTAAATCTCTGGTAAATATCTGCAACGAAATTAATAAAACAAAATTATATATAACAGAATGTAAATTCTTATTAACGAAACTCACATTATATTAGAAAATACAACAAAACAATACAAATATTACTTTTATGAATAAATCATAAAACAACTACTTCTATTTTCCTTGTTTACCCAGTTTATACATTTTAAAGGCAGGTTCTTTATCGACTAATCACAAAAAGCAGTAATTTTAGACGTCCAACCTTCAAAATATTCTTTGAACCCAACACTTGCAATGAATCACATTCTTGGATTTAATTAGTTGACAACAAAATATATAGAAATCATTACAGACGATATCAGTAAGTAATTGGTCAAGTAAATAACCAATTACCTGTTGTAAACTGACTCATTTAAATGAAATAGGTGGATCATTTATTGAATCATTATCACTCAGAAGTTTCTACTGGATCACACCCACATGGAGGCGGACACTGTTCATGCGCTGATAAAGCGAAAGAGAAAAAACACGATATGAATAAATATAAATAGTCACATAAAAGCATAGAAATATGAACCAGTTTTGTCTTGGCATAATACCAAAATATAGTTTACAAGTAAAACAAGAAAAAGCAATTGATGTTAGAATATTGTTAGAAAAACATTATAATTTAAACTGGAAGAATATTGAAGAATTAAGCTATTTTAAACACGTTTTAGAACAAGGCAACTTTGTAAAACATCCACCTCCAGACAAGTTCATAAATAATTAGTTCATTTTCATCAGCAATACGAGTAAACTAAGCAGGTTCCCTGTTTTTCTGTTTATCGACACGATATGAATAAAAATAAATAGTCACATAAAAGACTAGAAAAAATATGAACCAGTTTTTTCCTGGTATAATACCAAAATATAGTTTACAAACAAAACAAGAGAAAGCAGTTGATGTTAAAAAATTAATAGAAAAACATTATGATTTAAACTGGAAGATTATTGAATAATTATGCTATTTTAAACACGTTTTAGAACGGGACACCTTTGAAAAACATCCATCTACGGACAAGTTCATAAATAATTAGTTTACTTTCAACAAAAATACTAATAAAATAAGCAGGTTCCAATGTTTTCCTGGTTATTGACACGATATTAATTAATATAAATATTCACATAAAAGAATATAAATATGAACCAGTTTTGTCCTGGTACAATGACAAAATATAGTTTACAAGTAAAACAAGAAAATGATGTTGATGTTAGAATTGTTACAATAGAAAAATATTATGATTTAAACTGGAGAGTATTGAAGAATTCTTCTTCTTGCAGTTTCTTCTCCTATCGGAGATTAGCTATCATCACAGCTACCCATATCTGATTGGCGGCTGCTTTGAAAATATCTACTGAGCTGCAACTATACCACTTATGAGCCTTAATATCTTATATTTTGCATCTCTGGTAATGTGGCCTAAATATTCCAGCTTTTTTGTTTTGATGTGCTTTATGACCTCGCAATCCTTTTGTAGCCTTCTTAACACGTATGCATTTGTAACTCGTTGGGTTCATGGTATTTTCCAAATCCTTTTATAGTACCACATTTCAAATGATTCCAACTTCTTTATAATATCCACTTTTAGTGTCCTGTTTTCCATTCCGTACAAAACAGTCGAGAACACGTAACATCTTAGGGGTCTTATCCTCAGCTCCAGTGGAAGGTCTCGATTAACAAACATTGTTTTCTTTTTTATAAATGCTTGTCTTGCAATTTCAATGGGTGTCCTCATTTTTCTACCTTGGTCATTGTTTTCATTTACCGAGGTTCCCAGATATTTGTAGTTATTCACTCTTTCTACTTGTTTTTCCTCGATATCTAGCCTTCCTAGTGTATGTTGCTTAGAAATAATCATGCACTTGGTTTTCTTAACGTTCATTTGTAGTCCATATTTTATACCGACTTGATGTAATATATTTATTGCAATGCTTCTAGACTGTCTGCAAAAACAGCGATGTCGTCTGCGAATCTGATGTTGTTCAAGATTTTTCCGTTTATTGATTTACCCTGTTGTTCCTATGATATTTCTTCCTTAAAAATAGCTTCGCTGTACAGATTTAATAACAATGGGGACAGCACGCAACCCTCTAACACCTCTTTTAATTTCTATAGTTTCTGTATCGACATTTTCGATTCTAACCTTTGCTTTTTGATTCCAGTACAAATTGACAATAACCCGTATATTTCGACTATCCACATTCTTGTCTTTTAACGGTTTTACGAGTTTCTGATGTCGTACCCTATCAAAAGCCTTTTGATAATCTATAAAGCAGACATAAAGATCCTGGTTTATATCTAGTCGTCTTTGCGCGAGAACGTTAAAAGCGAACAGAGCCTCTCTCGTTCCTAGTCCTCCTCCGAATACAAACTGGGTGTCATCTTTATCTTCTTTTATTTTTTTGTATAGTCTTCTAAGTATTATTTTAAGAAATATGTTAAGTGTCTGGTTTATTAAGAAAATTGTTCTATACTGGGAGCATTCTGTCGCATGTACGGACTTTTGTAGTGGTACAAACGTGCATAGCAACCAATTTTCGGGTGTTACTCCTGTTGTATATTCTTTGTTAAACAGATTTAAAAGTATATGCAGTGTTTCTTCGTTAATACATTTAATTAGCTCAGTGGGTATCTGATCTGGGCCTACTGATTTTGCGGTCTTTGCATTTCTAATTGCCTGTTCTAATACGCATATTATTATTTGCGGTCCTGTTTGTTCCTGTGATTCTTCTTGTATCATTCTATTATCGTCGAATAGTTTCATTATGTATTCTTGTCAAAATCCTAGTTTATCTTTGATGTCTGCAATGAGTTTACCATTATCATCTTTGAGTATCCCATAGTGTGCTCGCTTTTTGATATTTGTTGGTTCTTTTATTTTTTAATGCATATTAAAGCTGTCGTATTTTCTGTCATACTCTTCTATTTCTATGCATTGATATGTTAAACACTTTTCCTTGGCCTTTTTTATCTCTACTTTAATTTTACTTATAGTTCCTTATATTTTGGCTTATTTCTTTCTTTGGCTTTTCTCCTCTCTTTCATTAATGCTAGAATTTCTGAAGTCATCCACTTCTATGTTTTATTTGTCTTTTCAGGTTTTAAATTTTCTTCTGCAGCTTTTAGTAATGCCTTCTGAATATTGCTCCACTTTTCATTGACGTCTTCTGATGTTAAGATTTCTTCTCCTACTTCTGTTAGATATGAGTTAACTTGTTGGATCACTTTGTGATGTATTTCTCTTTTTCTTAATTTTGTATAATCAAACGTTGGTTTATTTTTAGGTATTACAATCTTTTTGAGTTTCACGTGTATTCCAGCTATCAGCGGATTATGATCTGAGTTTACATCTGCTCCGGGGTATACTTTTACTGCTTTAATTGAGTGTTTGTATCTATTTTTGATCAGTAAATCAGTAGGAATACGCCAGAACTCGTGGCTGAAAGACCTGAGGAGATAGTTCGACCGGTCATCCGCAGAAATCTTTTGCACAGCAGTTTCCAAAACTACAATTCAAATTTGGATCGCCAACCTTTGAAAGGAGACGGCGCCATGAGAAGAAGAAGAATCTATTTTTGACTAATATATAGTCTATTTAATTTCTAACTATGCCGTCCTTATTGTCTGCAGGAGATCTCCAAGTGTATAATATTGTCAGGTAGTGCCAATTTTTGGTAGAACCTGTAGAATATTTACACTATTATCTTCTTTAAGAGTTCATTCAGTGCAATATTATGATTATCTTTCATTCCTGGAGCAGTGTTTCAGTGGTATTTATATGACTATTTAATACATAATTCGGCCTCCAAGTCATAAACAAGTATAAGGCTTAGGCTATGAAGACAAAAACAAACTGATTATTGTGAACAAAAAAAATCAAAATGCTTCTTCTTCTTCTTTTTTATTTGTAGGCTTTAAAGCCTGCTTCTTCTTCAATATTAGCCTCCTAAATTGTTTAAATTATCGCACCATCTTTTTCTTGGTTTGCCAATACTTCTTCGCCCATTTGGCGACTCATCTCGTGCTATTCGTACTATCATATCCTCTGCCATTCTACTAATGTGTTCGTTTCACTCCTGTTTCCATTTTATCACCCATCCATTTATGTTTTCTATATTGCATACTCTTCTTATGTTTTTGCTTCTCTTCCTATCCAACAGACTTTTCCCTGATATTCGTCGGAATATTTGCATCTCTGTTGTTTCTAGGAGTTGTCTCGTTTTAGATGTGTCAGGTCTTGTCTCCGCCGCGTATGTTAATCTAGGTCTAATTGCTGCTTCATGGATTCTTGTTTTTGTGTTTTGTCCTAGGTGTTTGTTCTTCCAAATTGTATCATTAAGAGCGTAAGCGCAAAATTTCGGGCCAATACTTTTTAAATGTATTCATTTTTTTCGAATCCTGAGAAAAATAACAAATATTTTTGAAAAGTTTTAACGCAGAATGAAAGATTACAGCATTACCGAGGGCCAAAAGTCCCTTAGAATGAACAAAAAGTTTTTTTGAATGGGATATTTGAAATTATATATCACACTAAATTTTCTCTTCTTTTTCACCCCTGTAACTTATTAAAATAAACATTATAGAAGTTTTCAGGGATTTTCGGCTCTCAGTAATAATGCATTCTTTCATTCTGCGTTTAAATTTTTCAAAAATACTGATTAGTTTTCTCAGGATTCAAAAAAAATGAATGCATTTAAAAAGCATTGGCCCGAAATTTTGCGCCTACGTTCTTAAGAGATCCAGCCGCTTTACTTCTTGTTTGTAAGCTTTGTTGTTGTACTTCTTCGTCTCCGTAACTAGTTATATCTATTCCCAGATGTCTAAACCTTGCTTCCTGCTTTATTATTTTCCCACCAATTTCGATTTTACATCGTAGTGGGTATTTAGATGTTGTACATTTGTTTTTATCTGCTGATATTATCATATTGTGTTTCTTGGCTGAGGAAATGTTAGAAACTAAATAAAAAAGATAAAACTTTATAAGGTTACAAAATTCTTTTATTAAAGTGATTTGACTCACAATATAGGTACTTCGTATTTTTATTGTTCATGTTGTAAGATGCTAACACAGTTTACATAAAAATAAAAATGAAAATCTTAATAATGGCCTTAGAGAAACCATACTCATCGATTTATATTCATAGCGGGCGACTTTACATTAAACATTTAAAAACGTCTGTGTTATGAAAGTCATATTCGCTTTACGACATCTACCAAAGTCGATATTATGCTAATCTTTCGGGGATTCACCTTAAAAACAGATTTCTTTTCTCCCTCATAGAACAGGAAACGTCGTTTGGGGTTTCTGAGGTTTCCTTTAGTTCACAAGTCATACATTTTAAACACTATAAGGAATATTTTTTATTTAGCTTCAACCACTTAGCATTATTAGCATAAGAAAATACAAAAAGTGATAAAGACATACATAGGCATAAACAAAATATCAATTACATAATAAGGTATACAATATATATTTTAATTATTGATGGGTTGACTTTACCGAAAGCACAAGCTGAAGTGTTGGCATGTTTTTTATCATGCATATGTTGTATGCTTCAAATATAAAGAGATAAAGCTTTTAAAAAGAACATTTTGATTATACTATTTTATGAATTCTGCAATTTTTAATTTATATGAAGCAATAACAAGTAAATATTTGTCTCTTTCGAGATTAATTGCAAACATCTGTTGTAATCTGGCAACTGCCGATTAGATGATAAACTCAACCTTATTGATGTATTGTGTTAATTGTATTAAAAAAGTTTATAGGTTTTAAGAATTCTATCAAGTCAGCTACGTATTTAGATTCTCCTAAAAGTTCTTTTAGTGTTTTTGGAATGTGGTGATATAGTCTTTCAACTGAGTATATTGGACAGCCAATCAAAATGAGCTTCACTGTTACTTTAAATTCACAAGCAAAACACACTGGCTCCTCTTCTCTCTTCAAGTACTCATGTGTTATAAAAATGTGTCTTAATCTGAGACGTGTTATTAGAACTTGATGTTATCGCTTTGAAGGCAAGAAGTTCCATGGAAGGACAGACGATTTTATTTCTATCAATTTAGTGGTGCTTCTATTCCATTGGTTTTGCCAAACATCATGCAATTTTGCTTTTAAGTAAGGTTTTAAATCCAAATGCACTGTTAGAGTTTCCACTGATGCGGCTGTACTGATTACTGCGGACCTAGTTAGACTATCTGCCTTTTCGTTGCCATCTATTCCAACATGTGACGGTACCCAGAGGAACTCTACTGTCCAATTGTTTTGGTATATACGGTATAAAATTAACTTAATCTGCTGTAATGTTGGATGAGAGGGATAAATCTGAGAAATTGATGTCAGATAACTAAGTGAATCAGATATTATAAGAGATTTGGGAAGTTTTTTTTCTAGAATAAAGGTTAGGGCCTTAATTATGACAAATAGTTCTGCTGTAAAAATACTTGTCTCAGGAGACAATTTATAGATGGAATATTCAAGTTCATGTGATATTACAAAGCATGCTCCTACTCCATTTATGGTCTTAGATGCGTCCGTGTATATAAGATGGTAATTTTTGTACCGTATGAGAACATGGAGAAAGTGAGTTTTAAAAAAATTGGGTATCACTTTAGTTTTGTTATATGATGTAAGTTTAAGGTTACAAAGCGGATAGGAAACAATCCAAGGGAAACATAAATTTATTTCCCAGGTAACATAAATGGGAGCTAGTTCAATATTAAAATCTAATAAGTATCTATTAGCTCGTTCATAGAAAGGTACAGGACCCCTATTTCTTTTTTGATAGACTTCCTTAAACCTGCTAGCAACAGCATGATGAAGAGCTGAATTTTTGGGTTATATTTTATATTCAAGACATGTGATAGAGTTAAGTATTTTCTTTTTAGGTTTAAGGGTGGCTCTCCAACTTCACAGAGTAGACTCTCCACAGGACTGGTACAATATGCTCCAAGAGCAAGTCTAAAGACTAATTTCTAGATTTGAATTTTAAAAAGATTAATAAATTGAGTGAAAATTTCCTCAGTATTTTAGCTGTCTATGTTATTTCTTTTTTTTTATTTCGAAATTAGTCATTCAATTATCGCATCATATTTCCTGGTCTATTGCGTTAACAAAGGCTTTAAACTTTGAAGTATAAGGGCTAAAGTTACGACGATAATAACTTCAGAATTCGGCTGTTACCTTAACTTTGGGGAGTAAAAAGGGATAAAGGTTAATAGCGTTCCTGCAATTTTTCATCACTCTTGGCATTTTTCGAAGATAATTTTAACGTTGAGAATCTCAGGTTTAGACGGGAATTTTTGAAATATCGAGCTTTTTTAAAGAGACATTTTCGTTTTATATTAAAAATATATTGCGGAAATTGTTTAATTTAAAAATTTTTGATTTAATGGGTTTTTATGTCCAGTTTAATTTGCTTCTATTTTTGTCAGTTTTTGTTCTATTAATTTTTTTATCTAATCAAAGTATAAAATACTTTTTTCAATAACAAAGACTTTCTACATATTCTTATTTTGTTAAAGTTGAGCATTTTCTTCGGTTTTTTATCAAGATTTTTAAAATGTAATTGTTTTCTGTTATATTCTTCGCATTCTTTATGCAATATAAGAGCATCGAATTCTACTATATTCAAAAGCATAAACTAGGACTAATGAGGCCTTTCTCTTTAGGGCTAATGAAACATATTCGGTTCGTTTTTTCTGCGACTCTTTAAGGTCCGTTTTAATAATGCTTCACAAACAGAAAGTATCAGCATCTACCTCTTCTCCTCTTCAATACCAATTGTTGATTTTAGTTTAAATGTATAATATTTAACTTGGTCTGGACTACCTCGTCTTCTTCAAGTGGGCGGAGTCCAGTTTTTATCGTTTTTGGACATCTATTTTCAGGCATTCTGTTCATACCAATTTAGTCTTTTAGCTTCGATAGTATCTATTATGTCCAAGTCAATTTCCATTTATCTCCTAATGTCTACGTTCCTCACCCTATTAAGTCAATACTTTCTATTATTTTTTTATAAATTCTTTTTTTTTTTATTTCTTTTTGTTATTTTATTACTCCACAATAGTCCGTGTAGCTGTTTAGTGGCCGATCTTGCTTGGTCCATCCAGTTTAATTATTCTAAGGTATTTCTAAAAAGTCTTCTAGGATATTCCTTATCATATAACTTAGATCTTTATAATCTTCTGAGACAAATTGGTCTTTTGTAAAACCTAAACTGCAATAAAAATTTTTATAATTGGTACATTGTGTAACGATTCACCTGTTTATGTTCATGTAATTTATTTTACATTCTTTGTTTTTAGTATGCAAATTTTTATGAAAATTTTGGACTGCCCTTCTTTAAATTAAATTTTGTTTAATAGAAAATTTTCGTAATTTTTTTATCTTCTATGGCACTTTCTATATCTTTATCTTAACGACAGTGCTTTTTAGTTTTTGATTTTTTTTTGTTATCATATGGTTTGCTGTGCCGCTAATTGTATGCTTTCCTTGACGTATTAGTAATTTTTTTTTTCTAACATTTTTCTTGTTTTTTGTCATCTGTGATAGCCTTAACGTTTTTTCTTGTGTGTACTTTGTCTTCGCTATAAGTACGTACTGATAGATGCTATATATCAGTTCCCTAAGCACTCCTGCGTTTTGAAATTGCATCTATGATCAATTTTTGCCTCTTCTATAATTTGTCGACAAATATTTTGTGTAATTGCTTTATATTAAAAAAGTGTCCATTTAATACTGTTTAGTTGTTTTAGATGCATATTAATAGTAGTAAAGTGTTTCTTCGTCACTATTGGTTGCTTTTTCTTGCGCTAAAATATTCTAACAGTAATATTTCTCTGAATTCTTAATTATTTTGTTATTGATTAAATGTATCTGTCGTAGCAACAGGCCAATCACATCTACAACATAATTTCCAAGTATTATGATTTTGGTTCCAAATACATATTTACGTTAATCATTCTTTCAGAAATAAATAAACTAAAAACGCCCAAAAGGAAGATATATATTATTAAGGGTGGGACTTTAACTTAATACAACAAAACGCGAGATGGATAGCTGGGAAGATTTGGTAGTTATTTTGACAGAGGCAATTGAGGAAATATTGGCTTACAAAGAAGTAGATAAAAAAAGAAGTGCAAAAAGAGATAAAACCAATGGACTGAATAACTGAAAAACAACAGAAACAACATAGCAGGAATAAAGTGGCATATCAAATTACTAGACTAGACTAACAGTTTAAACATTGTAAAATCTACGACGTGGAAATTACTTAAAATATCAGATATGTAATTGATCTCATAGATAGGAAAATCTATGGAAATCCAAATTTTTTCTATGTTATAGACAAAACTCACAATCTATTTAAATAATGTTTACGCTCGACTGATTTCGGAGTAAACAATTTGTACTCCATTGTCAGTCCAATAAAAATAAAACCAATGCATATCGCTGGGCCTGCCTGTCTTTCGTCCTCCATTGTGTCTTTTGTTAATAATGCGTTTTGGAGGCTCTAACTCATTTATTTTTTATGGGAACTAGCCACCGGAGTTTAGTTCTTTTGGTGTGATCTAACCATATCTGATTAACCATAAAGGCAGTAGAGCTCAAAATTACAGCGCTTGATCTGTATTCCATTATCCTACACACCTTTGTATATATGTTCAAGAATTTTACATGCAAAGTATCCTAAGCGCTGTTCATTGCTTTTCCTCAACGTCCATATTTTCAATGCTTATATGCAGATATATTTGATAAGAGTTTTATATATCAATAGTTTCGTTAGCTTTGTAATGATATTCATAGTCAACTTTTTTAATCCAACATATACCGTATTTGCTAAATATATTAGTCGATTGATTTTGGATCTTACTGCATTACTGTTGGTGAGGTGTGATCCTAGATATATAAACTCTCTTACTCCTTCGAAAGTATATGTCATAAGTGACGTAATTTTCATATACTTCGTTTTACTTATATTAAACTGTAGCCCTATTCTTCCTGCTACTGTTTCTAATACCGGGAATGCTTGTATGAGGTTTTCCTTTTTTCTTGCTATATCATCGGCATATGTACGTATTTGTATGCTTCTATTAAAAGTAGTTCCTATTGTTATTATCCCTGATTTTCTTGTTTTTTTTTAAGCGATGTTTAATTTAAAGATTTTATCATATCAAATATGTTTTGCAGTAAATTATCAAAATAAATTAACATATCGCAGTCAGCTACAGTGACCTTATTTTGTTTCAGTACTGTACAAGAGGCATCTAAGAAATCATTAAATATTTAATATAATATACTATTCTCTGTAATATATTTGCTGTAAACGGCCTTTGTAAAGTGACATCTAGATCTACAGAGACACATTCTAACAAATAGTTCTCCTAAAGGAAATTTTCACAACAAATAATGCCTGTCAAATAGTGTAAAGCTTTATCCAACTTAGGCATTATCTTTTTCCCGCAAACTAAAATTCTTGCCGGATAAGCGAATTCGAAAGTTTTATCCTGGCATGTTATGTATGTCCTTAGTGAACGACAAGATTAAGGTGGAGAGATGGATCAGGATTTAGCGGGATTAGACCGCCTGTAATGTGTTTCAGCGTCGAGGAAACCATTCTCAGATCTACGGAGCTTATTTGGCAGTGGCGGAGACGTTCTCTATATTACGGTTAGCGCTTATGAAATTTGCAAAAAATGATTCCAGCGCGTAAGAACGAAAGTTTGCGAAAATTTGGGACAAATACAGTTTCGGCACTTAGCTTATGTGGACTTATCGGAAAACCATTGTGTCTAAAGCAAGAAAAGTGCAATACAAAGTTTTTTGTTTTGTCATAATAATTATATAAGCCGTACCAAAAATTTTTAGATCTTTACTGGAAGAAAACGCCTTTGTTTTTATTGTAGTAAAAAACCCCTTTAAAAAAAAAATAAGTAGTGTTTTTTTCTTTAATGAGCCAATTCTATATAAAATAATTATTATTTCAATTATATATAAAAGCAATCATAATAGAAATATGAGATGTACAAAGAACAAAATAAGAAAGTAAAAAAATTATTTAAAACTTAATTGTAAAGCGCCATGGAAAAAATTTGGAGCGAAAGTAGAACGGGATAGCAAATGCTATCAAAAAAGTGCTTAAAATTTAAGAATTGGGAGAAAGGTAGATACAAATAGCAATATAAAATACTAAAGTAATAATTTTTACTGGTGAACTAGATATTATGATTACAGATTATTTTCAGTAACTCTACTTAATACTCGGAAAATAATCAAAAAATTATAAATTAAGATTTAAACAATAAAAAGGAAAATAGCGGAATCATGTAGAAAGAGATCGAATGAGATAGATAACGAAAAAGATTAAAAAATAAGAAAGCCTCTGTAAATAATGAAATAATATCATATATGATAAAAATATCCGTGAAAAAATATAGTATTTATGCTATTAGAAATCTTTCACATAATGTCGTGGGAGAAAGGAACAGTGCCAAGAGACTGACAATGGAATACTAGTGCTCATTTATAAGATCGGAGATAGCAATTACTGTAACGATTAAGGGTGAATTACTTTACTCAACAATTAACACTCAAATTGTATAAAAGAATAGACTGAAATTTTTGTTGAACCAGTACTAAAGCAGTGAAAAAGCGACTTTTGAAAGGGAAGCGGTACAGTGGATCATATTTTTTTTATAAAAGAAATAATTTGAAGAATACAGAAGTAGAAAGTAGATATAAATAGCTGTACCTGCGATGTGTTGATATGGAGAAGACTTATGAGAGAGTACCTGTAGCTAAAATTTGGGAATGTTTATATAATATGAATATTAACCACAAATCTACAAGAAAAATACTATTGAGGAGTATCAATGAGCCACAAGCTCTTTTTTCTTGCCTTTGTACTCCACTATAAGCCGATCAGCCAGCAGCCATATTCTAGGCTTAACTGTATTATAAGAAAAAATATGAGATCAGAACTTTTCAATAGCAAAGAAGGAGTGAGATAAGAAGAGAGCTCTAAGTTCTTTGCTGTTCATAATATTTACAAATGGCATGCATAATTAAGGAGGTCAAAGAGCCAGTGAAAATATTATGTATACACCCTTTTATTCAACTCCTATGAAGTGAACATACAGCTTTAACAACATGTAATGAGATACTTCGAATTATTGAAGAGTATTTATATAGAGTGCACTCATTAAAAATAAAAAATTATATCAATAGAGGACGTAATGAGCCATTTTAAAAAGAATATAAATAAAAAAAATGAAGATGAAAACGAACAAAAAAAATATGGTAGGATATGATCCTTCCAGTTTGCCACCAACAAAACAAGAATTGTTGCAACAAATTATAAGAACAGCGATCATCTCCGATGTATGGTGTGTTGCACACATGCGGCGTCCCACGGGAAAATTGCCAGAAAATTATGGATGCGCAATAACTGATTCCAAATGTGATTTATCTGATGAAGAATAATTTTTTTACGTAAAAATCAAAAGTTTTGTACGTGTATTAGAAAATAGTTATTTAAATTTCAAGAAATATATTAAATATTTTGTTCAATTGTGGCTTATGTTATGCCATGTAACGATAATTACATTTTTGATAATTTTGTAATTTATGATGAAAAGTAATTTTTTGTTTACGTAAAAACCGAAATTTTTGTACGTATGTTAGAAAATAAAGTTATGTACTTATCTAAGGTTCAAAAAATATCTTAAATATTGTGTTTATATGTAGGATATAAAAGCGCCTGATATAATATAATTTTGCAGAACAAAAATGAGGAAAAGAGTATTGCAATAGTGTAATATTAATTCATAATAATTAAAATTTAGTATTTATTTATGATAATATAATTTTGTTTTCAATTTTCATGTAGTCAACCTGTGGATCACTATTTAGTATCGTCAAATACGAAATAGTTGTTGCTTTCACAAGAAGCTATTTTATCCTTGATATCCTTAGCATTCAGTCATTGACATCAGTTAACATTTACTCATTCCTGTTATCCAAAGGCAGTACCAAATCTTTAAAAAATTGACTTTACATAATTCGTTTTTTTTTAATTCAATTTATTTTTTAGGCGATTCTTTTTAAATCTATTTTCGCGATTTCTTCGATTACAACTTTGTGCTGACTACGAAAACAGCCTAAAAACTTTTACTTATTTGTTTACAATACTGTAATAAAATATAAAGGACAAATTAAACAAAAAATATGTTTCAAAGGATCTAAAAGCTTTTCGTTACCCTTTGGATAGACTATTTAGCATACGCGCCACACTGCTATCCAGTAACCGCCCTCTGGTTAGGAATTTCAACTGTTTAAAGTGCGATTGAGCCGTCACCCCACTTTTATAACTTCTTCCATACCCTTGGGATATTCCAAAACACCGCAATCCTGTAGGAAGACGTATGCTAGCTGTTAAGGATAAGCGATTTCGGAATTTAAAAAGGTGCCTGCGTTCTTCGAATTAATATGAATTTTCTTCATTTAAAAAAGTGCATCAAATGCACTCGCTGGCATAGATAATTAACGATGTTGGTCTTATTTTATGGTCTTAGAGGATTTGTTTAAAGAGGCAAATTGTGATTTGTGCATGAAGTACGAAGATACTATAGTTATATTAAGTTTTTTTTGGAAATAGCTGAGCTTTGTTTAAGTTCTAATATGACTCTTTTAAAAAGTAAATGCTTACTTAAATATTTTATTGAAACAAAGCTTTTATACGGGCGTTATATTATTTTTTCTGTATAGATAGTAAAATGAAGAACATATCGTCACGACACGAAATAATTGGAAAAGTCAATTTACTCGACAAAGAAAATCCGTTGTACAACGTGTAAATATTTCATTAAATTATAAAACAAAACTATATATCTAACAACAAAATACTGAAAACTTTTTTTTCAACACTTGCGTCACATAGAAGGTGAAGTGCGTACGTAGAATCTGTTTTTCTATTATTGAAAGCCCTTTCATGTTCTGCTATACGTTTGTTAAAAGTTTTACCAGTTTGGCCGACGTAAGTTTTTGGGCAGTCGCCACATTTAAGTTTATATACACCACTGTAAGTATTTTTTCTTTTGGCTCTGGTTAATCTTAATATATATCGTCAAACTGATTTAATCATCAAATGGACTCATCAAACTAATCTGCACCCTGGTTTAAAAGGATTATTTACTAATGCAGCGCTTTTGCATTATGTCTCATAAAAAACTGACTCAAATGTTATAATCCCTTTATGGTAAATTTGCCAACTTAACTAGTTACTCCCTTACGTGCTTTCTTGTCTGTTGTGTGAATTTGGCAGGACCATTTTCAATATGCCCAAACATAGCGATGCATAAACATACAAAGAATATGTTTATGTATTTGTGGGAACTAGCACAGATGCCTTTCATTTGGAACCAACTTTAAGCTTTGTTCTGAGTCTTCTTTGGCTGCTTTTCGTAGGTTTGTCACTATCTTGACCTATTTATTAAGAATGATTTTAAAGCAGCCAGCAACTCTTGTCCTTTATGTGCAGTAAGCTCTGTTTCTAACGATTTGCAAGCACTGATTTCTGGTCACTTTTTGATTTTTGAACTCATATGGATTTAGTTTCCGATTCAGATCTATGCTTCTAAGATTAATCGTCTAAATAGTTAAATAGGAGACTTTTGGCAAATACGGTCTAAAGAGTACATTCATTCTTTTTAAAAACGTTTCAAATGGCATAGTCCTAGTCCGTCTCTCGCTAAAGGTTCTCTTGTTCTTATACAAAATAAAAACCAATAACTTCCTCTTCGCTGGCAATTAGCCAGAATCACTGAGTTACGTTGCGGCAATGATCGCATTGTTAGCTTGAGAAGAGCTTCAGGTGACATCCTACAACATCTGGTTGTAAAAATATGGCCACCATCTATTTGCTGTTCCTAATCCATTCTATTATGATTATATTTCTATTGTATTATTAATTTTTTACACTTTTTTAGTTGCTCTAAAACATTGGAACGGTAGTCCTGCCAAGATCATCAGAATCTTTTCCACTTGTCGCGAAACATCAATTCTTTTGCGTGGGTCCTAGCCTCCTCAATAATTTCTCTCCAGTCGTCCCTATCCTTCGCCTTTCTCCGCCAAACACGTATTCTCATATTTCTCGTGTCGTCATCGATGTTATCAAGGAACCTTGTTCTGGGCCTTCCTCTTCTTTTCTGACCAATTGGTCTACCAAGAAGCGTTTTTATAGCTGGGTCATTTTGTTCCATCTGCATTACATGTCCTATCCACCTCAGACGTCCTATTTTATTAGTTTTTACGATATCAGGTTTTTGGTATATTCTATAAAGTTCGAATTTGTATCGTCTTCTCCACACTCCATTGTCATTCACTGCTCCATAGATTCGCCTTAGTACTTATCTTTCGAAACATCCTAATATGTTTCCATTATTTTTTGTTAGAGTCCAGGTCTCTGAACCATATGTTAGGACTTTGCTTCGATGACGTCTTTTTCTATAACAAGTGGCCGTATTATTTGTGGTTGCGTGCTTATTTTCATATACTTCGTTTTGTTGGTGTTTATTATTATACCCATTTTTTAGTTGATTATTTTAATGCTACACACGTCTCACGTACAGCGTTTTCCGTTCTCTTAACAACATTGATATCATCCACGTATCCCAGGATTTCCAATGATTTATTACATATTGAACCAGTGGTTGTGATTTGTAAGATACGTATTTCTTTTTCCAGAGCTAGATTCAACAGTATACAGGAGAAAGGGTCACCCTGGAGCAGCCCATTATTTGTTTTAATGGGTTTAGACAGTCCTCTTATATTCACATAGTCGTAGGCTGTTTTGCAGTCTATAAATATGTGATAAGTATCAATGCCATATTTTAGTGTTTTTTTCAAAATTTGTTTCAGGGTTGCAATCTGACGAATTGTCGATTTACCACCTATGAAACCAGATTTTCATTTTCCTACTATCCGTTCTGCATATGGTGCCATAGTACTGTGGAAAATATTTTATACACTGCATTTAGAAGCGTAATTCCTCTGTGGTTCGAGCATATCTCCTTTTTTGTGTGTGGAGCAAAGTATTCCAATATTCCAACCATTGGGGAGGAATTTCTATGTCCATGTTTCTTTTATAAGCTGCTGTAATGCCATAATATGGTCTCTCTTTTGTGCTGATAATTGTGCTGAGTGTGCCAAGTGATGGTTATTACATTTACTCCCATATACATTTCATTTTTTACGGTTTATATAATTAACTAACTAGCTAATTTTAAATTTCTTACTTAAACAGTGGTCAATCTATAACAATTATAATAATTGTTATAAGTGTTGATATATTTTAAGCGAAAGCTTATATTTGACGTAAAGAATTTTGAACTTTTTTTACTAATAAAGTTTTTCTATAATTAGTGATTTTGTCAGCCTTGAAATCATTGTCACTTTGCAAGTATTTGATTTTATTTGCAAGTAATCTTAACGTACCCAGTTTTTTTTCAATTATTGTCGTACAATACCCCTTTCCTGAGCCTTATTTTTTTTTTCTTGCTTTAGAGTGCCATCATCAGCTGATGTTTCAATCCTAAAAACAAGAATATAGCTACTGAAAATAGTCAACCGCGGCAGAGAACCGACCTTAACAATTAAAAAAGTCAACGTACGTGTGTCACCTATTACTTAATTTAAAGTATTATAGGCCTTAGAAATATCAAATTAATGTAAAAAGTGGAATTGGTAGGAAAAAGCTCCTATGGTTTAAGAGATAAGAAATATTAAGCTTCGAAAATTCAGCAACAATCAAGGTCGAATGAATTGGCTATTGTAATCGCTAATCTCCATAAATGGCGACGGCACCTGCAGAACAAGATGAAATCTTTCTAATATTACTCGTACTATATTATAACTAAAAGCACCAAGTATACTGCGGAATGCATTCCTGTTAACCTCATTACGAAAATTTTCTTCAAGTGAAATTGCCGTCATTATTGGTTAATTTAAGAAAATTGACGATAATGGAATTCCGCAAATTCACAAATAAACACTGAATTTTATTATTAAGCGCAGAAGTTTGCTATTAAAATGAAAATTTAATGCAACAAGTTCAGATAAAAACTATAAACGAACTGATTAAAGCAACATTTCTAAGTGGGTGTTAACTATTTATTGGTGCATTTGCATATATTATTACACGAAAGTTATCGACGGTAAACGAAAGCTTAATAGTTGACATTAGTACAGGTCTGACGACAGGGCAAGAGGGTTCAAGTAATATGTTAAGAGATTACTTTAAATATCTTTAAATATTTAGGAAATAAACTTTTATATAAAATACTTAATTCTCATTATTTATGATATAAGTAAACTTTTAACTGCAATTAATTTGACATAATTAAAAACGCGCTGTTGCTAATGGAGATCTAAAAAACTTGTTTCATGCGCTCACTTGACAATTATATGATCGGATACTTTTATGTCACTTTTTATTCTACTGAACGCCATTATTACCGATAATTTCTATTACAAATACATCAGCTACGATATACTTATTCATTGCTAAATATTTTATTACTTAGAAAGAATTATCTATATTAGGAGTTGGATCTTTTACCTCGTAATCAACCGCTTTCACTCTATATCCTCCACACCCCTATTTAGACACTCTGAATAGCACCGAGAATGGAACTGCTTTAAAATAATGACTATTCTATGCATTGAATTTCCCACAATGGCTTTCTGACGAGGAAATATAGCGGCGCACTTGATATCACTATATCAGTTTCCTCTTTACAACGGTATTCGACGCAATCAAGCCGGCTTTGCATTCGGACGTGGCAGTTGCCTTTATTCGCTCTCTTTTATTCTCTTCCAAAGTTCCATTGTCATCTTCAGTGTGTTTTGTGTCTATTGATTTATGTTATTTTGGTGTTCGAGATGTTGGTTGTCGTTCTCGGTGTAGTCGCAGAGAGATGTAATAAGAAAACGGGGCCGTTATGGGGATGGGATTTTAAAGGACCGGAGAAGGACCAATTACGAAGATTTGTATAGTTTCCTTTTTATCACGTACAGGGTGAGAGTATTTTTATCGCAACTTTTTTATATTGTATATTTTTATAGTATGATATTAGATATATACAGAGGGGCTGAAGCCCAATCCGGTCAAAATTAATAGGGCAAATCCACCAAAACTTATTACCCCGGACAAAGTGAATGTTGAAGGAGTTTTAAACAATAAAAACAAATTTAATCTTACACACCCTATGGCTTCAAAAGAAGAGTCTCAAGCCCAAGACGTAAATCAAAGAAAGTGAGCAGATCTCTGAAGAGAAAATCAAGAAAAAAATACCACTACCTTGCAAATGAGTACCATGCAACAACCATCGAGAAATACAACCTCATCTAGCAAATTACAAAGCAATGAAAACTGCACAACAAACATTATATTAACTCAAGAGACAGAGTAGACTGACAATCAACACGAACAGCCAGATAATCTTTTCTTTCTAATCATGTTTCTTCTTTTTATCAACCGTCGCAACTATATAACATTAATCTACAAGATAGCCATGAAAATCAAGAGAAAAAATGGAAAACTGTTCAATCCCGCAAAAGAGCAAGAAATGACAGCCCTAAAGACGATAAGCAACGAAAATAAACAATAATAAGCGATTACTGGCTCAAAGTACTACACCGACGTCTAATAGATTTGCTAGCTTAGATGAATTACCTGATAAGACCAACCAAACCGGTTGCGGTGAAGATAAAAAAGTCTTCAACTACCCATATTTGGGTGGACATTTGTTAGAAACAATATCTCCACTAGGATACTCCATCAAATGCCTGTATAACGACCAACTAAAAATCCAGCCCATAACCTCCGAACATTACCGAAGCATAACCAAAGCACTTAACGAGAAAAACACCCACTATGATACCAACCAAACAAAGGAAGAAAGAACATTTTGAGTGGTGATATAAAAAGACACAAACTATTCTTTAAGGAAAGCGACGAAAAACGTAAAAGAGTCACAAGACGTCATCTTCTTCTACGGTACTATAGCCCAAATTTAGCCTTGGCCTCCTTAATTTTTTGCCTCCACCCTTGCTTATCTGTGGCTGATCTTTTCCATAAACGGACTCCTAAAAGGGCTTGTGTGTCGTTGTTTACTGTGTCTTCCCAGCGCTTTCTTGGCTTTCCAATCGGTCTCTTTACCTGCATTCTAGGATTCAGTGCTCTTTTTGGTAGCCTATCTTCTCCCACTTTTATTACATGTCTGGCCCATTGCAATCTTTGTATTCTAATGAAGTTTGACAGAGGTGCTTCTTTATAAAATCGGTAAAAGCTCGTTGTTGTATCGACTTCTGAAGATTCTGTTTTCCCTCACAGGTTCTAGTATTCTCCTCAGTACTTTCCTTTCGAATGTGTCGAATTTGCTTTTGAATGTTTCCTTCAGGGCCCATGCTTCACTGTCATAGCATGCTATTGGTCGAATTAAGGTTTTATAGATTCTCATCTTTGTATTTCGGTGGACGTTTTTAGACCGAAATATATGGTACAACTACAACTAGGAATTTTATACAGAAAACTTTACTGGATGCTGGGAAAAAACTCACATCTGTCGATCGACAACAAGCTGTTGATATACAAAGTAATAACAAATCCCGTTTCATCATATGGTTCTCAGTTCTGGGGATCAGCTGGCAAATCTAATGTTATTAAACATCCAAAGATTTCAATTTAATACTAACAATTTAACAAAGAAGTGTGTAAGAGCGCAAAAGAATTTCTGAACAATATCAGAACAGGTTGCGTATGCATAATAACACCCTGCCATGCAATCTTCTCAACAATCAACAAGCGAAGAGATTGAAGCGATGTGATCCCTTGGACCTACCAAACTGAGAGTGTCTGTGCCGCTTTTAGTATTCGTATTGGCGTAGATTTTGCTGGTTTTTTTCACCGAACCTTACAGCTCTTTGACATTATAAAGACAAACAATTTTACTTATTGTTTTTATTGTGAAACAGATTGTAAAAAATCTAAGATGTTAATAAAAAAACCAAAACGTATAATTTAATTATCTAGAAATTTAGCCGATCGACCTTCCCTCTTAACAATGCAGGATTAGCTGCTGGGTAATTCTAAGAGTCCAAAGAAAAGTTGTCTATGTATAGTAAAATAAGATATAGCTCCTTTGATGCTCAAAATAGCTTGGCATTTTAACAAGAATCTCTTTATTTTCTTCCTAGATAATATAGTACAGAAACAAATAGTCCTGTTAACAATTTTAAATCAGAAATGCGAAAATCTAATTAAGCCACTTCCGCTTTCCAGGTAAATCGTTTCGGATCATTCCAATTATGTTAACGAAACCGCAACAAAGGGCCCAATATAAATATCGATGAACCGAACATAAAGCAATTAGCAATACAAATACCTACAAAGTTCGTATTTACCTAAATTCCACGTTCGGCTGTCAACATGTTTGATGTTTGTTCGCAATTACTCGAACCGTCACGTTTCTACTAATTGCGAAAAGTCCATTTTTTTAATTACTTCTCTAGTTGTTCTACGTTTGTACAAAAATTTTATTATATGGAGTCACGCTTTTAATAAACACTTGTTTTTAATTATACAAAATGTTTTCCACCTTCATTTCTGATGGCGGGACAAAGAAACTGTAGAGTCTATAGTATATTTTACCGTTCTTGGTGTATATTAGACATAGGCACATGAGTGGTTTTACATTACCATTCACGACCGCTCACGGTAACTTAATTTCACTTAAGGATGTTCACGTGCGTGAGTTCCTAAATTCAGTTTCTAAAAAACCGAATTATGTCAAAGCATTTTTCTTAAAATGTTATACTTGATGTTATCTTGCATTTGGAATTGTATTTATGCAATAAATTTCCCAAATAATATCAATAAAAAACGAAATATCTAAAAAAAAACTTTTTTCTGTAAAACTTGTGACCATTGAATGACCAATCAGAAACGGTTGGTGCCAATGGGTAACAATATAACTACCTTCGACAGTTGGGGGCCAATGCTGAACAATAAAACTCACTTTTTTGGGTGCCAATTGTTAGGTCTCGTTTCGCTCAGTCTCTCAGGTGTGAGAAGTCAATACGAAAAATGAGATTGGATAGGACAAATAAACTAAGATATTAACTAATCATATTTATTATACATAAAAAAATATACAAAAATTAAAAATCGTAGTATTAAATTAAAATTGAACAAAATCACAACGTAAATCTTGTCTATAAGCTTTACATAAAATGATACTTATGGCATCACTGGATGACTTGTTGGCTTCAAAGGATTGCAGGGTATAGTGTTTAGTTGCTGATGATGTAGCTGAATTTAGATATATTTATTTCCAGGTGGCCATTGGGTTCTACTTAGCTGCTGCAGTAATTGCTACATGGTCGACCATATGCTACAGAATTTTTCAGCCAAAAAAGTAGATAAAAATTGAGCCAAAAATCCAGAAAAAGTAACCTTGTGTTAGCCACTTTATATATGTCTTAAAATATTTCCTTGCAATATAAAAATTGAAAATAATTACAATATTAAATAGAAAATAGCAAATTCGTAAGAATAAAATGAATATAAAATTAAAAGTGAAACTGGAACAAAACCATGAAGTGGATATATCCAGGAGTGGCTAGTATACCTGTTAAATACAAAGCACGTGGTGTTCGTGTGTATCAAGGTATAAGAAAATGCTTATTAAAAGCTTAAAACTTGTATTTTAAAGATCTTTTCGGAATCGAATCATTCCATCATTAGTTTAATAAAAAGTTGTTAAAAACATTGTTTGGCCACAGAAAAACATTGGAAGGACATCAGTAACAAAAACAATCCTCATGGAATTTACAAAGGTAAATGCAATAGACTGTTAACTTCGTTAATTAATAATAACTAAAAATGGGGGCATCTTACATGACCTCCAGAGCTGGTGAGATTTTATCGACTTACATTACCTCTGATCTATGCTGGAGTCTAGGGCTCACTCCAGCTAACTAACTATTCCGTTGATGAATTTCTCTTTTTGAGATTTAACCCCAGTAAAGATGAAGATCGGATAGGGGAAGGAAATATAAAGGAGTACAATAGCTAGTGAGATATTGCAGAAAAAATTGATTGAAATTAATTATTGGCTTTTATGCAAATGAGCACGATCTGATGTGGGACAGAATAAAGACTCACATGAAAGAGGTGAGTTATTACTACAATTTGTTAGGGAACCAGATTTAGACATAATAGACGTAATAAAAAAACCAACTTTCGTAACTTCACAATAAAAGGACTCGCTCTTCCACAATCTAGTTCGCAAAAGAAAAACATATCTCTGA